>NC_085842.1:21711281-22014781 GCF_035594765.1 Anolis carolinensis
AGAGCCTGCAAGGGATAAAGTGCCCACGTTCTCTAAGTGTGGTAGAAGACCTGATACGACCCATACTTTGGAGGATAGCAAAGTACATTTAATGTCGGAAGAACTCCGCCAAGAATTCTTTGAGGAGCAGGAAAGAGATCATTTGAACACAGATCAGAATAATCATACAGAAGAAACATCCGATAGTGCTCCTAAGCGTGGGAAGAACGTGGGCTTTGCCTCCTCGCTGAAGACAAATCCAGGAATACAGAATGAAGGGAGAATGTTCGGTTGTCCTCAGTGTGGGAAATGTTTCCTGCAGAGAAGAGATTTGATGCTCCATCAGCGTTCTCACCCTGAGGTCCTACCTTGCAAATGTTTCCAGTGTGGGAAATGCTTCAGTCAGCGAAGGAGTCTGACCATTCATCAGAGAACGCACACAGGTGGTAAACCGTACAAATGTTTCCAGTGTGAGAAATGTTTCAGCCTGGAGAAATATTTGAAGAGACACGAGGGCATTCACAGCGGGGTGAAGGTGAAACCTTATAAATGTTCCCAGTGTGAAAAAGGCTTCAACCAAAAGAAAGCGCTGAAGGTCCACCAGAGGATCCATACTGGAGAGAAACCCTACCAGTGCTCTCAGTGTGGGAAACGTTTCAGCCAGCAAGGAAACCTCATAAACCACTGGCGGATTCACACCGGGGAGAAACCCTACAAATGCCTTGTGTGTGCGAAGAGCTTTGGACGGAGTAACCAGCTCAAGACCCACCAGGGAATCCACACCGGGGAGAAACCCTACAAATGCCCTGTGTGTGGGAAGAGCTTTGGATGGAGTAACCTGCTTAAGGCCCACCAGAGAATCCACACTGGGGAGAAACCGTACAAGTGTTCTCAGTGTGGGAAATGCTTCAAGGTGGGGAAATACTTGAAGAGACATGAAAGAATTCATGCCAACCAGATGAAAGCACTCAATGGGAGAAATAATGAAGTCAGAGAGAACAATGGTTAAGGTACAAAAACCATTCTAATGTGACAATCAAGTGGCTGTTTAGAGGTTTTTAGACTGCAATACACCACAGCCCTATCCAGTATAAAGCCATTGGCGAGGAATGTTGAGAGATGTAGTTCAACATCATTTGTGCGACTCTCATTCTTTTTCTTGGACGATTAATTAATTTCACATGACTTTGTGAACAGCATGAGTGGGGGAAACATTTCTTTTGGAAAAAGGCTCCAAAGCATATCAGGTTCATCCATCTGTTAACGGACAGATTTACTGCCCTGTTATCATTTCTCTATCTGGACTGCCCTGTGGCTCATCATTTGCTCACCAAACAGGGTAGCTAACATGAACACTCCTCTCATATATACCTTAACAAATCAAGTTCTGGTTATTTTGTAATATGAGAATAAACATGTCGGTTTGTGTATGTTTAGGCTATTTATTTATATAAACCAATCAACAATGTACATTTGGATGGATCAGTTTCTTACATACACTTCTACATGGTTTTGGCCCTTTCTTATTTACAGATATTTCAGAATTTATAAATAAGAAAATGTCACACCATTTTTAGATTTACAAAGATCGTAACACACACAATAGAGCAGGGGTCCCCAAACTAAGGCCCGTGAGCCGGATGCGGCCCTCCAATGTCATTTACCTGGCCCCTGTCCTAAACTTTAGATTTAGGGTTGACCTAAGTCTACCTGGTCTTTGGAGGTCTCTTTGCTTACCTATGGTCTTATGAGATTGTCTAGATGGTCTTTGAAGGTCTCTTTCTTAGCTACGGTCTTATGAGACAATCTAGATGGCTTTTGAAGGTCATGTTCATTACCTATGGTCCTAGATGGCCTTTGGGGGCCCCTTACCTATGGTCTTATGAAACCATCTAGATGGTATTTGAGGTCTCTTTCCTTATCTATGGTCTTCTGATGGCCTGATGAGATCATCTAGATTGCCTTTGAGGGTCCCTTTCCTTACCTATGGTCTTATGAAACCATCTAGATGGTCTTTGAGGTTTCTTTCCTTATCTATGGTCTTCTGATGGCCTTATGAGATCATCTAGATGGCCTTTGAGGGTTCCTTTCCTTACCTGTGGTCTTATGAGACCATCTAGATGGCCTTTAGGGGTATCTTTGCTTACCTATGGTCTTATGAGAGCATCTAGATCAGCGGTCCCCAAACTAAGGCCCTCCAGGGTCATTTACCTGGTCCCTGTCCTAAACTTTAGACTTAAGGTTGAACTAAGTCTGAAATGACTTGAAGGCACACAACAACAACAATCCTAATTTTGGACTATTTCATCCTAGTCTGGCCCCCCAACAGTCTGCGGGACTGTGAATCAGCCCTCCACTTTAAAAGTTTGAGGACCCCTGCAGTAGAGTATGGTCTGCAGAGGATACGTTCTTGGATTTACTATAGAATTGTAAAACCATAGATAATACAGCAGAACAACAACCAAATGTCATGGTATCTTGGTTTTGAGGCCTGATCCTGGGGTCATCTGGGGCACTGTTTCAGAATATTGCATTGGATAGACCACATTGGCTCTAATTTATTAGATATGTTCATCAGTGAGTCTTTGGTAGCATGAGAGAGAGTCATACTGCCACCACTACATATAAAACGGCCCGATGAAACATAGCTGATACATTACTTGGACTTAGCATAGAAAAACTGAAGGCAGAAATTTTTGATGAGCCACAGATCAGACAACTTATAAAAGCCCCACATTTTATAGCATCAATGAATGAAACTGAACCCTGTGCCTGGTCTTCATTTGTTCTTGTTGTGAACAACATTATTGACAACAAGAAGGCAGACAACCACACATGGTAAAGGATATTGTATTTCATTTCAATAGGCTTGGCTGTAACGGGAGTGTAAAGTCCAAGAAAATATTCTAATTTTTAATGAGCAAGCAGAATGAAGTGTAATAGATGGCATATGTTCTGTGTCAACTAGAACTGATGGGGGAACTGGTGCCATTTTTGGAGTCAGCAGGTCAAATATACCAAAAACGGAGCCAACATTTGAGGCACCAAAATTTGTTTTGGCCAGTGCAATAGCAAACCCTATTAAAATGAATAACTTCCAGAGGATGTATACCAGAGAACCAGGGCCGTAGCCAGAAAAAATTTCGGGGGGGGGGGGGGGTTTGAACTTCATGAAATAAAAACCATAAATTATATAGACCTTGTGAAAATAGATATGTCAAAGCACCCCAAGGTATGCGATATTTTATGATTTATATTTCATGAAGGGCACAACATTAGACAGTTTCCCTTTTATTTTTATCTCCATTAAGAATACCTGAAGCAGAGCCATCAATAAAGAAATTATAAAATATATTGCCACTTACCAGAAGAAGGGTTACCGAAACTGGAGTAAAACCCAGGAGCCAGTTGTAAATGGCTATATTACCTCAATTTACATGAGGGAACCTATTCCAGCCAACAACCAGCTACTCAGGATCTGCATCAGCATTGAATCTGTTTCCCTGGCTTTGGAATTTACACTTGTTATACTGTATTTACTTCTGCTATACTGCAATTTCTGGAGATATCTTACATCCTCGACACCATCACATGGGATCTAAAACACTTATAAGACCTTTATCTCATTGTTTGATTACCTAGATTATTTGATTTTAAACCTGTGGAGTCCTGAGGAAGCTTTCCAGTACTGCAGAGACTCTGAGTCAGTTCGCCTCTAATCTGTGTTTAAGCCAATTAAGTCCATAGTAAATCTTTCTGGGACTGCAGAGACTTATATGTTTGATTTATAATATTTACCAGAGATCTCAGTCCCACTGGAGACATTGCCATGATCACCATATCATCAGCATAAAGTAAGATGTTGATAGTTCTGGTCAGAACTTTAGGGCCATGTAGATTGTCAGAGGATAGTGTTTTCACGATATCATTAATATAGAAATTAAAGAGAAAGGGGGCTAATATGCACCCTTGTCTCACACCAGTTGACGTTTTGATTTCATTGCTCAGGGCTCCACTGGGTCCAAGTCTGACTTTCAGTACTGTGTCAGAGTACAACATAATGGTTAAAGTAAGTAGTCTTCTATCAATGTTTGTGGCAGCCAACTTTTCCCATAATGTGTTGCGGCAGATTGTGTCAAACACTGAAGACAAGTCTATAAATGCTGTATACAGACTCATCCCCCTTGAATTATACTTTTGGATTATATGCTGCAGAACAAAGCAGTTATCTATGGTTGAGCGTCCCTGTCGGAAGCCTGATTGTTCTTCACAGAGAATATTGTTTGCATTGGACCATTCCTCAATTTTAATCAAAAGATATTTTGCGTAAATTTTTGCTGTGATATCAATCAGGCTTATAGGTCGATAGTTCTTAGGGTTGGTTTTTTCTCCATTCTTATGAATCGGAACGATAATGCTCATTTGCCAACCTCGAGGTATACTGCATGAATTGTTAATGTGTGAGAACAGCCCTGCTAAAAGTTCAATTTGTATTGTGAGCTAAATTCCCTCATTATGAATAAGGATAAATCCAAAATTATGGTATTTGGAAAAAACAGGAAGCGGTACACTTGGACCCTAAATGGTGTACACTTGGAACAAACTAATAGCTACAAATATCTAGGCATTATGTTTTCATCATCTGGTGCTTGGTCTAATCATATTACTCATAGTATACAAAGAGCAACAAAAGCAGCAGGTTCCATTTACAAGCTGTACCATCATAGATACCCAGGCATAATCACGCCTGCCCTGGAAGTCTTTAAGAAAAAAATAATGCCAACACTCATATTTGGGGCCGAAATTTGGGGGCACACCAATTTGGCCAAGATCGAAGCCTTCCAAGTTAAGCAGCTTCGCATTCTCCTTGGACTTTCCAGAACAACACTGATGGCTGCTGTAAGGGCAGAGCTAGGAATGCTCCTTCCCACCTGTCACTAAGGAGGCTGTCCAGGTCCTGAACCGGTGTCTGGCCGCTGTGTCGGACTGGATGAGGGCCAACAAATTGAAATTGAATCCAGACAAGACAGAGGTCCTCCTGGTCAGTCGTAAGGCTGAACAGGGAATAGGGTTACAGCCTGTGTTGGACGGGGTCGCACTCCCCCTGAAGACGCAGGTTCACAGTCTGGGGGTTCTCCTGGACTCATCGCTGAGCCTGGAGCCCCAGGTCTCGGCGGTGGCCAGGGGAGCATTCGCGCAATTGAGACTTGTGCGCCAGCTGCGCCCGTTCCTTGGGAGGTCTGACTTGGCCACGGTGGTCCACGCTCTGGTTACAGCTCGTTTGGATTACTGCAACGCTCTCTACGTGGGGTTGCCTTTGAAGACGGCCCGGAAACTCCAACTAGTACAAAGGGCGGTAGCCAGATTAATAACTGGGGCGGCATACAGGGAGCGCACAACCACCCTGAAGCCAGCTCCACTGGCTGCCAATATGCTACCGAGCCCAATTCAAAGTGCTGGTCTTGACCTATAAAGCCCTAAACAGTTCTGGCCCAATTTACTTATCCGAACGTATCTCCTCATATGAGCCAGCTAGATCCCTAAGATCATCTGGAGAGGCCCTGCTCTCGGTCCCACCTGCCTCGCAGGCGCGGCTGGTGGGAACGAGGGACAGGGCCTTCTCGGTGGTGGCTCCCCGGCTGTGAAACACCCTCCCCACAAATATCCGACAAGCCCCAACTCTTCTCGGTTTCAGAAAGGCTGTGAAAACATGGCTGTGTGCACAAGCTTTTAATGAGTAATATGATAACGTCGACATGGTCCGATTGAAGGCTGAAGCATGAGGTTTTTAGACAAATGGATCTAATTTACATATGTTTTAATTTTTATAATGTATTTTAATGATGTATTTTTATAGTTTTAATTGATTATATGTACTGTTTTTGTTTTATTATTAGTAGTAAGTAAACTTTTATTACGGTCAATGACCAGCTCATATCAAGGGCACCCAGTCCCGTACATCCATATGAAATCTGAGAGGTTATATACTTCTAAGTTAATAAAACTCCTATAAAACTAAATCACTGACAAAATTTAAAATCTGGGCTAAAAACTTCAATATTAATATAAACCATTATAAAATTGAATCATTGACAAAATTTAAAATCTAGGCTAAAAACTTCAACATTAATAAAAACCATTATAAAATTGAATCATTGACAGAATTTAAAATCTAGGCTGAAGATCATATACCAGTACCATTGAGGCCCAACTCAACCCACAGGATCGTCCGGAGGGAGTCTAAAGGAAGTGGGGATAGCACCGGGGGGGGGGGGGGGGATACCCATAACTGTAAATGACAACCTATGACTATAAATAGTGGTCTATATCTGCTTTCCCAACTCTATTCTATAGATGATGCTTAGTTCTTTTGGCTCTTATTATTATGTTCTTGGCATTAAATGTTGCCAACTGTGTAAGCCGCCCTGAGTCCCCCCAGGTGAGAAGGGCGGGGTATAAATTCTGGAAATAAATAAATAAATAAATAAATAAATAAATAAATAAAAGCTCAAATTTTAATGAGACAATTCAATTACTGGTCAAAGGTAAATCAGATGAATTTCAGTAGACTTCCTCACCTATGTTTAGAGGATCAAGACCAGCGTGCCCACAAGTCATCATGGGTAGTGGCCTTAAAGAATGAGATGGCTAAAATTGGCCTTCCTTTACAATTTTTGAATGATCTAGGACCTAGGGCAAAACAAGTGCTCATGCAACGCACTCATGATATCTATGCTCAATTGGACCTAGCAAGTATAGGTAGGTCTTCTGCCACAAAATTTTTAGCCTCCCACAAAATGAATACTCATTTAGAACACTATCTGACTATTCCAGTTCCGTTGCCCTTAAGAAGAATATACACCAGGGCCAGGTTTGAACAACTCAGAATTATGATGCAAACTGGTCGCTACTGTAACATCCCAAGAAATGAGAGATTCTGTGTCTGGGGAGACCAAATAGTGGAAGATATCGAACATTTTTTGATTGACTGCCCAGCATATGCCGAATTTAGACACAGTTTCTTACATCCATTACTATCTAATTTTAGGTCTCCCAACAGAAATGATCTTTTGACAGTCCTCTTGCAAGGACAAGAAAAATCCACCATAATTAGAGTCAGCCTTTTTATCCTGAAAGCTATCAAGAAAAGAGCACATTTCCTGAAAGAAGAATCAGGAAAATAAGATTTTGTCGGCAAACAGATGGTCAGCTGCCTGTCCTCCCATCCTTTTTGCCTTGTTTTTATTTATGTTGCACTTTGAAATGGTCATATGACTGGTCAAACAAATAAATTATTATTATAATATTTAGTAAGATACTTTTGTGTTATATACCATAAGACTGGGCATTGTTTTGTGAATGTTAAATGTATATGATGCTCTAATATACATATTGTGTTTACAACATATGTTTTGAACCATCATTGTGCTTTGTATATTTCATTACATTAAGTCTAGTCTTGTCTGACTCTGGGGGTCGGTGCTCATCTCAATTTCTAAGTCGCAGAGCCAGCGTTGTCCATAGACACCTCCAAGGTCATGTGGCTGGCATGACTGCATGGAGCACCGTTACCTTCCCTCCAGAGTGGTACCTATTGATCTACTCACATTTGCATGTTTTCGAACTGCTAGGCTGGCAGAAGCTGGGGCTAACAATGGGAGTTCGCCCCGCTCCCTGAATTCAAACCACCAACCTTTCAGTCAGCAAGGTCAGCAGCTCAGCAGTTTAACCCATTTGGACGCTGATCCTGTCCTCTGGAGGGTTAGCTATCCCTCCCAATTGTGTTATCTGCACATTTAATAAGCATACCTTCTATTCTGTCATCCAAGTAATTGATAAAGATTTTGAATAAACCTGAAAGGTCACTTCTGTCCAGGAGGGGAAGGCACCATTTTGTCTGGCCAGTCAGTCAATTCCTAATCCACCCAATCAATTTCCAATTATATTCTTGGAAGCTGAGGTTGGATGCAAAGGGAAAAGAACAAAATACAGTAGAGTCTCACTTATCCAAGCCTTGCTTATCCAAGTTTCTGGATTATGCAAGCCATTTTTGTAGTCAATGTTTTCAATATATTGTGATATTTTGGTGCTAAATTTGTAAATACAGTAATTACAACATAACATTACTGCATATTGAACTACTTTTTCTGTCAAATTTGTTGTATAACATGATGTTTTGGTGCTTAATTTGCAAAGAGTGCCAGTGCCTTATCCAATTCATGCATTAAAGTAGTATCAGACTGCATTAATTCTACAGTAGCTGCATCCTTAATATGGAACTGACACTAATGACACTTAGGCTGAGCCACAGAGCTCTCTCTCTGGCACCGGCTGCCGGATCATCTCCTAATCTAAGGAGGCGCTCTGGCGCATGTGTGCGGCTCAATGCTTCCTGCACATTGAGTGCTCTTGCTAGAGCGGCCTCCTGGAAGTGAGAAGAGGCTTGCAAAGGGAAGAAGCTTTGGAGATGGAAGGCAGCAGAGAGGTGAGGAGCTGGGGAAGGGATGCAGTTTGGCACTACTTTGAGCCACTGCCACGGCTCAATGCTTTGGGGTCATGAGAGCTGTGGTTCTGCCCATAAGACCTTGAGCCTTTTCCACCAAAGAGAACCCAAATTGCAACTCCTAGCTTTCCATATAAACATTGAGCCAAGGCAGTAAAAGTGTCAGTGCAGATTGTTGCTATAGTTTTATGAAGAATCAACAAACGCCTGGCTGCTTTTATGGGCGTGGGAAACAGAAGGCCATGGAAAACTTGATACTAGTACAGTAGAGTCTCACTTATCCAACGTTCTGGATTATCCAACACATTCAGTTGGAAAGATAAGGTCCATTTTAATTTAAGTTGTTTAAATTATTATTGTTACCTTTTTTTCTGGAAGGAAAGGAGCATTTTAGATTTAAAAAGTGTAAGTATGATGTTATTATTCTATGTCGTATAGAAGGAGTGATATATATATGTGTGTGTGTGTTTGTGTGTATATATACTGTACTAGTATTTACAAACTTGCAAACAGTTATGTTGTCGAAGGCTTTCAGGGCCAGAATCACTGGGCTGATGTGAGTTTTCTGGGCTGTATGGTCATGTTCCAGAAGCATTCTCTCCTGATGTTTCGCCCACATCTATGACAGGCATCCTCAGAAGTTATGAAGTCTGTTGGAAACTAGGCAAGTGGGGTTTACAGTAGATTCTCACTTATCCAACACTTGCTTATCCAACATTCTGGATTATCCAATGCATTTTTGTAGTCAATGTTTTCAATATATCGTGATATTTTGGTGCTAAATTCTAAACACAGTAATTACTACATAGTATTACTGCATATTGAACTACTTTTTCTGTCAAATTTGTTGTTTAACATGATGTTTTGGTGCTTAATTTGTAAAATCATAACTTAATTTGGTGTTTAATAGGCTTCTCCTTAATCCCTCCTTATTATCCAACATATTCGCTTATCCAACGTTCTGCCGGCCCACTTATGCTGGATAAGTGAGACTGTACTGTATTTACAAACGTGCAAACAATTATGTTGTTGAAGGCTTTCATGGCCAGAATCACTGGGCTGCTGTGAGTTTTCTGGGCTGTATGGTCATGTTCCAGAAGCATTCTCTCCTGATGTTTCGCCCACGTCTATGACAGGCATCCTCAGAAGTTGTGAAGTCTGTTGGAACCTAGGCAAGTGGGATTTACAGTAGAGTCTCACTTATCCAAGCTAAATGGGCTGGCAGAATCTTGGATAAGCAAATATCTTGGATAATAATAATAATAATAATAATAATAATAATAATAATAATAATAATAATAATAATAATAATAATTTTATTTTTATACCCCGCCACCATCTCCCCAGAGGGACTCGGGGCGGCTCACAAATATAAAACCAGTATACAGAGTATCAAATACCATAATAAGGAGGGATTAAGGAAAAGCCTATTAAACATCAAATTAGGTTATGATTTTACAAATTAAGCACCAAAACATCATGTTATGCAACAAATTTGACAGAAAAAGTAGTTCAATACGCAGTAATGTTATGTTGTAATTACTGTATTTACGAATTTAATATATCATGATATATTAAAAACATTGACTACAAAAATGCCTTGGATTATCCAGAACCTTGCATAAGCGAGTCTTGGATAAGTGAGACTCTACTGTATATATCTGTGGAATAATGTCCAGGGTGGGAGAAAGAATTCATGTCTGTTTGAGGCCAGTGTGAATGCTGCAGTTTGGCCACCTTGATTAGTGTTGAATGGCCTTGCAGCTTCAAAGCCTTGCTGCTTCCTGCCTGGGGGAATCCTTTGTTAGGAGGTGTTAGCTGGCCCTGATTGTTTCCTGTCTGGAAACAGTAGTTTGGATTTGGAAATCTTGGGGAAAAAATTGCACAGTTTCATGAGCAAGGAAGGATTTTAATAATAATAATAATAATAATAATAATAATAATAATAATAATAATAATAATACTTTATTTTTCTATCCCGCCACCATACTGCATACTTTGCAGTATGGTAGTCTCAGCTTACTCATCTCGACCTCTAGGGATTTGTTTTACGACCCATTTATTTATTTTTTTGTTATGCTGTCCACATAATCATGGTGATGAAAATGATCTCCGAAGGTGATCCAATCCAGCTGTATTTCTATCCTACAGGAATACACAATCAAATAATGCCCGACAGATGGCCATTCAGCCTCTGCTTAAAAGACTCCAAGGAAGTAGACTCTACTACACTCTCAGCAGTGTATTCCACGATTGAAAAGCTTTTGCTGTCAGGTTCTTCCTAATGTTTGTGTGCATCCATGGCTGCATTGCGTCCTAGTCTCCAGGGCAGCAGAAAACAAGACGACTCTCTCCTCCTCAGAGTGACATCTTTTCAAATATTTAAAACACTGCTATCATGTTCCCTCTCAACCTTCTTTCCTCCAGCACTTTTCTAATGAGTTTCATCCTATCAGTTTTCTTCACGGTTCAGCTTTGACAACTGTACATAGCAATGGGCTATAGGAGGGCTCGGATGATGGCAATATTAGTATGTAAAGCAAGGTCTTCGGACATGAGGTTCTGAAGGGTCAGACCACACCTGGAATCACACTGTGTCCAATTCTGGGCAACACAATTTAAGGGAGATGTTGACAAGCTGGGATGTGTCAGAGGAGGGTGACTAAAATGATCAAGGTTCTGGAGAACAAACCCTATGAGGAGCAGCTTAAAGAGCTGGATATGTTTAGTCTGCAGAAGAGAAAGCTGAGAGGAGATATGATGAGGGCCATGGATCAAGATGTGAGGGGAAGTCAGAAGGAGAAGGGAGCAGACTTGTTTTCTGCTGCCCTGGAGACTAGGACGTGGAACAATGGCTTCAAACTACAGGAAAGGAGATTCCGCCTGAACATTAGGAAGAACTTCCTCACTGTGAGAGCTGTTCAGCAGTGGAACTCTCTGCCCCAGAGTTTGATGGAGGCTCCTTCTTTGGAAGCTTTTAAGCAGAGGCTAGATGGCTATCTGTCAGGGGTGCTTTGAATGCGATTTTCCTGCTTCTTGCCAGGGGGTTGGACTGGATGAACTGGATTTTATAGCATTGTGGAGTCAGATAACCCAGTTCAAAGCTGATATTGTGGATAATCTTCCTTAATATTCTGTGTTATATGGCTGTGTGGAAGGGCCCTGGATTTCTTAATATGTACGAGTAGATATAAATCTACTGAATGTGTGTTTGAGATATTTTAATCAGGATTTTGTAGAGTATATGTATTATCTACAATGCAGAGTTATAGTGTTTGGTTTTACTATAAACTGTGCCTGCTTTAGGTCACAGAAGCCAGGCATTTGTGGTTTCATAAAATATTTGGTTATTATCTGCTGGAGAGCTCCATTTTAGTAGTTCAAGGGAGTGAACTACAACTCTCTGGCTAAGAATTCCAACTCTCTCACCAAATTACAGATCCCTGGTTCCTTTGGAAGGAGCTGGAGCTGCTAAATCAGTGTCCAATTGCTGTAACTGTGGGTGCGTGTATCTACATTTTAGAGCAGGTTTAAGCGGCTGAGCGGGAAAAGGAAGGGGCCTGAGGCTGTTAGGAATGGTGGGAGTTGAAGTCCGATCTGAAACACCTGGAGGGCCCAAGTTGACCCATGCCTGATTTAGACTTATTGTAGTTTGACACCGCTTGAACTGCCATGGCTCGAGGCTATGGAATCATGGGAGTTGTAGTTTGGTGAGATCCTACAACTCTGGTAAAGAAGGCTGAAGGCGTAATCAAATGGCAAGTCCTAATATTCCAAAGCATTGAGCAGAAGAAAAGGTTGAGAGGAGACATAAGAGCCGCGTATAAATATTTGAAAGGATGTCATAAGGAGGAGGGAGCAGGCCTGTTTTCTGCTGCCCTGGAAACTAGGACTCAATGGAGCAAAGGGTTCAAATGAAAGGAAAGGAGATTCCACCTGAACATTAGGAAGAACTTCCTGACCGTAAGAAGACCTGTTCAACAGCCTTCGAGTGTGGTGGAAGCTTTTTCTTTGGAGGCTTTTAAACAGAAGTTGGATGGCCATCTGTTGCGGGTGCTTTGATTGTGCTCCTCTTGCATGGCAGAAGGGGTTGGACTAGATCAGGGGTCCCCAAACTAAGGCCCGGGGGCCGGATGCGGCCCTCCGAGGTCATTTACCTGGCCCCCGTCCTCAGTTTTATAATATAATATATTGTATATACATATAATGTTGATAATAATATTATAATGTAATACAATATAACACTAATAATAATACCATATAATAATATTAATTATATATTCTATATTACATATAATGTTACTAATAATATTACAGTATAGTGGTATAGTTCAATATAGTAATATATAATGCTAATATTGTGCTATGCTAATAATATAATATATTGTATGTACATATAATTTGTAAGCCACTCTGAATCCCCTTTGGGGTGAGAAGGGTGTGATACAAATGTAGTAAATAAATGCAGTAAATAAATAATAAATAAATTTTAGACTTAGGCTCACCCAAAATCTGAAATGACTTGAAGGCACACAACAACAACAACAACAACAACAACAACAACAACCCTAATTAACTTGACTATCTCATTGGCCAGAAGCAGGACCACACTTCCCATTGAAATCCTGATAAATATATGTTCGTTAAAATTGTTTTTATTTTTAAATATTGTATTGTTCTTTCATTGTTGTTGTTGTTGTTTTTGCACTACAAATAAGACAAATGCAGTATGCATCGGAATTTGTTTGTATTTTTTTCAAATGATAATCCGGCCCCTCAACAGTCTGAAGGATTGTGGACCGGCCCTCGGCTTAAAAAGTTTGAGGACCCCTGGACTAGATCAATGATGGGCAAGCTTTTGCGCTTGGTGTGTCAAAATTCACCAAAAAACACTTGCATGACTTGTGTCACTTTGAGAAAAAAAACATAATTTTGCAATATGTATAATTTAAATTACAAAAAATGTATAATTGTAATACAGTAGAGTCTCACTTATACAAGCATCGCTTATCCAAGCTTCTGGATTATCCAAGCCATTTTTGTAGTCAATGTTTTCAATATATCATTATATTTTGGTGCTAAATTCGTAAATACAGTAATTACAACATAACATTACTGCGCATTGAACTAATTTTTCTGTCAAATTTGTTGTATAACATGATGTTTTGGTGCTTAATTTGTAAAACCATAACCTAATTTGATGTTTAATAGGCTTTTCCTTAATCCCTCCTTATTATCCAAGATATTCGCTTATCCAAGCTTCTGCCGGCCTGTTTAGCTTGGATAAGTGAGACTCTACTGTATATAACTGTATTTAATAAATCAAAAACTATTTAATACCATTATTTCCATGTACAACGATCTATGGTACCTCTTGCAGTTTCCACGCTGATTTCTCTCTATTCTAGTTTCAGTGTAGTCATGAATAAAGAATAATGTAATATAATATAATAGTAATAATATGATATGCTACAATAATAAAATAATAATAGAATGATATAATAATCTCTCTCTCTCTCTCTCTCTCTCTCTCTCTCTCTCTCTCTCTCTCTCTCTATATATATATATATATATAAATGTAATGTGCATAATTCCCATGGAGTAAACAACAAAACCACTGGACCAAATCACACCAAATTTGGCTACAAAAGACATAGTCATCCAATCAATCTGCACGCAGCAGCGTGTCAGCAAAAATGGCTTGGGGTGTCAGTGCTGACACGCATGTCATAGGTTGGCCATCACTGGACTAGATGGTTCATGCGGTCTCTTCCAACTTATGATTCTATGAGCCATGGCAGTTCAAATGGTGCCAAACTGCATTCATTGGATGCTGCATCATATATACCAGCATTTCTCAACCTGGGGGTCAGGACCTCTGGGGGGGTTGCGAGGGGGATTTCAGGGGGGTCATCAAAGACCATCAGAAAACACATATTTCTGATGGTCTTAGGAACCCAAATCCCTCCAGTATTTTCTGTTGGCCATGGGGGTTCTGTGTGGGAAATTTGGCCCAATTCTTTCGTTGGTAGGGTTCAAGGAGCTCTTTGATTGTAGGTGAACTATAAATCCCTGCAACTACAACTCCCAAATGTCAAAGTCTATTTTCCCCAAACTCCACCAGTGTTCACATTTAGGCATATTGAGTATGCAGCCCAAGTTTGGTCCAGATCCATCATTGTTTGGAATCCACAGTGCTCTCTGGATGGAGGTGAACTACAACTCCAAAACTCAATGTCAATGCCCACCAAACCCTTCCAGTAATTTCTGCTGGTCGTGGGAGTTCTGTGTGCCAAGTTTGGTTCAGTTTCATAGTTGGTGGAGTTCGGAATGATCTTTGATTGTAGGTTAACTATAAATCCCAGCAACTACAACTCCCAAATGACAAAATCAATGTCTCCCCCAACCCCACCAGTATGCAAATTTGGGTGTATCAGGTATTTGTGTCAAATGTGGTCCAGTGAATGAAAATACATCCTGCATATCAGATATTTACATTACAATTCATAACAGTAGCAAAATTACAGTTATGAAATAGCAACAAAATAATTTTATAGTTGGGGGTCACCACAACATGAGGAACTGTATTAAGGGGTTGTGGCATCAGGAAGGTTGAGAACCACTGGTATATACATTACCGGTTTTATAGTTTGGTCTGTTTAACCCTAGAGCAGGGGTCCCCAAACTAAGGCCCGGGGGCCGGATGCAGCCCATCGAAGCTATTTATCCGGCCCCCATGGTACAAGGGCAGAAGGGGGTTGGACTAAATGACCCAAGCTGTCTCTTCTTCTCTTACAACCATTATTATTGTTGTTGTTGTTGTTAACATTGAGGCTTGGTGGCCATCTGTCAGGCATGCTTTGCTTGTGCTTTTGGTCCACAAAGGCAGAAGGGGATTGGACTAAATGGCCCAAGGGGTCTCTTCCAACCCTCTTTATTGTTGTTGTTGTTATTATTATTATTATTATTATTATTATTATTATTATTATTATTATTATTTATTAACATTGAGGCTAGGTGGCCATCTGTCAGGGATGCTTTGCTTGTGCTTTTGGTCCACAAAGGCAGAAGGGGATTGGACTAAATGGCCCAAGGGGTCTCTTCCAACCCTCTTTATTATTATTATTATTATTATTATTATTTATTAACATTGAGGCTAGGTGGCCATCTGTCAGGGGTGCTTTGCTGGTGCTTTCGGTGCACAAAGGCACCATGGGATTGGACTCAATGACCCAAAGGATCTCTTCCAACCCTCTTTTTATTGTTGTTGTTGTTGTTGTTGCTCCAAAGGTCCGGCCCTCCAACGATCCAAAGGATCGTGAACTGGCCCCCTGTTTAAAAACTTTGGGGACCCCTGCCCTAGAGTGTAATGTGCAAAAATGAAGCCCTTCATCTGCAAAATATTTTGTCCCAGATCCTTGCTTCTTCTCCCTCTTGTTCTTTTCTTGGTTCCTTCAACATGTTATCTTTTTTCTCTTCAGGGAGAAGGTTTCTCTTCACCTCACAAACCCAATTGTTGTCTTCAGTGATGTCTTTTCCCCATCCGTAGCCAAATCCTCCTATTTACTACTTTCAGATCTACCAATGAAGCAGAAGCTGGATATTTTCTTCCTTCGGAATCGTAATAAAATACCAAAGGGCAAAGAAGTAGGTTTTTCTCTGCTCCTCGAATCTAGATTGTTTTCCATACTAGAGTTGAAAGGGAAGGAACACAAGGACCATCCAACTCCGTTCCGCCATGCAGGAAGACACAGCCAAATAATTATTCAGCTATTTATTTCTTCAATTGTAATTATTCTTAAGCGGACATTTGATAGGGCAGTACTGAGAGTGAGCAATGAAAGAGCACTTATATGCAGAGCTGGATCTAGAAGGACGACCGGTCAGAGCAGGAAACACCGCTAGGGCAGCTGAACCTGAATCGATGGCCAAACGGCCAAGTTGGGGAGCATCGCAAGAAGGGAAAGGAGGCCCAAGCAAAGGGATGCAACAGCACTGGGAGGCCCAATGGCAGGAGTTCCTGAAGACTCTGCAACCCATTCACGCAAGATGTGAAACACCAACCATGCCGGAGATCGCCCCATGGGAAGACACCAAGGCCTTCCTGGCCTCCTTCGAGCAAGTGGCCAAAGCCTGTCGATGGCCAAAGGAAGAGTGGGCGGCCCGGCTTTTGCCTGCATTGAGCGGAGAAGCAGAGCAAGCCTTTCAGAGCCTGGAAGCCGGAGACAGGGAAGATTACAGGAAAGTGAAAGCTGTCATCTTGCGACAGGATGCCCTGAGAATGGAGCTGCAGCGGCAGCATTTTCGGGAGTTTTTCTGCCAGAGGGTTGAGGATCCGCAAAGGGTTTACAGCCAACTCCAGGAGCTTTGCCGTCAGTGGCTGAAGCCGGAGAGGCGCAGCAAGGAGCAGATTTTAGAGCTGCTAATCCTGGAGCAATTCCTGGCCAGTCTTCCCCAAGATCTCCAAATCTGGATCCGAGCCGGAGGACCAGATACCTGTTCCCAGGCTGTGGCCCTGGCAGAGGACTTCCTCCTCAAGAGACAGCAAGAGGATGAAACAGGGAAATGCCAGGTGAGATGTTCCCACCAAGTTTCCAGAATCTCCAAGAGAGTAAAGAACATGGGTTAGATCAGGGGGACTATAGTCATTTCCAGTGGAAGTCATTCATTTCAACAGTGTTTACTGTTATCCATGGTTTCCTGTTTCCATGGTAAGTTCAGAATATATCTTCCATGGATATTAGGGTCATACTACATATCCCACCTTCATACAAAAGATTTCAAGACAAAAAAAATGAAAGAGTTTGACATACGCTTATTATTTTCTGTTGAACACATTCATCATGTGCTTTTCTCAAATCTGTCACAATGACTAATATATGACAAAAAAATCATTACAGTAGAATCTCGCATATCCAACATAAACAGGCCGGCAGAATGTTGGATGAGCGAAAATGTTGGATAATAAGGGGGGATTAAGGAAAAACCTATTAAATTTATTTATTTATTTATTTACAGTATTTATATTCCGCCCTTCTCACCCCGAAGGGGACTCAGGGCGGATCACATTACACATATAAGGCAAACATTCAATGCCTTAACATAGAACAAAGACAAGACAAACATGGGGCTCTGAGCTGGCCTCGAACTCATGACCTCTTGGTCAGAGTGATTTGTTGCAGCTGGTTGCTCAACAGCCTGCGCCACAGCCCGGCCCGATTAAACGTCAAATTATGTTATGATTTTACAAACTAAGCACCAAAACATCACGTTTTACAACAAATAGATAGAAAAAGCAGTAAAATACACGGTAATGTTATGTAGTAATTACTGTATTACAAATATAGCACCAAAACATTGCAATGCATTGAAAACATTGACAACAAAAACACTGACTACTAAAAGGCAGACTGCGTTGGATAATACAGAACATTGGATAAGCAAAGGTTGGATAAGCGAGACTCTACTGTATTAATAGCCATTTCTTATCCTGCAGTCCACAACCCTAATTCATTGTGCTATTTCTCAGGGAAGAGCCCCCGGTGGCGCAGTGAGTTAAACCCTTGTGCCTGCAGGACTGCTGACCTGAAGGTTGGGTTGCTGACCTGAAGGTTGCTGGTTTGAATCCAACCCGGGGAGAGTGCGAATGAGCTCCCTCTATGAGCTCCAGCTCCATGCGGGGACATGAGAGAAGCCTCCCACAACATCAAAACATCTGGGTGTCCCCTGGGCAATGTCCTTGCAGACAGCCAGTTCTCTCACACCACAAGCGACTCACAGTTTCTCAAGTCGCTCCTGACATGAAAGAAAAATTCTCTGGAAAATCTCAATTAGTTTTCATTATGAGGAGAAATAAAAATCATATTGCCTTTGGTTTTTAGAGCCTCTTGATAAGATCAATGTTCACAATCGGAGCTTTTGAGGGCATAGAAGCAGCTATTGCTACAAAACTGAAAATAAAAGTCTTAAGGAAATAAGAGATGTGGATCTGGCTTTTTTTATTATTGCGGGGAAATGCATTTCAATTGAGTTTTCATAAGTGAACAGAGTTGATGAGCAAAATGGGTCTCTTGTGCACAAAGCCCCAGCCATCTGCCTCTCTTCTGGGGCCGGGCTTAGCACAGCGAGTTAAACCACTAAGCTGCACAAAATCCTGCCAATCAAATGATTGGAAGTTCAAGCCCGGGTCAGGTTGAGCACTCCCTATCAGCTCCAACTCCCTGCGCATCTAGCAGATCGAAAACAGAAATGTGAGTAGATAAATAGGTACTGCTTTAAGTGGGGAAGTAATAAAAGGCGCCTATAAGGACATGCCGGCGATTTGATTGGGAGGACGTCTAAGGACGGTAAAGCTCCTCGGCATGGAAGATGGAGCGACTGCACCCCCCCACCCCCAGAAATGGAAGAGATGGGGAAAAGCCTTTACCTCTGTTTATGTATTGTCTGTCCTTGTTAATTGTATAACGGCATTGAATGTTTGCTGTATGTGTGTTCTGCAATCCGCCCTGAGTCTCCTTGGGGATGTGGAGCGGAATATAAATAAAATATATTATTATTATTATTATTATTATTATTATTATTATTATTATTATTATTATTATTTTATTATGACACAACAAACAAGATAGATATGCTGGATTTTATATCACAAAATCACAAGTCGAACACTTCCCAAGTGTCTAGGACTGTGTGATGTATTATTATTATTATTATTATTACTATTATTATTATTATTCTGAGTTGGATGCCCCTTTGTTTTGCAGGGGGTAAAGAAGGAGGGAAGCCTGGCACCCGGGAATACAGAGGAAGATCCCTCAGAGGCTGTGAAAGGAGAGATCTGCAAAGAAGACAAACAAAGCAGTGAGACGCTCAAGTGCCCCATCCAGGGCAGCTCATCGCTTTCTCCAGAAGGACAGAAAATGGTCTTGAGTGACATTAAAGAGGTATATCTTATTCCGTTCCACATTTGTTGGACTGTTTATTTCCTGGGGCAATCTCTAGATCAGGCATGGGCAAACTTGGGCCCTCCAGGGGTTTTGGACTTCAACTCCCACCATTCCTAACAGCCGGTAGGCTGTTATGAATTGTGCGAGTTGAAGTCCAAAACCCCTGGAGGGCCCAAGTTTGCCCATGCCTGATCTAGATCAAAAACTGCATATCTTTAGATCAAAGTTCCCAGAACCAGATGTTGAACAGAAACCATTTTTTTATTTCTTTGTCTCATCTTTCTTATTACTTTTCTGCCAGGTTCAGTCTTTGGGAGCAGAAAAATCGCTCCTCCATAGTTACCCACTTCTTGTTTCAGGTCTTGGCCTAAGTCTATAATTCTCCTGTTCCCAGCTGTATATTTCTCAATGGAAAAAATGAATGGTTCATGCCTTTCACAGTTAACCCATGGTATATTTTGCCTTGAGTCTGCAATCGAGTCTCACACGAAAGATTTCCCTATCTGTCAACTCTCCCATTTGCAGGAACCGGTGGATCTCAAGGAAACCGACCCATCTGTGCAGACAGCCTGGCAAAACCTGAGCCTGCCGAGCCAACAGACTATTGTTTGGAAAGTCCTGCAAGAGGATGATGGGCAAGTAGATTCTTTGGGTAAGGAGTTTTCTGGTCCTTGGACAGTAAATCCAAAAAACACCAACACTTTGCTATTCATAGAAATGAATTTGTAGGCAGAAAATAATTTCCTTTCAAATTCTTCATGCGTGTCTTTGAAAAGAAACAAGACATCTATGGATTTTATTCCCTCCCTTGTTGTGAATCTCTATTTTCCGTCAATGACCAGAAAAGCAAAGTAAAATATAATGAAATACAATGGGTTCAAATTACAGGAAAGGAAATTCCACCTGAACATTAGGAAGACTTTTCCGACCATAAGATCTGTTCAACAGTGGAACTCTCTGCCTTGGAGCGTGAAGGAGGCTCCTTCTTTGGAGACTTATAACCAGAGGCTGCATGGCTATCTGTCTGGGGTGCTTTGATTGTGCTTTTCCTGCATATCCAGGGGTTGGACTGGATGCCCATGTGGTCTCTTCCAACTCTAGGATTCTATGATTCTAAAAATAAAAGACAATATTTCATATTACTTATACTGTCATACTATACATATTTTATTTTATACTGTGTTTAAAGTTTTATTGTACTCTGTTTTTCTAGTCATTGATCAAAATACAGTAAGCCCTCTACTTTCACACGTCTTAGGGGCACAGAAATCCCATTAACATTGGAAAAACATGAATTAAAAAACAATATTTTCATCTGAAAAAAACCACTTGTCTAGGACCCCTTCTACCCATATAAAATCCAGACTGTTGGCTTTGAAATTGATTATATGGCAGTGTAGACTCATATAATCCAGTTCAAAGCAGGTCATGTAGATTATTTGCTTTGATAATCTGTATTATATGGCAGTGTAGAAGGGGCCTAGAAAACTCTAGATCCTCAAAGGTTTCCTGTTAAAAACAGTGGTTCCCAACTTTTGATTTCCCAGGTGTTTTGGGATTCAGTTTCCATAATTCCTAACAGCTCGTAAACTGGCTCGGATTTCTGGGAGTTTATTTATTTATTTACAGTATTTATATTCTGCCCTTCTCATCCCAAAGGGGACTCAGGGCGGGTCACAGAACATACATATATGGCAAACATTCAATACTGTTTATATACAGACAAGACAGACAATTGTACATGGCAGGCGGTATATATAGGCTTTTTCCCATCCTCGGCATCTTGGAGGCTTGTGCTTGGGTCCAGCCACCCGAAGGGGGGGGGGGGGGATGTTGTCGCTCCATCTCCCTGCCAAAGAGCGGAACCTATTTATCTACTTACATTTTTCACTTTGGAACCGCTAGGTTGGTGGAAGCTGGGCTAAAGGCCAGGAGCTCACCCTGACCAGGGCTTCGAATTGTCAACCTTGGATTGACAAGATTTACTGCAGCTGGTGGTTTAACTTGCTGTGCTAAAGCCCGGCTCTTGGAGTTGAAGTCCAAGACACCAAAGGTTGGGAACCACTGTATTAAAGACTGGGTGCCAAAATTGTCTATTTCATTAAACTGAGGCATACCTGTATACCAAGATCCAAGTAGCTATGGAACCCATATGCATGGTTTCATTTATCTACAACTAGGGGGAAATGATCCCTATTTATCTAAAACTAAGGGGCATGATCATCAAGTTTGCAGAAAACATCAAATTGGGAGGGATAGCTAATCCTCCAGAAGACAGGAGCAGATTTCACAATGATCTTAACAGACTAGAGAGACGGGCTTTCAACTAACAAAATGAAGTTCAACAGGGACAAATGCAAGATACTCTACGCAGGCAGAAAAAAATGAAATGCAAAGAAACAGAATGGGGGACAATGCCTGGCTTAACAGCAGAATGTGTGAAAAATATCTTTGGAGTCCTTGTGGGGAGGAAGGTGAACATGAGCCAACAATGTGATGCGGCAGCAAAAAAAGCCAATGGGATTCTGGCCTGCATAAATAGGAGTATAATGTCTATATACAGGGAAGTCATGCTCCCCCTCTATTCTGCCTTGGTCAGATCACACCTGGAATCACACTGTGTCCAAATCTGGGCACCACAATTGAAGGGAGATGTTGACAAGCTAGAAAGTGTCCAGAGGAGGGCGACTCAAATGATCAAGGGTCTGGAGAACAAGCCCTATGAGGAGCGGCTTAAAGAACTGGGCATGTTTAGCCTGCAGAATAGAATGCTGAGAGGAGACATGATGAGGGCCATGTATGAATATGTGAGGGGAAGTTATAGGGAGGAGGGAGCAAGCTTGTTTTCTGCTGCCCTGCAGACTAGGACACGGAACAATGGCTTCAAACTACAGGAAAGGAGATTCCACCTGAATATTAGGAAGAACTTCCTCACTGTGAGAGGTGTTCAACAGTGGAACTCTCTGCCCCAGAGTGTAGTGGGGGCTCCTTTTTTGAAGGCTTTTAAGCAGAGGCTGGATGGCCATCTGTCTGGGGTGCTTTGAATGCGATTTTCCTGCTTCTTGGCCGAATGGAGTTGGACTGGACGGCCCGTGAGGTCTCTTCCAACTCTATGGTCGCTCAAGGAATTTATCAGGTCTTCCCGGTAATTCTGTGGAATGATTTTCCCAGAAATTACCATAGTGTTACGCTGGCGGATCTGCTCCATGACATACTGGGACCAGATTCAGGCAATTTAATGGCAGTCAGTTGTATTCATGGTTCCAAGTAATTGTGGTCCATCCGGCTGGAAACATATCTCGATGGATAGGGGCGTCCTTTATTTATTTATTTATTTATTTATTTACAACATTTATATCCCACCCTTCTCACCCGAGGGGACTCAGGGCGGCTTACAAAAATTGGCAAAATTTAATGCCCAAATTGCAATCATAAAAACAAAACAATATAAACAGATCTGTTAATAACATTGTTAAAACACATTATAAAAACCTTAAAAACGTATATATAATTAATTCCATTCATCCGAGATCCTCATGCTTCATCCTTAAATCAGGCCATGTCAAATTTGTAATTTACTCATCAAAAGCTTGGGCACATAACCATGTTTTCACGGTCCTTCTGAATCCCAGCAGGGTAGGAGCCTGTCGGATATCTCCAGGGAGGGCGTTCCACAGTCGGGGAGTCACCACCGAGAAGGCCCTGTCCCTCGTTCCCACCAGCCGCGCCTGTGAGACAGGTGGGACCGAGAGCAGGGCCTCTCCAGATGATCTCAGTGATCTTACTGGTTCATAGGAGGAGATACGTTCGGACAAGTAGATTGGGCCAGAACCGTTCAGGGCTTTATAGGTCAAAACCAGCACTTTGAATTGGGCTCGGTAGCATATCGGCAGCCAGTGGAGCTGGCTTAGCAGGGGGGTGGTACGCTCCTGTTATTAATTCATCCTGTTATTTAGAAAATAAATGTATGGCAAATTTATAAGTGGCAATTATGGGCGCTGAAGAATGGGCATACCTTGCCCGACTTTTCAAGTAGCTTAGCTTCATCTCTGTCTAAGTTCCTTCTTTCCCTTATCTGCCTTTTTCTGTACAGGTGACAATATGGGAAGTCAAGTCAAGCTGGAAAATTCTCAGTATGAAGCAAAAGAGCTGGAAGACATAGTACAACGACCTCTACAGAAAACCCTCAGGGATGTGCAAGGAATATGCGAGGAGAGGTGGAAGCCCAAAGGTGTACGGAAGAAGTGTGCTCCAAAGAAGGGAAAGGAGGGTGCTGAAGGCCGAGAAGGACTTATAGCAACAATTGCTCAGCCTTCCAAAGTACATATGAAGGAGGAAATACTCTTATTCTCCATACATGATAGAAGGTATCACTATGGACCTGATGTTGACATGATACGTACCAGAGATGGCTCCGTGGCAGAGGGAAACATTCGACAATATTCACGTCAAGAAATGCTAACAAGAGAGAACAAATCTCGGTTGAGTGAACAAGGAAATGGAAGTAATTTGGTCAAATTTCAGGCTGCCCAAAGAGAAGGGAAACCTCAGAATGTTCCCGAGCCTGGGAAGAAGTTTTGTCACTCAACGTCACTCCCAAGAATTCAAGGAGTTGAAAGCGAAGGGAGACGATTTGAATGCCCTTTTTGTAGGAAGTGCTTCAGTAAGCAAGAGCATTTGACGAATCACCAGCAGCTTCATACGGGAGAGAAGCTGCACGAATGTCCTGAATGTAGAAAAATCTTCGCTTCCAGACAAGCATTAAGGAGACACCAGGGAATCCACAGTCTGGTGAAACCATACAAATGCTCTCAGTGTGGGAAATCCTTCAGCCAGCGGAGAAATCTGACAATCCACCAAAGAATTCACACGGGAGAGAAGCCGTACAAATGCTCCGAATGTGGGAAGAAGTTCAGTCGTACTCAGTGCCTGAAGAACCACCAGACAATTCACACTGGGGACAAACCACACAAGTGTTCTCAGTGCGGCAAATGCTTCAACCAGAGGAGGTACCTGAAAAACCACCAGAGAATTCACACCGGACTGAAGCCTTACGAATGCCCTCAGTGCGGGAAATGTTTCAGCATGGCAGAGTATTTGAGGAACCACCAGAGAATTCATAGCGGCGTGAAACCGTTCCAGTGTTCTCATTGTGGGAAGAGCTACATCCAGAAAGTCGCCTTGATAAGCCATCAGAGAATTCATGCCGCAGAGAATCCCAAAAAATGTTCCTAGTGCGGCGAACGCTTCAGTGAAGGGAAACATCCAAAAAGCAAGGAAAGGATGTAATGTATTTCACCTCATAATAGTCGCACTTCCCTGTTTTGGAGTGAAAAGAGGGTGCGACTATTACGTGGTGAAAAATTCCAGCGACAGAGCTTCAGTAGGCTGATAGACCCATAGTGGGTAAGGGGTCAGGCATCCAGATGAGTGAAATAAGGGTGTGACTATTATGCAATGAACACTAGACATACCAATTTATGTACAGTAGAGTCTCACTTATCCAACATAAACGGGCCGGCAGAACGTTGGATAAGCAAATGTGTTGGATAATAAGGAGGGATTAAGGAAAAGCCTATTAAACAACAAATTAGGTTATGATTTTACAAATTAAGCACCAAAACATCATGTTATACAACAAATTTGACAGAAAAAGTAGTTCAATATGCAGTAATGCTACGTAGTAATTACTGTATGTACGAATTTAGCACCAAAATATCACGATGTATTGAAAACATTGACTACAAAAATGCGTTGGATAATCCAGAATGTTGGATAAGCGAATGTTGGATAAGTGAGACTCTACTGTAGTTCAATACGAAATAATGCTATGTAGTAATTACTGTATTTATGAATTTAGCACCAAAATATCACAATTTATTGAAAACATCGACTACAAAAATGCGTTGGATGATCCAGAACGTTGGATAAGCGAGTGTTGGATAAGTGAGACTACTGTACCTCAAAAATGGGAGTGCAGCAATTATGCAGTGGCAACTATTAAGCAGTGAAATACAGTATATTTTCCATATGAAATTTATGAGAGAAACTTTGTTCAGGGGGATTTACTCTATATACTCATGTATATGCTTAGAAATCTAAGTGACAAAAAATCTCAAAAAAGACCTGGGTCAATTTATTAATGGGTCATTGTTGTGAAAAAATGAAAATCATATGTAGTTCATGCTTGACTAGTCCACACACTGTCTTGTTACGCAGATGAACAGTAAATAACAAGAACATTTACTCTTTGAAATGCAACATATATGCATTCATGTGAGCAGTTGTATTGACTAACACAATGTCCTTTTAAAAGAGATTCAAATAGTCCTTCAGATGTCCATGGAAAATGTCTTCCTCCAGCAGCCCAGGAACAAACCTCTCTTGCTAAGCACTTTTCCAAAATTGACCTCCAGCAGAAACCTGTAACTTTATCCAAAACTTCCAGGCTCAGTTGGCTCCCTGGGCATGGCCCAACCAATCAGTTTGGTGCTTTGCAATTTTTCTGTTCACACACAAACCAACTGATTTTACATGCTGTAATAAATGTGAGTACTGTACATTAACTCTTACCCAGAAAAATAAATCTCATTCTCTGACTGTGGCAAAAGGAAGGAGATGTATCAGGAGAACCCAAAAACAAGCACCGACCCCCTCTGCTTTCTCTATCGTGGAACCATTTCTGCCCTTCTGCCCTAAGGAGATAGAATGATCCTCAACTTATCCAGGAGTCATGTCAAAATCCACAATTTGTTCCCCAGAACCTGCCCTCGACTTGTACACAAGGTCAACTTATATATGAGTATATGGTAGTCTCTCAAATAATGATAAGAAAGAAAACATTCATGCGCTTAGAGAAATGCTCTTGTAGGATTGCAATATCCGGGATTCCTTAGCCTAGAGATTTGGAAAAAGCACATTTCAGACAAATTGATTCATCAGAGTCAAATTTCACAAATTTAAGAAAAGTTTTGTTCAAAAGGACTGAACGATCTCAATAAATATTCAATGGAGAGGTATGGGGGCTTTTCCACCCGAAACTATGCATCCCTAAATGGCATGAGATGGTGCAGGAAAATAATCTCAATAGACAATTTGGACACTAAAGAAGCCAAAAATGCAAACAAAAACAAAACAAAAAACTAACCCATGAATGAACGAATGAGGGGAAGTCATCATTGTAAATAATTCAGCCTCTGAGCCACAATGTGGATGCAATAAGTCTCAGTCTCACATCCTGCCGTCTCTGAGTTATCAGGATTGTTTGTTTTGTTTTTCCCCTGCCTGGTAAAAGAAATTTCAGATCATGTTAGGGAAAAAATTTCTATTATAAAAAGACTTGGAAAAAACACAAATGTCTGCCTTTTTTCTGTTTTGTGTGATGGAAAAGGTGGGGGACGGTTACAGTGTGCCCTGATCTCTGCATCAGTGAAGACCTTTGCTTTTAACTACTTTCTGAGAATTTTGGAAAATGGAAATCTCCATAACCTTTTGGAGATTTTATGATCTTTGGAAAGGCATGATCTGGTTAGAAATCGTAACCTTTTTGAAAATAATGCCATAACCTTTTGGGAAAATGGCATTCATGCAAATCAATTAGGTTTCTCAGCTGTTAAACTGATGTACCTAGATATTGCTTTGAACTGTTAGGGACAAAGATATGCTAATGCACAAACACACACACACACACAAATATATATATAATTTGGAGCTCCCAGTGGCGCAGCCGGTTAAACTGCTGAGCTGCTGAACTGAAAGGTCGGCAATTCAAATCCGGGGAGTAGGGTGAGTTCCTGCAGTTAGCCACAGCTTCTGCCAACCTAGCAGTTTGAAAACATGCAAAGATCAACAGGTACAACTCCATGGGAAGGTAATGGCGCTCCATGCAGTCATGCCGGCCACATGACCTTGGAGATATCTATGGACCATGCCGGCTCTTCAGCTTAGAAATTGAGATGAGCACCAACGCCCTGAGTCGGACACGACTAGACTTAAGGTCAGGGGAAAACCTTTTCCTATATATATATATATACACACACACACATATATACATACATACACCAGAGTTTCTGAAGTATTACTTTAAATGCCCCCAAAAGCATCTGCTCTCCCTTAAAATATATTTGCCTTTAAACCATGCTCTCAAGAGGCAAATATAAGTAGACTTCTTTAAAAGTAATATAGTTGGTTTACTTACAAACTTCATGTATTCAGCATACAGGTACTTTGCATATCAATCAAGTTACAGATAGGATTTGAAGTAGTTTCTCTGTGTGGATAACACAGGGCATCTTTCTCATAATCAACAGTCCATAGCCCAAAGCATCTCTCTGTACTGAGAGTCTAATAGAGCCTCTGTAGACTGTTTCATCTAACTTCTAAAAGCATACATCTGTTTCTACTGAAGTATCTATGCATACTGTTTCTAAAATGGAGTTTGAGTCCTGAACAAGCCCAGATCTGATCACATGGTTTGCAGCCCCTCCCACAACGTAGAGTTAAGGAAAACTGCAAATCAATATACACATATACAATACAGTAAGCAATTTGAATTATTGGTTGCTCCCTGCCTGGGGGAATACTTTGTTGAGAAGTGTTAGCTGGTCCTGATTGTTTTCTATCTGGAATTCCCCTATTTTCTGAGTGCTGTTCTTTATTTACTATCCTGATTTTAGAGTTTTTTGAATACTGGTTGCCAGATTTTGTTCATTTTCATGGTTTCCTCCTTTCTGGTGAAATTGTCCACATGCTTGTGGATTTCAGTGGCTTCTCTGTGCAGTCTGACATGGTGGTTGTGAGAGTGGTGGACAATTGCAACATTCACACTTGCCTCCAATAAACAAGAGTTCTTTTTCCCACTCTGGGTCTTTCACAGATATATAAACCCACTTGTTAGTTTCCAACAGACCTCACAATCTCTGAGAATGCCTGCCATAGATGTGGGGAAAACATCAGATAATGCTTCTGGAGCATGGCCAGACAGTCCTGAAAACTCACAGCAACCTCATAATTCTGGCCATGAAAGCCTTCGACAACAAACTCATTTATGCTTCACGTGTCCTGTATACACCTAGCCTGAAGCTAATTTTAGACATTTTTTTCATAATTTGCATGTATGCAATAAAGTCTGTGTCTAATGAACCATCAGAAAGCAAAGGTGCCACTATCTCAGCCACAATTTTGCAACTTTAGGAACATTTCAGATGTTGACATTCAGGATAAGTGATGTTCAACATTATGCACATATGCACATAGTGCTACGGCGTTGTCCGTAGACTCCTCCAAGGTCATGTGACCGGCATGGCTGCATGGAGCATCGTTACCTTCCCGCTGGAGTGGTAACTATTGATCTACTCACATTTGGCATGTTTTTCAACTGCTACCCTGTTTCCCTGAAAATAAGACATCCCAAAAAAATAAGACCTAGTAGAAGTTTTGCTGAATTGCTAAATATAAGGCCTCCCCCAAAAGTAAGTTTTTGTTTGGAAGCATGCCCGGCGCCTGCCAAACAAAACACCATAGCATGCAGGATTGGTAAATATACATAATAATAATAATAATAATAATAATAATAATAATAATAATAATAATAATAATTTTATTTTTATACCCCGCCTCCATCTCCCCAGAGGGACTCGGGGCGGCTTACATACCAGTTCTATATGGAAATAATGGTAGTAAATAGAAATTCTTGACAGGAGTCACAGTTTGTCTGGTTTAGTTATATTGGTTTGTGATGACAACTGTACAGTATAGAATCAATGTTCATTTGAATATGAATTCTTCTTAATGGAAAATTAAGACATCCCCTGAAAATATGACCTAGCGCATCTTTGGGAGTAAAAAATAATATAAGACACTGTCTTATTTTCGGGGAAACACGGTAGTTTGGCAGAAGCTGGAGCTAACAGCGGGTGCTCACTCCGCTCCCGGGATTTGAACCTGGCACTTTTTGGTCCGCAAGTTCAGCAGCTCAGTGCTTTAACACACTTCACCATCGGGCTCCTTACCCAACATAAACAGGCTGGCAGAACATTGGGTAATCGAAAATGTTGGATAATGAGGGATTAAGGAAAAGCCTTTTAAATGTCAAATTACGTTATGATTTTACAAATTAAGCTTCAAAACATCATGTTTTACAACAAATTGACAGGAAAAAGCAGTTCAATACACGGTAATGTTATGTAGTAATTACTGTATTTATAAATTTAGCACCAAAACATTGCAATGCATTGAAAACATTGACTACAAAAACACTGACTACTAAAAGGCAGATTGTGTTGGATAATACAGAATGTTGGGTAAGTGAAGGTTGGATAAGCAGGACTCTACTATATTTATATGAATGGAACAAAGTTTAAATCTATTTGAACCGACAGAATGCAAAGGTGCCACTATCTCAGCCACACTTTTGCATTTCGGAGCGTTTCAGATTTTGACATTCAGGATAAGTGATGTTCAACATTATGCACATCACCTGAAGATAATTTTATTCCTAATATATTTATATGCATGGAACAAAGTTTGAATCTATTTGAACTGACAGAATGCAAAGGTGTCACTATCTCAGCCACACAGTTTTGGATGTTTGGAGCATTTGTATTTTCTGGATTAGGGAAAATACAGGGGTTATTGGAATTTCTCCTGGCTGCCTTTCAGCTGCTTATGAAAAATAGTTATAGAATAAAGAAGGAAGCCTCTAAATCAGCTCGGCTAGCTGTTTCCATGTCTATTGGATCCTTGCAAAGTTGTGGAAGGGTTAAAGCAATAAAGCTTTGGCTCCTAGAAAAGCCTCCAAGGCTCTCAGCCAGCTTCCTGCTCCACCTCCTTTTCTCTCTCTTCTTGAGAGTAGAAGCCAAAATTGGAGGTTTTTTGTTGTTGGTCCACTTGCAGCTCTGGTGAGTAGTTCAAGGAATATTTCCCCCCTTTTCTTTCTTTTTGAAAATTGAAGCAGGTTTTCTGTGAGGTTGAGCAAGAGGCAGATTCCAGAAAGCATGCTGTGTTCCTAAACTGATTTCTAATCAATCCTTTTGCCAGGCATAAAGTCAGCAGTATGGTGCATCTGCATTGTGGAATTAATGCAGTTCGACACCACTTGAGATGCCATGACTCAATGCAGTGGAATCCTGGGATATATAATTTGGGATAAAAGGGTAAAGACTTTGTGAAACTACAACTCCCAGGAATCCATGACAGTTGAAGTGGTGTCGAACCCCATTTATTCTGCATCCTAAGATTTTGCCCTATGCCATTATTTTTGCTGTGCTCATGGATTCAATTTTAAGCATCCCAAAATTGTGGAGGTTCTAGTGCCATGATATATCATAGCACAGTAAAATGGTGTGCCTTATATAAAACGGCAATAATAATAATAATAATAATAATAATAATAATAATAACTCAGCCGCTATCAGGACCTCAAGATTGAACTTCAAAGACTCTGGCAGAAACCAGTGCAGGTGGTCCCGGTGGTGATGGGCACACTGGGTGCCGTGCCAAAAGATCTCAGCCGGCATTTGGAAACAACAGACATTGACAAAATTACGATCTGCCAACTGCAAAAGGCCACCCTACTGGGATCTGCACGCATCATCCGAAAATACATCACACAGTCCTAGGCATTTGGGAAATGTTCGACTTGTGATTTTGTGATACAAAATCCAGCATATCTATCTTGTTGCTGTGTCACAATAAAATAATAGCATGTTTATTTTGCGGGGTCTGTTATTGTCTTTTTTCTGTGCTGTTTTTTGCGCTTAATAGTGTTAGTGGCACTCGGAAACAAGAGAAACAAGGTTGTTTTTACCTTCAAAAGCCTTCGATCATGATTAGACTCTCATAATACATATGAGGACCTTTAGACTCTTTTTAGCACTTTACCATTCTGAGGTCAAATACGGCTGTTTTATCTACAGCAATTGCTATATTTTATTGTTTTTACCAGTGGGTACTGTGAATTTATGATGTTGTTTTGACTGTTTATTGTCTATGTTTTGTTTTGTACTTGTTGTATTTTGTATTTTGTGTCACACCTTAAGCATTTTGTGAGCTGAGTCCCTCTGGGAGTTGGTGGCGGGATATAAATAAAGTTGTATTATTATTATTATTATTATTATTATTATTATTATTATTATTGACACAAAGACAGAGTATGACACAGCAAACAAGATATATATGCTGGATTTCGTATCACACAATCACAAGCCGAACACTTCCCAAGCATTTAGGACTGTGTGATGTATTTTTGGATGATGTGCGCAGATCCCAGTAAGGTGGCCTTTTGCAGTTGACAGATCGTAATTTTCGTCAATGTTTATTGTTTTTAAATGCCGGCTGAGATCTTTTTTTATATTATTGTTGTTATTATTATTATTATTATTATTATTATTATTATTATTATTATTATTATTATATTGTATGACACAGCAAACAAGATAGATATGCTGGATTTCGTATCACAAAATCACAAGTCGAACACTTCCCAAGTGTCTTGGACTGTGTGATGTATTTTCGGATGATGTGTGCAGATCCCAATAGGGTGGCCTTTTGCAGTTGGCAGATCGTAATTTTGTCAATGTCTATTGTTTCCAAATGCCGGCTGAGATCTTTTGGCACGGCACCCAATGTGCTGATCATCACCGGGATCACCTGCACTGGTTTCTGCCAGAGTCTTTGAAGTTCAATCTTGAGGTCCTGATAGCGGCTGAGTTTTTCCTGTTGTTTTTCGTCAATGCGACTGTCACCTGGAATGGCGACATCAATGATCCAAACCTTTTTCTTTTCCACAACTGTGATGTCTAGTTATTATTATTATTATTATTATTATTATTATTATTATTATTATTATTATTTGATTGTATGACACAGCAAACAAGATAGACATGCTGGATTTCATATCACAAAATCACAAGTCAAACACTTTCCAAGCTATTATTATTAATTATTATTATTACTATTACCCTTGTAGTAAACGTGTGCCCGTGTTCGCTTCGAAACCCTTTATTTATTCATTTCCAACATTTATATCCCGCCCTTCTCACCCGAAGGGCCTCAGGGCAGCGTACAAAATTGGCAACAATTCGATGCCTACACATAATTAAAATAGCAATGAAAATCCAATAAAACAATTAAAACAATATAAAGATATAAAACATATGATTAAAATCCATTCCTCCAAAATCCTTGTGCTGTAGCCGTAAATCAGTCCGGGTTGTCTTTATCATTTAATCTTCGAAAGCCTGGGCACATAGCCATGTGTTCAGGGTTTTTCTAAAACTCAAAAGGGTTGAGTGTTTAGTATAGATTGATGTGCTTGAACTTCTTACATTTTTGGACACGTTTAGGACAAAGTAAAGATCCAGAAACTAGACGCTGTTGCTTGGGACGAAAGCAGTGCAACAAATCCTACCCACCAGCCTCGTCATGGCGAAAGCGACAAGAAAGGTCACCTCCACTATCCAAACTGATTTGGCTGAAGACCCCAGAAGGATTAAACCAGACCCAGACGGACGACCGGCGAAAGAATGGGAAACCCAGTGGCAGGAGTTCTTGCAGGCATTGGATCACCCGCACACCTTATGGAGAACCCCACAGTTGAAAGACCCCACACCGTGGGAAGACACCAAAGCTTTCCTGGCCTCCTTTCAACAAGTTGCCGAAGCCTGTCGTTGGCCAAGGGAAGACTGGGTGGCCCGGCTCCTTCCGGCGCTCAGTGGCGAAGCCAAGCAGGCTTTTAGTGGCCTAGATGCCAAAGACCGGGAGGATTTTGAGAAAGTGACAGCTGCCATCTTGCGCAGGGAGGCCATCAAAATAGAGTCACAGCGCCAGCACTTCAGACAGTTCCGCTACCAGGAGGTGGAAGACCCACAGCGGGTTTACAACCGGCTACAGGAGCTCTGCCGCCAGTGGCTGAAGCCAGACCAACGCTCCAAGGAGCAGATCTTGGAGCTGCTGATCCTGGAGCAGTTCCTGGCCATCTTGCCACCAGAGATCCAGAGCTGGGTTTGGGAATATGGGCCAGAGAACGGTGTCCAGACCGCTGCCTTGGCTGAGGATTTCCTAATGAGCCAGCAAGAGGTGGAGACGTGGAAATGGCAGGTGAGCTTTTGAAAACAGGTGGTTTTGATGTCTTGTTCTTCTTGTTTACTGTCATCAAGTTGACATCTTCTTATAACCGCTCCGAGCCAAACTGGGAGTAGCGGTATACAAGTCTAATAAATAAATAATGGCCCTATAAATGGGAGATCTCCAAGCCTCCCTATCTTCAACAGCCATAATAATAATAATAATAATAATAATAACTACTACTACTACTACTACTTTATTCTTATATCCCACCATCATCTCCTCGAAGAGACTCAGGATCGCTTACAGACAAACAAGGTACCTAAAAAAGAACATAAAAGTTAACGCAATATAAAATAAATAAAATAAAACACATGCAACATAAAAACATTAATTCAGACTCAATCAATTCAGGCCAACCATGGCTTCCTTGACTGACTGAGTCTGGAAATCCATATGATTTCCACTCCTGTATTAGTCCTTTATTATTTCCCAAATTACATGGGATTTTTTATTGTTGTAGGCTTTCACGGCCAGAATTTCTGAGGTGTTGCATGGTTTCTGGGCTGTATAGTTGTTTGTGTTCTAGCAGCATTCTCTCCTGAGGTTTTGCCAGCACCTGTGGCATCCTCTGAAGATGCCAGCCACAGGAGAGAATGCTGCTAGAACACAGCCATACAGTCCAGAAACTACACAACACCCCTACTGTCAGGATCACCGAATCAGCCTGGAACTGGCTGCTTTAATTCCCCATCATAAAGAAGGGAGGTGGGGGGAGGTAATGTAAATAAGACATCTGTTTTGTGAGGGAAATTGAAACTGCAGTTAGCAGACTGTGGGCACAGTCTTGCCTTTGCCCAGAAGGGGACAGGATGGGAATTGGGGTCTGATATACACAGGAGGTTTGAGTGGGAAAACTTTAGAACTGTCTTTTCAAGGATTGTGGAAAGATGGAATAAACAACTTGTCTACAGTGATTTATTGTTGTGAGCTTGATTTTAACTCCAAGATCTTCCAGAGTCTGACATGCAGCCCAGAAACTACACAACACCCTACATTGGATTTGTTACTGCTCTTTCAGGTGCCTATGGGATCAAATGCTGTGACAGTGAATCCACTCAATCCTGGGAAGAGACCACTGTATTCAGAGGCCAAAGAGGGGAGTGATGTGGTTGCTGAATCCCAAGGTAATGGGTTTGGGATTGTGTCCAGGGATTAACTGAAGTGAAGAGTAAAGGTGATCCATTCTTTCCTTTTTTTCAAGAGAATACGTTCTGAATAACATGTCAAACAAATGCCCAGTTGTGTTTCAGATCTAAGGTATGGGATCAGTTGATATAGTCTTATTATATAGTCTGTACATTTGTTGGAGATTCTCACAAAAGGTTTTTTAATCTGAGGAGACACCCATCTAGGAATGTCTAGGTCAGGCTTGGGCAAACTTTGGCCCTCCAGATGTTTTGGACTTCCACAATTCCTAACAGCCTACCGGCTGTTAGGAATTGTGGGAGTTGAAATCCAAAACATCTGGAGGGCCAAAGTTTGCCCATGCCTGACCTAGGTCTTCCAGTATGACTCTGCACAACTTCTTGCAGTTGACCATTGAGTTGATTAATGCTTCTCTCTAGGAATTTCTAGGTTCTCCTCAATCTTTAGGAATTTCTAGGCACAACTCCCTAATCAACCTATTTGAGAAGTTGGCCATATAATTGTCCTGGAGGATCTAGAGATTCCTAGAGAGAACCTATTCATGAAATCTACGAGTGCTCAAAAATTCAAACTGTGAATGTGAAGGGACAACTCAATTCGTAACAAACTTATCTACTCTCCCTTCTACAGATGTTGATGTAGCTCTTCCTAGTCCTTCAGCACCGTTGTTACCCTCCGAGGGACAAGATTTGCCAAATCCAGAGCCAACAGAGGTAAGCAGATTTCTTGGGTGTTTCTTTATAGGTATGACTAGAGTTGCCACATCTCATGGCATGGCTCTGGCCACCTAAGTTTTCACATGCATTTTCCAAGTGGAAGAGGTATGATTCTCTCGTTTTGGTGGGTGCTGAAGCATTCCTGAAAGATTCCTGTGCAATCTATGTTTTAAGGCCGCCAAAGAAGATATGAGATCTGAAAAGTATGTGGGAAATGGAGTTACAAATCATGGAACAAGAGATGAGAAATGTGGTAGAGACAATAGGAATGAAAAGGAATACCAGAGTACGAGAAATGAGGAGGAAAATTTTGCACAAATGGTATCGTACACTCTGCCGATTAGCATACTATTATAAAAAGGGGAGTAGTCAGTGCTGGCATGGATGTCATCAGAAAGGGCGGTTTATGCATATGATGTGGGAATGTGAATATGTCCAATATTTTTGGCAGACTATACAAAATGAGTCAAATCAAATACTAGGAAATGAGTGGGTCATAACAAATGAAATAGCGGTATTAGGGAAAAGAGAGGAATCAGGAAATAAAAGGGAAATAAAAGAAGCGATAATTGAATGCGCACAAGCAGTAATAGTATTAGGGTGGAAGGATAAATCAAAATGGACAGTAAATAAATGGTACCAATATATGGTGGAGCAAATGGAATTTGAAATTATGAATGTGAGACTAAATGCTGTAAAAACTAATGAAAATGAAATGAGAGAAATGGAAGAAAGATGGACAAGGGTAATGAACTATATCATGAATCAATCTGGAGATCAAGCCATAAGAAATAAGATATAAATGTTATATAGTATACAGGATGGAAATGGATAAAGATAAAGATATAAAGATTGACTCAAAAGGAAATGAATATGTAAGAAAACAATCCTCGTGTTGGTGGTGGGAATTCTAATTGTTTTGTATGTGTACGGTATGTATTTTTTGTGTTTTAAAAAATAAATATTCGGGGAGGGGGGGGGGGAAGGCCGCCAAAGAAGCAGAGACCACCACCCTTCGAGATGATTGTTTTCTTGTCCAATAGCTCTTACTGTCAAGACGTACTTCCTAATATCCAGCTGGAATCTCTTTCTCCTGTAATTTCAATCCCTTGCTCCATGTTCTAGTTTCCAGAGCAGCAAAAAACAAAGCTTGGCCCCTCGTCAATGTGACATCGTCTCAAATATATAAACATGTCATGTCTCCTCTCGGCCTTCTCTTTTCCAAACTAAACACACCCAGCTCCCTCAGCCATTCCTCATAGGGCTTGGCTTCCAGATCTTTGACCATCTTGGTCTCCCTTCTCTTGACACATCTCAGCTTATCAGTCTCCTTGTGCTGCGATGCCCACAACTGGATGCAGGTTTCCAGGCGAGGTCTGACCAAAGCTGTTTCTTATAGGGATCTGTGGACTTTGAGCTGGCTGTGCATTTCACTGAAGGTGAGTGGGCTTTGGTGGATCCAAACCAAAGAGCTCTCTACAAGGAGGTCCTGCAAGAGAACTACAGGGACGGATCGTCTCTGGGTAAGTAAGCTATCCTGTGTGTTCACCGTGCATTTTCTTTCCGTCTTCCTGATCATCCTATATTTTATCCTGAGCCTTACGTTGATCCTGTATAATTTTTGCCTCTATATATATTGCACCATGCTCAGACTCATTGTTCTGATATGCTGTTTTATCCTGTTATATGGTTTTATTGTTTATATTTGTTTTAATGTATGACTGTTTATTATATGTGACATTGGGCTTGTTCCCCATGTGAGCCGCCCTGAGTCCCCAGGGGGGAAATGAGAGTGGGATATAAAAATAAAGTATTATTATTATTATTATTTCTTTTAATTCACTTGATTTGGGTGGGTTGCAGAACAGGGATGAAATTACAGTTCATGTGATGTTTAGTCTTGAGCCTCTTTCCTTGTGACACCATCATTTGTGGCTGCCCAGAAATGTGCAGGCTTTCCTACTATTCTGAAAGGCAGAAATGTCTCTCTTAAGGCTTACATAGGGTCCTTCCATATAACCCACAATATCTGCTTTGAACTGGGTTATCTGAGTCCACACTGCCATATAATCCAATTCAAAATGATCTTAACAGATTAGAGAGATGATTGGCCAAAACTAACAAAATAAATTTCAGCAGGGACAAATGCAAGATACTCCACTTAGGCAGAAAAAAATGAAATGCAAAGCGACAGAGTGTAGGGCAATGCCTGGCTCAACAGCAGTACATGTGAAAAAGATCTTGGAGTCCTCGTGGGAACAAGTTTAACATGAGCCAACAATGTCATGCGGCAGCAAAAAAAGCCAATAGGATTTTGGCCTGCATCAATAGGAATATAGTATCTAGATGCAGAGAAGTCATGATACCCCTCTATTCTGCCTTGGTCAGACCACACCTGGAATCACACTGTGTCCAATTCTGGGTACCGCAACTGAAGGGAAATGTTGACAAGCTGGAATGTGTCCAGAGGAGGGTGACTAAATCAAGGATCAAGGGCCTGGAGAATAAGTCCTATGAGGAGTGGCTGAAAGGGCTGGGCATATTTAGCCTGCAGAAGAGAAGGCTGAGAGGAGACATGAGGAGGACCATATATAAATATGTGAGGGGAAGTCATAGGAGGAGGGAGCAAGATTATTTTCTGCTGCCCTGCAGACTAGGACGCGGAACAATGGCTTCAAACTACAGGAGAGGAGATTACACCTGAACATTAAGAAGAACTTCCTCACTGTGAGAGCTGTTCAGCAATGGAACTCTCTGCCCAAGTCCAGCCCAGGGGCCACTTGCAGCCCCTGTTCAAATTTCCACTGTCCATCTCTCTCCAGGCCTCCCTCCCATGCTTCTTTCCTTCTTCCCTTCCTCCTCCCTTTCCTGGCTTCCTTCCTCTCCATTCCTCACACCAGAAGCAACTTGCATTATGTTCTCAAGTCGCTTTTGACACAATTTTTTAAATAAATCGAGGGACCATCTTACTGTCTTCATATGGTCCTTCCAGACAAGCGAATTCCAAATATTGTAGCTGTTTCTACACTGTAGAATGAATGCAGTCTGACACGCTTTCTAATTCCACTCCAGACAGTTCTTTATCTCTTCCTAATGTTCAGGTGGAAACTCTTTTCTTGCAATTTGAATCCATTACTCCATTGTGTCCTAGTCTCCAGAGCAACAGAAAACAAGCTCGCCTCCTCAATATGACATCCTGTCAGATATTTAAACATGGCTATCATGTCCCTGGTGGTGGTGCAGTGTGTTAAAGCGCTGAGCTGCTGAACTTGCAGACTGAAAGGTCCCAGGACCAAATCCCAGGAGCAGAATGAGCGCCTGCTGTTAGCCCCAGCTCCTGCCAACCTAGCAGTTCGAAAACATGCAAATGTGAGTAGATAAGTAGGTACCGCTCCGGCGGGAAGGTAACGGCGCTCCATGCAGTCATGCCGGTCACATGACCTTGGAGGTGTCTACGGAAAACGCCGGCTCTTCGGCTTAGAAATGGAGATGAGCACCAACCCCTAGAGTCGGTCACGACTGGACTTAACGTCAGGAGAAACCTTTACCTTTACCTTTATCATGTCCCGCTCAGCCAACTAACTTCTGGAGCTCCCAGTGGCGCAATGGATTAAACTCTTGCACCAGGAGGACTGCTGATTGAAACATCAGCGGTTCGAATCTGGGGAGTGGGGTGAGCTCCCATCTGTCAACTCTAGCTTTCGGAGACGCGAGAGAAGCCTCCCACAGGATGGTAAAACATCAAATATCTGGGCGTCCTCTAGGCAGCGTCCTTGGAGATGGGAAATTCTCACACCAGAAGCAACTTGCAGTTTCTCAATTTGCTCCTGACACGAAAAAAAAACATAACTTCTAAAATGTTGTTTTTTCATTTCCATAATTTTTATATTTTTCTTGCCCTATCCCACTCCTCCTTCCCTCCTTGATCTTGATTCCTTCCCTGTTCCCTCAGAAAATCTGGCAACAACGGAGGTGAAGCAGGAGAGCCTTCAGTGCAACAGTCCGGAGATGGCTGCACAACATGAGCTATACCACGAGGAGGCATCTCTGAAGCCCGTGGTCCACAAAAGAGATGGTGGCTGGGATCTGTTTCAGGGGAGGAAGCCAGGGAGGAGATGGCATGGGTCTGCATCAACAACAGAACAGATCTGGGGCTTTAGCAAAATCCTGTCCCACAAGAGAGAGAGGCAGCATCCTTGCCCCGAATGTGGGAAAAGATTCCACTACCGATCCCAGCTCGTGAAACACCAGCTCGTCCACACGGGCATCAAACCCTACAAGTGTGCCGTCTGCGGGAGAAGCTTCCAGAGGAAAGACAACCTTCGCACGCATCAGAAAATCCACACGGGCGAGAGGCCGCACAGTTGCCCAGAATGTGGGAAAAGTTTTTGTGACAAAGGCAAGCTGCAGAGGCATCAGAGAATCCATGCCAGGAGTGAGAAGGAACTGTCCAAGAGAGGTGACCTCCTCGCACACCAGGCAACTCACGCAGGCGAGCAGCTGTACAAATGCTCCGAGTGCGGGAGACGGTTCTGCGACCGGTTCCGACTGAGCCAGCACCAGAGGGTCCACATGGGGGAGAGACCGTTCGAATGCCCTTGGTGCCGGAAGCGATTCTGTCGGAAGGGGAACCTCAACATCCACCAGAAAGTCCACACCGGGGAGAAGCCGTTCGCCTGCTCCGAGTGCGGCAAGAGCTTTAGCGAGAAGGCCAAGCTGATCCGACATCAGAGGATCCACACGGGAGAAAAGCCGTTTGCGTGTTTGATGTGTGGGAAAAGTTTCAATCAGCGGGAAACCTTGATGAGGCACCAGCGGGTCCATACGGGAGAGAAACCCTACAGTTGTCTGGAGTGTGGGGAACATTTCGCTCAAAAAGAGACACTACTTAGACACCAGAGAATCCACAAAGGAGAAAGCAACAACTGTTTTCCATGAAGGGGGAATAGGTCTTCATCTACACTCTAGAATTAATGCAGTTTGACACCACTTAACTGCCTTGGCTCAATGCTGTGGAATGGGATTTGTAGTTTGGTGGGGCACCAACACTCTTTGGTAGAGAAAGCTGAAGACTTTGAAAATTAACTCCCACGAAGACTTGTAAAACTCAGCTCCCTTGATCCCATAGTTTTGAGCCTAGGCCGTTAAAGTGGCGTCAAACTGCATTAATGTAATGTGTTGTTAAAGACTTTCCTGGCCGGAATCACTGGGTTGCTGTGAGTTTCCTGGGCTGTATGGCCATGTCCCAGAAGCATTCTCTCCTGAAGTTTCGCCCACATCTATGGCAGGTGTCCTCAGAAGTTGTGAAGTCTGTTGGAGTTTATATACTTGTGGAATAATGTCCAGGGTGGGAGAAAGAACTCTTGTCTGTTTGAGGCAAGTGTGAATTTTGCATTTGGCCAGCTTGATTAGCATTGAATGGCCTTTCAGCTTCACAGCCTGGCTGATTCCTGCCTGGGGGGATCCTTTGTTGGGAGTGTTAGCTGATGTTAGAAAGGAAGAAACTATGGAAATGAATAAAATCTGGTTACCAGTATTAAAAAAAACTCTAAAATCAAGACAGTAAATAAATAATATCCCTCAGAAAACGGGAATTCCAGGCATTAAACAATCGGGGCCAGCTAACACCTCCCAACAAAGGATTCCCCCAGGCAGGAAGCAGCCTGGTTTTGAACCTGAAAGGCCATTCAATGCTAATCAAGCTGGCCAATTGCAACATTCACACTTGCCTCCAACAGACAAGAGTTCTTTCTCCCACCCTGGACATTATTCCACAGATACAGTAGAGTCTCACTTATCCAAGCTAAACAGGCCGGCAGAAGCTTGGATAAGCGAAAATCTTGGATAATAAGGAGGGATTAAGGAAAAGCCTATTAAACATCAAATTAGGTTATGATTTTACAAATTAAGCACCAAAATATCATGTTATACAACAAATTTGACAGAAAAAGTAGTTCAATACGCAGTAATGTTATGTTGTAATTACTGTATTTATGAATTTAGCACCAAAATATCACGATATATTGAAAACATTGACTACAAAAATGGCTTGGATAATCCAGAGGCTTGGATAAGTGAGACTCTACTGTATATATAAACCCCACTGGCCTAGTTTCCAACAAACCTCACAACCTCTGAGGATGCCTGCCACAGATGTGGGTGAAACGTGAGGAGAGAGTGCTTCTGGAACATGGCCAAACAGCCCGGAAAACTCACAGCAACCCTGTATTAATGTACTGTGTAGAGGTTTGGAATAAATCAGGTGTGGATAAAGTATAGTTTGAGTGTCACATGTACCTCTTGGGACCCCCAAACTCCCTATATATTTTTCGCACCAATTTTCAGGTATTTTTTCCCCCATTACTGCCTGGAAAAGACAAAACAAGAAACAATAATTCATAATGTTTGCCAGTTTGCATGAAGTAGTCATCACATAGACAAAAGATTCCTTCATGTTTTATCTGGTGCTATTGAACAGTCAATGCAATGAACCCACAGCTATACAAATTCTCACAAAATGCCCCTGTTATTTTTTAAATGGGTGTGCAGAATGAAGGCAAGGAATGTGTTGTCGAAGGCTTTCATGGCTGGAATCACAGGGTTGTTGTGTGTTTTCAGGGCTGTATGGCCATGTTCCAGAAGTGTTCTCTCCTGACGTTTCACCCACATCTATGGCAGGCATCCTCAGAGGTTGTGAGGTTTGTTGGAAACTGGGCAACCTCTGAGGATGCCTGCCATAGATGTGGGCAAAATGTCAGGAGAGAATACTTCTGGAACATGGCCATACAGCCGTGAAAACACACAACAACCCTGAAGGCAAGGAACTTTGAAAAAGGCAAATGTGCTTTACACAAAAAGCAAAAAACGTGCTTGAAAATGGTTGGGATTTTCTTAAACTTTTCGGTAGGTGGAAGAGAGCTGACTTGTTTGCAGCAACTTTGGGGAAAAATTTTGCTTTGTTTAACAACCAAACTACGCACTTGGAAAGAGGTTTAATGACAAAGGGAAGGACGGTTGCTTCAGAAGGTAATCACCTTATGCTTTAGGTGATGTTCACTTGTGTTTAGTCACTCTTCATGATTTATTGTTTTGTGGACAGTTGGCCCAGTTTGCCTTTATTTCGTCAATTGGCTGTTGTTGGTTTGTTTGTATTGCAGATATTGTAATTCTAATGCAAATGTGCAGCGCTTCTGCACTCCCAACATGGCGAATGAAGAGTTTCAAATGGAATAGAAAGCATTGCTAGACTTGTGTGTATGTTTACATTTCCAAATGCATATCCAATTTCTTTTAAGAAATTATCACAACATTGAGCCAATGGACTATCAAGTTCAAAATAGAATATGTTCCTCCTATTCCTGGGGAATGCATTCCTGAACAGGAGAATGGATAATTGGGAACCATATTGAAAATACAGTAGAGTCTCACTTATCTAACATAAACGGACCGGCAGAACGTTGGATAAGTGAAAATGTTGGATAATAAGGAGGGATTAAGGAAAAGCCTATGAAACGTCAAATTACATTATAATTTTACAAATTAGGCACCAAAACATCACGTTTTACAACAAATCGACAGAAAAAATAGTCCAAAAGACAGTAATGTTATGTAGTGATTGCTGTATTTATGAATTTAGCACCAAAACATCGCAATATATTGAAAACATTGTTTAAAAAAAACAAACATTGGCTACTAACAAATTGACTACAAATAAAGATAGAATTGCATAAAATGAACTTACAATAGTAACATGGTTGGAAATTAAATCCATAAAAAGTTCAATCCTTGCTGCCTAGAGAAACAGCTGTGGATCGGGGCGGGAGGCAGACTGCGTTGGATAATCCAGAACGCTGGATAAGCGGATGCTGGATAAGTGAGACTCTACTGTAATACGTTCTGCTGGAAGTTAACATAGTCATTTTGGAGGACCAAGAGCATTTCTAGAGGGCATCATTTTGTCTGATTTTTTAAAAATCGTGTCAGAAGCAACTTGAATACATACTGCAAGTCGCTTCTAGTGTGGGAGAATTGGCCATCTACAGAGACATTGCCCAGGGGATGCCTGGATGTGTTACCATCCTGCTGGGAGGCTTCTCTCATGTCCCCGGAAGCTAGAGCTGACAGACGGGAACTCACCCCATCTCACGGATTTGAACCAGCAACCGTTGGGTCAGCAACCCAACCTTCAGGTCAGCAGTCCAGCTAGCGCAAGGGTTTTTAACCCATTGCGCCACCACAGCTTCCCATTTTTCTCTGATGCAAGTTAATGAAACCATGGAACGAGAGTTGTATTGCACTGTTTTTCATGATTAATGCGTGGCCTTTCAAAGATCTGGGATGCAGCTACACTGTCGAATTAGCACACTTTGACACCACTTGAACCTCCATGGCTCAATGCTATGGAGCCTTGGGAACTGCAGTTTTACAAGGTCTTCAGCCTTACCTGACAGAGAGCGCTGGTGCCTTGCCAAATTGCAACTCTCAGTATTCAGTAGCACAGCAGTTAATGTGGGACCTAAACTGCATTAATTGTACAGTGTAGAGATGCAACCCTTGATTTCCAACCTGGAGAAAAATTATCCCCTTGGAAGTACATCTACACTGTGTCGTTAATGCAGTTTGGGCTAACTGTATTAATTCTACTGTGGAATGTATTCTTTATTTCCAACCTGGAGAACTTTATCCCCATGGGAGTGCATCTACACTGTATAATTAATGCAGTTTGTCCCCACATTAACTGCTGTGTCACAATGCTATGGAATACTGGGACTTGTAGTTAGGTGAAACCCCATCACTCTTTGTTGGGTAAGGCTAGTTCTAGTCTTAATTCTAGTGTGAAATGCACTTTTTATTTCCAACCTGGAGAAAAATTATCCCCTTGGAAGTACAGTCGAGTCTCACTTATCCAACACTCGCTTATCCAACATTCTGGATTATCCAACAGATTTTTGTAGTCAAGTGTTTTCAATACATCATGATATTTTGGTGCTAAATTTGTAAATACAGTAATTACTACATAGCATTATTGCATATTGATCTACTTTTTCTATCAAATTTGTTGTATAACATGTTTTGGTGCTTAATTTGTAAAATCATAACCTAATTTGATGTTTAATAGGCTTTCCCTTAATCTCTCATTATCCAACATATTCACTTATCCAACGTTCTGCCGGCCCGTTTACGTTGGATAAGTGAGACTCTGCTGTACTTGTAGTTTGGTGAGGCACCAGCACTCTTGGTGCAGGTAAAGCTAAGTGCATCAATTCCACTGTGGAATGCATTTTATTTCCAACTTGGAAAAAAATTATCCCCTTGGAAGTGCATCTATACTGTATCATTAATGCAGTTTGCCTCACATTAACTGCTGTGTCACAATGCTATGGAATACTGGGACTTGTAGTTTGGTGAGGCACCAGCACTTTGTTAGGTATGGCTAACTGCATTAATTCTAGTGTGAAATGCACTTTTTATTTCCAACCTGGAGAAAAATTATCCCCATGAGAGTGCATCTACACTGTATAATTAATGCAGTTTGCCTCACATTAACTGCTGTGTCACAATGCTATGGAATACTGGGGCTTGTAGTTAGGTAAGGCTAACTGCATTAATTGTACTGTGGAATGCACTCTTTATTTCCAACCTGGAGAAATGTATCCCCATGGGAGTGCATCTACACTGTATCATTAATGCAGTTTGGCCCCACATTAACTGCTGTACCTCAATGCTATGGAATAGTGGGACTTGTAGTTAGGAAAGACATAAGTTAGGGAGGGCGAAAGACCTTGCTAAACTACATCTCCCAGGATTAGTGACTCACTGTCTTTTGCTCCTCTGCTTCTGCTCCTTTGCTCCATAGCAGTGCCTGTTTCAATCCCCTTCTCTGCAAGCCTGCTGGCTCAGTCTCCGCGCAAAGGCTCCTGGGACATGTAGTCGCATAGCCTCGCTTGGAACGTCAGTTCAGAGCGCCTGGCCTGCTTTGGAAAACTACAACCCCCAGAGTTCTTTCGTCGCGGGGATGGGAAGGGGAGCTTTGACCGGTCTTAAGTTTGCAAATAAAAGCAAACCCAGGTCTGGGAAGGCTGCCTTGATGCAGAGTGTATATAAATGGATAGATTTAGATAGATAGATCAATCTATCAATAGAGTGTCTGCAGATAGATAAGGATTTCCTGCTTGGAAAGCACAGAATGGAAGGGGAGGGGGGAAGAAGAGGAGGAGGAGAAGGGGGATGGTACTTTGCACATGCTCAGAGGCCTTCCTGAATAAAACGTTGACGCCCCGGAAAGCTTGTGCTTCCCTTTCCGTCCTGGTGAAGGCTGGGGTTTGGGGGGGAAGGGGCTTCTCGAAATTCCTGGGAGGAGATTGCAGAAAGGGAGGCGCTCTGCACATGCTCAGAGGCACTGCCGCCTTGAGCCAGCCTTCCTCCCTTCCTAGCAGCCAAATTCCCCTGCTAGGCTTTTGAAAGGGGGAGAGAGAGAGGCCAAGCTTCATTATTATTATTATTATTTTGCTTTGGAAAGAAATACTCTGTACATGCTCAGAGGCATTGTTTATTGTAGTATTATTATTATTATTTATTTAACCAAAACCATTTTGCCTATTTTGGGATTCTTTTCTGGTCTTCTTTTTCCAAACAGGTAGGTTTTTTTCAAGTGGGATTGGGAGGGCATTGGCACTTTGTGCATGCTCAGAGGCACTCCCCATTTGAGTGAATTCGCCAAGAGGGATGGGGGTGGGCTTTGGCACTCTGTACATGCTCAGAGGCACTCACAATTTGAACATTTTTGTAGGCATGGGCAAACTTGGGCCCTCCAGGTGTTTTGGACTTCAACTCCCACCATTCCTAACAGCCGGCTGTTAGGAATGGTGGGAGTTGAAGTCCAAAACACCTGGAGGGCCCAAGTTTGCCCAGATTTATTTTAAGGTCTCTTTGGGTCTTTTCTTGTTGTTTTCCTACACCTTTTGGCACTCTGCACATGCTCAGAGGCACTCTTGACCTCCCCCCAAATAGAAGGAAATTGTGTCCAGGCCTGTGCTTGAAACTTTTTAGTCCCAATTTAATTCAAATTTCATATCAGCCTTGATGAAGGAGTGAGTGAGTGAGTGGGTGGGTGATGGCACTCTGCACATGCTCAGAGGCACTCTTGACCTCCACCCAAACAGCAGGAAATCGTGTCCAGCCCTGTGCTTGAAACTCGTTAGCTCCAATTTAATTCAAATGTCAGGTCAATCTTGATGAAGGAATTAGTGGGGGTGGGTGATGGTACTCTGCTCATGCTCAGAGGAACTCTTTTCTTCCGAAAATGGGGAAATCAGGTCCATCTCTGAGCTTGAAGCTCTTTAACTCACACTTAACTCAAATTTCAGGTCAGCCTTGAGGAAGGGGTGGGAGGATGAGTGATGGTACTCTGCACAGGCTCAGAGGCACTCTTGACCTCCACCCAAACAGCAAGAAATCGTGTCCAGCTCTGAGCTTTAGCTCCAATTTAATTCAAATTTCGGGTCAACCTTGATGAAGAAGTGAATGGGTGGGTGGGTGATGGCATTCTTCACATGCTCAGAGGCACTCTTGGCCTCCACCCAAACAGCAAGAAATCGTGTCCAGCTCTGAGCTTTAGCTCCAATTTAATTCAAATTTCGGGTCAACCTTGATGAAGAAGTGAATGGGTGGGTGGGTGATGGCACTCTGCACATGCTCAGAAGCGGCATATTCTTCCAAAATTGGGAAAACCAAGCCCATCTTTGCGCTTGATGCTCCGTAACTAACATTTAACTCAAATTTCAGGAAAGGGTGGGTGGATCGGTGATGGCACTCTGCACATGCTTAATAGAGGCTCTCTCCTAATCCCAACTCTTTAACTCAGATTTATTCCAGTCCTCTTTGGTGTCCTGTTCCTTCTCTGTTTTTGCCTCTTTGGGTTCTTTTCTGATTGCTTTACTTCTCCTTTTCCAAGCAGGTGAGCTTTGCTTGCTTCTCGAGGAAGGGTGGATGGATATTGGCACTCTATATATGCTCAGAGGCACTTTTTACTTCCTCCAAACAGCAGGAAATTGTGTCCAGCTCAGAGCTTTGAAACTCTTTAGCTCTAACTTAATTCAAATTTCAGTTCAGCCTTGATGAAGGGGTGGGTGGGTTGGTGATGGCACTCTGCACATGCTCAGATGCACTATTTTCCTCCGAAAACGGGGAAATCGGGTCCATCTCTGAGCTTGAAGCTCTTTAAGGGCCCTTCCAGACAGGCCCTGTATCCCAGGATAAAATCCCAGGTTTTTATTTATCCCAGGTTATTTGCCAGTGCAGACTCATATAATCCAGTTTTAATCAGAAAACATTTGGATCAGATCCTGGGATATATTGCCTGTCTGGAAGGGCCCTAATTCACATTTAACTCAACCTTGAGGAAGGGATAGGTGGATGGATTGATGGCACTCTGCACATGCTTAGAGGCACTCTTTACTCCCCCCCCCCCCCCCAAATCTGGAAAATCTCAATTCTGAACTGCAACTCTTTAACTCAAATTCATTCCAGTCCTGTTTGGTATCCTGTTCCTTCTCTATTTTTGCCTCTTTGGGTTCTTTTCTGCTTACTTTCCTTTTCCAAGCAGGCGAGGCTTGCTTGTTTCTTGAGAAATGATGAGTAGGTTTTGGCACTCTGTACATGCTCAGAGGCACTCTTTGTTTCCCCCAAAATATGGGAACTCCGGGCCCCACTGAAGCTCTTCAACTCCAATTTGAGCCCTCCTTTGGTCTCCTTTTCCATTTATGCCTCTTTGGGTCTTTTCTTGATTTCTTTCTCCTTTTTCCAAGCCTTGCTTGCTTCTTGAGGAAGGGTGAACGGATATTGGCACTCTGCACATGCTCAGAGGTACTCTTTACCTTCTCCCCAAACAGCAGAAAATTGTGTCCGGCTCAGAGCTTGAAATTCTTTAACTTAAAAAATGTAACTCAAATTTCAGCTCCGTCTTGAAAAAAAAAGGTCATGGCACTCTGTACATGCTCAGAGGCACTCTTTACCTTCTCCCCAAACAGCAGAAAATTGTGTCTGGCTCAGAGCTTGAAACTGTTTTTAACTTCAAAAATGTAGCTCAAATATCAGCTCAGTCTTGGAAAAAAAGGGTCATGGCATTCTTCACATGCACAGAGGCACTCTGTATCCCCAAATAAAGGAACCCGGGCTCAATGCTGAGCTGAGGCTCTTTGATCAAAATGTCACTCCTTCTTTGTATCCGATTCCTTCCCCATTTTGCCATTTGGAGATCTTTTTGATGGCTTTTCTCCTCTTCTTCCAAGCAGAGGAGATGAGCTTGAGGAGGGAGACTGTGAGTGATGGCACTCTGCACATGTTCAGAGGTACTCTTTGCATCCCACAGCTTGGAAGTACTCCAATTTCTTTTTAAAAAATCTCCCAAAATCAAATCATAATTTTGCCCTTTTCTAGAAGGGACCCTATTTTGCTACGTCATTGTATGCAATGGGCCGGGCTGTGGGCAACTGGTTAGTAGCCAGCTGCAATAAATCACTAATGAGATCAAAGCCCTAATTAACCATTAATAGTCTACCTTGTTGTTTACCTAAGCAGCCGGAAAGACAGTTGCCTCTGTCAAGTAGGAAATTTAGGTATCGCTTTAGGTGGGGAGGCTAATTTAACTAATTGACAACACCATAAAATTGCCAGCAGTAAGTGGAAGGAATGAGGAAGTACTCCCGTCAAGGATTCGGTGTCACAAGTGGACGGTGAAGCAGCGGCTCCCCCTGTGGCTGGAATCAAGCATACCTTCATGAAGCCAGAAGCTGGAAAATGTTAAATTGCCTCTGTATGTATGTCGTATGTCTAATGGCATTGGATGTTTGCCATGTATATATGCATTGTGATCCACCCTGAGTCTCCTTTGGGGTGAGAAGGGTGAAATATAAATACTGTAAATAAAAAATAGTGGGAGTTGAGCATCCACAGGTTTTGGTATCCACAGGGGTCCAGGAACCAAACCCTATTGGATACCAAGGTCCCACTATAGCAGGCCTGGGCAAACTTGGGCCCTCTGGGTGTTTTGGACTTCAACTCCCACAATTCCTAACAGCCGGTAGGCTGTTAGGAATTGTGGGAGTTGAAGTCCAAAACACCCGGAGGGCCCAAGTTTGCCCAGGCCTGCACTATAGTAAACAACCTTTCAAACCCGAAATATCTCTACTTACTTCAGCCAATTTTGGAAATTATCTGATTCCTACTATTTCTACTTCCTTCCCAACAGGATCGCCATATTTTCTAAGAAAGCTTCACAGATTGGCGATGGATGTTGGAATGGAAAAGGTTGCAGAAGAGAGAATTCAGGTACGTTTGGAGGGAAGAGAATGGATTTGTTGAGAACGGAAGAAGTTATATATAAAACGCTATTTTGGAAGCCAGGATGGTCTATAATGCAGTGCTTCTCAAAGTAGTGGCCCATGGACTGGTACTGGTATGTAAACTATCAATTTAATTATATATTCAAGACCATTTCCACCTAAACTAATCTGTATTGTAATTTATTTATTTATTTGCAATGTTTATATCCTGCCCTTCTCACCCCGAAGGAGACTCAGGGCGGATTACAAGTTATATGTATATACAATATAGTATATCATTAGCATAGCACCATATGAGTGTTATATATTACTACTAGCTGTGCCCGTTGCTGTGGCAAAGTGGTGGTGGTATCGGTTAAAACTTGTTGTGGAATTTTTATTTGACGTTATTTGTATTTTTTTAAATTAATTTTATTGTCACTTATCTTTTTTATTTATTATATTTTATTATTTTGTGGTATTATTTTTAGTCATTTTGTTATAGTATTTTATTGTATTAATTATTTTAGTGTTTTTTATAATTTTTTATTGTATTATTTGTATTTATTTTTTTATCATTATTTTATTAACACTGGGCTGAGTGGGTTGCTAGAAGACCAAGTGGGCGGAGCTTAGCCTTCTAACTGGCAGCAATTGGATAAAAACAATTATTCCTCTCCCTCTAATTAGGAATTTATTTTTCTTTTCTTTTTGTTGTATCAACCTAGAGGCATGGATGAGGGGTTGTGATGTCAATTTTCGAGGTTGTGGGGTGTTTACTTTTGTTGTTTTGTCCGCTGCCGTGATGCCATCACTCTTTTATATATATATAGATATTGTGCTATACTACTATACTGCAATATTACATGTAATACTGCAATATTACATGTAATATTACATGTAATAGATAACATACAAATATAATAGTGTATTATTATTACAGTAGAGTCTCACTGATCCAACATAAATGGGCCGGCAGAATGTTGGATAAGCAAAAATGTTGGATAATAAGGAGGGATTATGGAAAAGCCTATTAAATGTTACAAATTCAGCACGAAAACACATCATGTTTTACAACAAATAGACAGAAAAAACAGTTGAATACACAGTTCAATACATGGTAATGTTATGTAGTAATTACTGTATTTACGAATTTAGCACCAAAATATTGCAATGTATTGAAAACATTGACTACAAAAACATTGATTACAAATAAAGATAGAATTGTATAAAATGAACTTAGAGTAACAACATTGTGGGAAGTTAAATCCATAAAAAGTTCAGTGCTGTGAAGGCAGACTGCGTTGGATAATAGAGAATGTTGGATGAGTGGAGGTTGGATAAGCAAGACTCTACTGTATATTGTATTATCAATATTATATGTATATACAATATATTATATTATTAGTACAGCATAATATTAGTATCATTATTATATTGTTATATTGACACAATAATTGCAATGTGGATGGTAGTAGGAAAATAGAAGAAACGTATTAGAAGTGGGTTGAAAAAAAAAAAAAAAAGAAGTGGGTTGATTCAATGAATGAAGCAATGGCCTTCAGTTTGCAAGAATGAATGAAACAATTGTCCTGAGTTGGCAAGAAGTAAACAGAGCATTGATGACAGCGGTCTCTGAGAACTCTCCTTCCTGCCAATAATAATAGTCAAATATCACGATCCATAATCAATGTGGAGAAGTAGAAAGCGGCACATTGGAAAACCATATGAGAAGTGAATTGCTTCACTGAAGGAAACAGCAACCACTATGTCAGACTACACAGAGAAGCCACTGAAATCCACAAGCATGTGGACAATTTCAATAGAAAGGAGGAAACCATGAAAATGAACAAAATCTGGCTATCAGTATTAAAAAAAACCCTCTAAAATCAGGATAGTAAATAAAGAGCAACACTCTGAAAATGGGAATTCCAGAGCCTTGCAGCTTCAAAGCCTGGCTGTTTCCTCCCTGGGGGAATCTTTTGTTGGGAGGTGTAAGCTGGCCCTGATTGCTTCCTGTCTGGAATGCCCCTGTCTTCTGAGTGCTGTCTTGATTTTAGAGTTTTTTTTTAATTACTGGTAGCCCGATTTAATACTGGTGGCCAAACTCTAAAATCAGGACAATAAATAAAGAACGACACTCAGAAAACGAGAATTCCAGACAGGAAACAATCAGGGCCAGCTAATACCTCCAACAAATATGCTAAATAAATATGGTAAATAAAGGATTCCCCCAGGCAGGAAACAGCCAGGCTTTGAAGCTGCAAAGTCACTCAGTGCTAACCAAGGTGAACAGTTGCAACATTCACTCTTGCCTCCAACAGACAAGAGTTCTTTCTTCCACCCTTGACCTACCACAGATATGCAAAGCTCCCTTGCTTAGTTTCCAATATACCTCACAACCTCTGAGGATGCCTGCCATAGATGTGGGTGAAACTTTAGGAGAGTATGCTTCTGGAACATGGCCATACAGCCCGGAAAACTCACAGCAACCCAATGATCCTGAGTTTGCAATAAGTGAGCAGAGAATTGATGAGAGGGGTCTTGGAGAGCTCTCCTTCCTACCAATAATAATAATCAATGTAATATAATAACCAATAACCAATTGATTAGAAACTGGCAACAGAGCATAAGAGCAAGAGACTTTTTCCAGAACTTAGAAATCAAAGGGAAGATTCAAGAGTAGGGATGCTATGTGACCAGCAGGGGGAACATGTTACATCAGCAGGGGAGTATCCACATGGTAGATTTAATGCAGATTGATCCCACTTTAATTACCATATCTTAGTGCTATGGAATCCTGGGAGCTGTAGCTCAATGAGGCACCAAGACACACAATAGAGCCGCTTTTGAGTTTTGAACTGGGAAATAAATGGGATAGAAATGTATTTTATCAAAAACTATCATGATAGGTAAACCTTGGGGTTGCCATGAGTTGTCCTGTTTTTGGAAGCACACTTAAATGCTTACAAATGTGGAAGCCTGCAAGTCAGTGAAGAGCAGATTTTGCATCTTGACTTTGCAGCATAGACAACTTGCTCTCCTGCCACATCATTTATTGCATGCGAGTGTGGAGTCATGGCAGCATATCTTCTCATTTTGATTAATCCCATCCAGAGGAGAGCTTTGGTGACTGCAAGATGTAATGTGTTGCCATCAGCTCTTTTGGATGAGAGATATAAAATAGTGGAAAGTTCCAAAAGGATTTGTTCTTGGTCTCTGTTGAAACTTGGTCACTTCACCATTCTCTGTTCTCAATGGCAAGGGTGTTATAAAATTCCGTATCTTTTGAACAACTCTAATGCATTTCTTTGTGAGATGGTTGCAAATTGTATTATTGAGATTAGTAACTTTTAAGTATGTTTTCCTTTTTATCTGCGACTGCCTCTTGTTATATACAGTAGAGTCTCGCTTATCCAACATAAACGGGCCGTCAGAACGTTGGATAAGCGAAAATGTTGGATAATAAGGAGGGATTAAGGAAAAGCCTATTACACATCAAATTATATTATGATTTTATTTATTATTTTATTTACAGTATTTATATTCCGCCCTTCTCACCCCGAAGGGGACTCAGGGCGGATTACAATGAACACATATATGGCAAACATTCAGTGCCAACAGACAAACAACATATATAGACAGACACAGAGGCATTTAACATTTTTTTTCAGCTTCACGATTCTGGCCACAGGAGGAGCTGTTGCTTCACTGTCAGTAGTGGCTGTACTTCCTCATTCCTTTCCTTGTGTTTTGCTGGCAGTTTTTATGATGTTGTAAATTAGTTAAATTAGCCTCCCGCATAAAGCGTACCTAAATTTCTCTACTTGACAGGTGCAACTGTCTTTCAGGGCTGCATAGGTCAACAGTAAGCCGGGCTATTTAATGGTCGGGGGCTTAACCCGACCCGGGTTACTAGCCAGCTGCGCCACAGCCCGGCCCATTTTAATTTTACAAATTAAGCATCAAAACATTCATGCTTTACAGTTCAATGCAAGGTAACATTATATAGCAATTACTTTATTTACGAATTTAGCACCAAAAATCACAATGCATTGAAAGCATTGACTACAAAAACATTGACTGCTAAAAGGCAGACACTGCATTGGATAATACAGAACGTTGGATAAGCGAAGGTTGGATAAGTGAGACTCTTCTGTGTGTGTGTGTGTGTGTGTGTGTGTGTGTGTGTGTATATGTATATATATGCCTTTGCTATGATTTTGTTGTTGTATGCCAATCAAAGCTGTGCGTGTGAGTTGGAAACGAATTGAGGGGACACAACAAGAGGAGTCCTCCAAAGTTGAGTCCCATTGGTACAGTTCTAGAGTTTTAGACTGGAATTTTGTTAATCAGGGTTCTAGTTCTCACTAAACAATGAAAGTTAGCATGGTCTATGCCACGGCTGAGCGGGAAAAGGAAAGGGCCTGAGGCTGTTAGGAATTGTGGGAGTTGAAGTCCAAAACACCTGGAGGGTCCAAGTTTGCCCATGCCTGTGTTAGGCACTTCATTGGCTTCTGTTGCTTTACATTTACTCACCAAAGATGTGAGGCAGAGCGTGGCTTCTTTTGTAAGTTGCTCATGACATGTATTTCAAAATGTAAGGCAACCACCCCCTTTAAGCATTTCTTATTTTCCTTCCCGTTCCTGTTTTCCTGGTAAAGGAGTATTTGATGGACCTTCAAACCGAGGGTGACGAGTCAAGTGAGCAGATGCTGAAAAAAGACAGTAAAGAACAATCAACAAGCACTTTGTTACCGGTAGGAATTACGTTCTCATTTTCAAACTCTTTGACCCTGTTGCACTAAATTAGGACCCCATCTCCACTGAGCATATATTACAGTTTGAAACCACATTATATGATCAGTATAGATTCATACGGAGTCCTTGGTGGCACAGCGTGTTAAAGCACTGAGCTGCTGAACTTGCAGACCGAAAGGTCGCAGGTTCGAATCTGTGGAGCGGAGTGAGAACCCGCTGTTAGCCCCAGCTTCTGCCAACCTAACAGTTCAAAAACATTCAAATGTGAGTAGATTAATAGGTACCACTCCAGCGGGAAGGTAACGGCGCTCCATGCAGTCATGCCGGCCACATGACCTTGGAGGTGTCTACGGACAATGCTGGCTCCTTGGCTTAGAAACAAAGATGAGCACCAACCTCCAGAGTCGGACATGACTGGACTTAATGTCAGGGAAAAACTTTTACCTTTACTACTATAGACTTGCATAACACAGTTCAAGCTACATTATATGGCACTTTTCTGGGGTCTTGCGCTTTCAGCTGCCACAAATACGGATATTTGTTTACAGTTCACTTTGGCCTGTGATCTAAATTTGTGGCTTATTTATACCACATTTTTTCCTTTTTTAAAGATTTTGTATTGATCAAAAAGAAAAACCAACATGCAACTATTATAAATTGAGCAAACACAGTGTAAAGCCATACCTTTTTAAAAGCAAAATACACCCTACTATTCTGTTTTCTAGCTAATAGAAAAAAAAAACATTCACATGACAACACAAAAAAAAACACAAAAAATAAACATACTGATACACAGATATACACACTTAACATTTGTACTAAAACCGCTAAGCTGCAGAAAATCTTGCCAATCAAAAAATTGGCCATTCAAGCTCAAGTCAGGTTGAGCACCCGCCATCAGCCCCAGCTCCATGCCCATCTAGCAGATCGAAAGCAGAAATGCGAATAGATAAATAGGTACCATTTTAAAAGTGGGGAGGTTATAAAAGGCACCCATAAGATCTGGAGGACGTCAAAGAGCTCCTCAGCATGGAAGATGGAGTGACAGCTCTCCCCCGTGGCCAGAGTCGAGCACAGCCTATAGATGCCGGAAATGGAAAAGATGGGAAAAGCCTTTACCTCTGTCTATGTATTGTCTGTCCTTGTTAACTGTATAACAGCATTGCATGTTTGCTATATATGTGTTCGGTAATCCGTCCTGAGTCCCCTTGGGGAGATAGAACAGAATATAAATAAAGTATATTATTATTATTATTATTATTATTATTATTATTATTATTATTATTATCAATCATAAAGATGAGTCTACAGACTTCTCAGTCACTCTGCTTATTTCTTAGTTCTAACCAGTCCTTGTTCTTTAAGTAATATAGCCACATGTCTACATTTTATGACATACTACTAGCTCATAAATCCCACAAATAATAAAACCACCATTTCCCACTGGCGCCAGACATCTATCTCATCTCAGAGGCTAAGCAGGGTCAAGTCTGGTAGAAAATAGAAAATTGGCCCTTGTTCAGAAGAGGGCAAGAGCAAATCTCTTCTGAATATTCTTTGCTAAGAAAGCCTTGTCTGTGAAATTCATAGTTACTGTTAGTTAATAGGTACATTAATAATAATAATAATAATAATAATAATAATAATAATAATAATATATTTTATTTATATTCTGCTCTGTTTCCCCGAGGGGACTCAGGGCTGTTTACAGAACACACATACGGCAAGCATTTAATGCATTTATACAATTAACAATAACAGACAATACACAAAAAGAAGTAAACGCATTTCCGGCATCTTGGAGGCTGTGCTCAACTCCGGCCACAGGGGGGTGCTGTTGCTCCATCTTCTATACTGAAGAGCTTTTGTCGGCCATAGACGTCCTTAAGGTCACCTTTTATTACCTCCCCGCTAAAAGTGGTACCTATTTATCTACTCGCATTTCTGCTTTTGATCTACTAGGCAGGCAGGTGAGCTGGGGCTGATGGCGGGTTCTCACCCCGACTCAGGTTTGAAATGCCGATCTTTCAATTGGCAGGATTTTCTGCAGCACAGCTGTTTAGCCCGCTGTGCTAAGCCCAGCCTCATTGAAAGCACATACTAACTTTTTATCACATAATGGCTAAAGTAATAATAATAATAAAACTTTATTTATATCCCGCTCCATTTCCCAAAGGACTCGGGGCGGCTTACACTGGGAAAAGCCCAAAACAGTATTACATCAATAAAAACAGTAACACAATAAAATCACAATATAATAACACTTCTCACAAAAGTTAAAATAACTTAAAACATAGACAATAATCCCAATCCATAATCAAGCACCTTAGGCCATGGGCCATTTTAAGGGGAATGGAAATCTAAAAAAATGCATATTCTTTGGTGGTTAGGGATGGGAACAACTAAAGGTAATAAAGTGCATGGAATCGCCAAGGCCTGGGTAACGCACATGGTAAAGGGCGTTTTTGGCTCTGTGTTTAAAACAGAGCAACATAATTTTCCTGGTAGACAGGGAAGTGTAAAGGGAATCGATAACAAGATATTGAGTCTCCTCATCTGCTGTGTTCATTGAGACATTTGGATCAAAGCAACCTCTGTGGTGCTCAGGTTACGAACAAAATCCAGATGCTGATTTTGCTTTGCTTTCCTCCTTCCTTCCCCAGGAATCAAAGGAGAATCTGATCGATGTCCTGGAAATTGGAGAAGATGGGGAAGAGGAGAGTAGCAGCGAAGACTTAATAATCGAAGATGCCGAAGAAGAGGAATACCCAAACACCCGTACCGATAAGGTACGGATGAACTTATCTTATGACTTATGACAGCTTATAGGGAAGGAATTACTTATTTTTTGGGTTTCTGTTATGAATAACTTTTCGATAACTTTAAAGCATAAAGTTATTTATTTTCCAGCCTGAAATAATAATAATAATAATAATAATAATAATAATAATAATAATAATAATAATAATAACTGCCATGCCAAAAGATCTCAGCTGGTATTTGGAAACAATAGACATTGACAAAATTACGATCTGCCAACTGCAAAAGGCCACCCTACTGGGATCTGCGCGCATCATCCGAAAATACATCACACAGTCCTAGACACTTCCTCGACACAGTCCTCAACACAGTGTTTTGGCAATGATGCGCAGCTGCGGGAAGGGGTGACTGGCTGGTTGAGGACGCAAGCAGCAGAGTTTTGTGGGGGAGGAGTTGCCAAGCTCATTCATCACTATGATACGTGCCTAGATTTGAATGGCGACTATGTTGAGAAGTGGTATTTGGATGTGGCTTTCAACTGCATATGGTAAATGTTTTCTCCTATACTTTGTTCATTTTTAATTCCAAAACGTAATCTACTTTCTGGATAACCCTCGTATATATTTGGCTGGAGTTAAACTTTAAAAAAATTGCCTTTCTGACTTACATACAAATTGAACTTGAGAACAACCTACAAGAACCCATCTTGTCTGTAACTTAGGGACTGCCTGTGTATGGAGTTTTTAATAAAACAAAGAGGAGAGTGAGCATTAACCATTTATCTTCTCTTGAAGGTGTCAATTGATCCAGAAGTGATAGAAGACCAGAGAAGGATGGGAGACGAGGAGGAGGGAGAAAACAGCGGAGAGGAGATAGTGGTATGTTTCCAAACTGCCTTCTGATGCATTTGGTCTGGAGCTCCTGCCAGCTCAAATAGCCAAGCAGCAGTCATGTGGCAACTTCACATCAGTCCGGGCATCATGTCCAATACTTAAAAATTACAAAAGTGAAATGTGAATTGTAGACCCAACCGAATCATTGGTTTTTTTAAATGCTATTATCTATTGGAACATCTTGTGGCAGTGAGTCCCATTGATCCAATTCAGTGAAATTCCAGGCAATATTATACTTCTTTCTATCTGTTTCTTCCCATGCTGCTCTGCCTTCTGATTTTATTAGACTTTTGCTTTCTAAAAAGAACAAACAGAAGGTTTTCCTCCTGTGTGCCTCACATTTTATGTCCTTCCCTCCCTTCTCTTTCCTGTAGGAAGCTGGAAGCATCGAGAGCAGGTAAGACATAGCCTGGTTTCATGGGCCCCCTTTTTGCATCTATATGCCGTTGATTTTCCTTCTCCAGCATCCTTCAGTCGACCCTAAAGTAGTGGTCAGTGATTTTTCTTGAAACATTTCCCTACAACTTCACTTGTAAGGGGAAAGGAGATGGATAATGACACAGCAATGCAGTGGGAAACCAATTGTTTGTTTCTTTTAGCATCTTTCTGGGACATGAGAGAAGCCTCCCACAAGGATGGTAAAACATCAAACATCCAGGCATCTCCTGGGCAACGTCCTTGCAGATAGCTAATTCTCTCACACCAGAAGTTACTTGCAGTTTCTCAAGTTGCTCCTGACCCGAAAAAAAAGCATCTTCCTAGGAATATGATCCCAGGAGCTGTTGTTAGGATTTTCTGGATGTTAAGGAAAACTTCCCCAAAATAGAATCAAAAATATGCAAAAGCAGGATACTTGTGGTTGAGCATTCAGCTCACAGCAAGCAGAGCTTGAAGTTCCATGTGGCTGTAAAGAATTTAGAGCTTAGGAGGCAAACATGCTGAGTTCTGTAACACTCCTGGGTGGCGCGAACACCGGGAACCAACACAGAAGCCAATAACAATATAATATCTTTATTAAAGCAAATAAAGTTCCAAATGGAAATAAGCAGCAAAGTAAAAGTAGCAATTGACTTTCCAGAAAAGTTCAATTTTAGTCCAATAAAATAAAGTCTTATGTCCAGTATTAGAGTTCAAAATCCAAAAACTGAAACACACTCAAACTCCGTCTGAGTTTTGGGTGGGGAAAAGAGCAGGGAGCAAGTAAAGTCCTTTAGAATAAATGTCCAAATCCGGATTGCAGGGCAAGGCAAAACTAGATGTTCAGGAGCTGAAACGCAGTCCCAACGTGGCAAGAAGGTAAACCAACACCAGGTCTACTCCAGAGTAAGCTCACCATCTGGCCGCTTGGAAAACAGGAAAAAGAGACGACGATGCCTCCCAGTCAGAAGTTAAGTTGACACCACACAGAAGATTCTCAGCACAAGACTTTTAATGAAGTTCATAGCTCCCCAAACAGGTGCTTGACTCCCCAATACTTCCCAAGAGAACTGAAACGCCAAAACATCACGCTAGGGGCCTGTCTCCCTAATTCTTCCCAAGAGAACTGGGTTTAGCCACAATTGCCTCGCTCTGCTAATCTGGCACTTTTTCTTAAACTTTGCCTTTGAGAGCGGTCTGTTTTCAAAAAAGCCCTTCGATCAAACAGTAATTCCTCCGGAGATCCGGGGAGAGCCGGCACCGTCTCAAGGGCATCCTTAATTGGCTCTGGCACAGAAATGTCAACAGGAGACATCTGGAAAGGAATTGAATCTTGCTCACTTGGGAAAAAAACCAAATCCTCTTCAGTTTGGTCAGCAATAGCTGCGGGGTCAGGGGCCAAAGGTGCCTGAGACATCTCAAGTTCAATTTTTAAAATCACAAAAGGTTTATTTAGAGAAACAATATCTACATTTCTTCATAGTAAAGAACTGGGTCCTAGCTACTCTAACTAACACCATCTCTTCTAAGGTTCAAAAGAGAGAGAAAAATCTCCACTCACTACATCTCTCCTGACACACAAGCAGAGAGAGATCTCAACACACACAGCACACACTAAGATGTCAAAGTAGAAGTCAAAGACAAAAGGCATGCATCTGCAAAATATCCATTCTACACAACCAATCAGAATGAGAGCAGAAACAGAGAGAAGTTTCATTCAGGAGTTAGCTAACTGACTCTTCCTCATTGAGGACTGAAGACTTGGGCAGTGTAGGGTTGAACTCCAAAGGCTACTGCATCAGAGGGAGGGATCAGGTCTATGGCCACCCCAGTTTGGTCCATAAAGTTCCCTAGATAGCCTTCTCTTCCAAATATGACTGCTGCCCCACCAAACTACAATTCTCATGATTTCATAGCATTGACCCAGAGCATAAAGTTATATCGAATTGCATTGTAGATGACCCTTAGTCAGTGAATCCGCCCTGCTTTATAGTCCGAACACTAAAAGACCGTTCCAAATGTGGCTTCACTTCTTTCTTTCCCTCCCCAGGGAAGAGGAAGAATCTCCATCTCAGAGGTTAGAGGAAATAAGGCAGCGCTACGGAGATTTTTGCCAAAACAGCAATGCTTTCCAGGAGATGATGCTGAGACTCAAAGGTAATTCTCTTTCTGCCGGATGTGGATAGAATTGTTATCTTCGCACATTATGCTAAACCATGTTAACCATGTTATAGTTAGAAGAGACCCTAAGGGCCATCCAGTCCAACCCATTTCTTCCATGCAGAATTAATCAAAGCACCCCCGACAGATGGCCATCCAGTTCTGCTTAAAGATCTCCAGAGGAGGAGACTACCACCTGCCTTGCACCTCAACTGGAAAGCAGATGGAGACATGATTAAGAAATAAGAAGTGCCGTGTTAGATCAGACCAAACTGGACTTAGTCAAAAACTTTGTTTACATTTTGATTCAACCATTATCTAGGGGAAGCTGGGCAGCGGGACATGTGCACAACTACATTAATCTCCTTTTAAGTTCCCAAACCATTGATATGTAAACATATTTATTAGTAGTCATTGATGTTCCCTTAGAATCATAGAGTCCAGTCCAATCCGTGGCCATACACAAGTTTATTGTTTTCCCATTTCTGTTTCTCTTTTGTTTTGTTATTCAGGATAAGGAACTAAGGGAGCCAAGGCTCAGAAGTGTTTTTGGGCTTAAATGTAACGACACACCACATTTTAAACAATCTAGAATTACTACATTAACAATAAAAGTATGACACTTAGTTGTGGTTTGTAGCTGGCTAACTAGCTATGGTATGGGTTGCAGTGAGTTTTTCCGGGCTGTATGGTCATGTTCCGGAAGCATTCTCTCCTGACGTTTCACCCACATCTATGGCAGGCATCCTCGGAGGTTGAAAACCTTACAGCCTCTGAGGATGCCTGCCGCAGATGTGGGTGAAACGTCAGAGAGAATGCTTCTGGAACAGGGCCATACAGCCCAGAAAATTCACAGCAACCCAGTGATTCCGGCCATGAAAACTTTTGATAGCTATGGTATGTTTGCAGGGATAGTTTTTGGATGCAACAATAAGATGGGATATGACAAACCAGAACATGGTTTACCATTATATGTTGATTTAGCAAATAAGATTGATGTGTTAGTAAATGAGACCCCAAAGATCTTATCTAGTTAAAAAAAATTATGATATTGAGAAGATAGAGTTGTTTTTTTCTTTCTGTTTCATAATACTGTGGGATCAAGTAGTGAAGTTGAATGGTTATGGGTTCAGGACAGATAAAATGAAGTACTTTGTAATCAAGGGAACATTTGAACTGCGATGCTCACTTCCGCATGGTAACTTTCAGATAGTTTGAAAGGGGTGTTAGACAAATATATGGAGAGTTCAGGTCTCAACATATATTGTGTTGCTGTGAGTTTTCCAGGCTGTATGGCCATGTTTCAGAAGCATTCTCTCCTGATGTTTCACCCACATCTATGGCAGGCATCCCCAGAGGTCATGAGGTTTTTTTGGAAACTAGGCAAGTGGGATTTATATATCTGTGGAAGGTCTAAGGTAGGAGAAAGAACTCTTGTCTGTTTGAGGCAAGTGTGAATGTTTTGAATGGTTACCTTGATTAGCATTAAATAGCCTTGCAGCATCAAAGCTTGACTATTCCTGTCTGGTGGAATCCTTTGTTGGGGGTGATTAGCTGGCCTTTGTTTTTTATCTGGAGGAAACCATAAAAATGAACAAAATCTGTCTACCAGTATTAAACTGAGGGCTGTTCGGCAGTGGAAGTCTCTGCCCCGGACTGTGGTGGAGGCTCCTCCTTTGGAGGCTTTTAAGCAGAGGCTGGATGACCATCTGTCGGGGGTGCTTTGAATGCGATTTCCTGCTTCTTGGCAGGGGGTTGGACTGGATGGCCCATGAGGTCTCTTCCAACTCTACTATTCAATGATTCTGTGATTCTATAAACAAATTCTAAAATCAGGACAATAAATAAAGACCAGACTCAAAAACAGGGGAATTCCAGACAAGAAACAATCAGGGCCAGCTAATCACCTCCCAACAAAGGATTCCCCCCAGGTAGGAAGCAGCCAGGCTTTGAAGCTGTAAGGTTATTCAATCCTAATCAAGGTGATCAACTGCAACATTCACAGTAGCCTCAAACAGACAAGAGTTCTTTCTCCCACCTTATTCCATATACAGTAGAGTCTCACTTATCCAACATAAACGGGCCGGCAGAACGTTGGATAAGTGAATATGTTGGATAATAAGGAGGGATTAAGGAAAAGCCTATTAAACATCAAATTAGGTTATGATTTTACAAATTAAACACCAAAACTTCATGTTATACAACAAATTTGACAAAAAAGTAGTTCAATACGCAGTAATGTTATGTTGTAATTACTGTATTTACAAATTTAGCACCAAAATATCACGATATATTGAAAACATTGACTACAAAAATGGCTTGGATTATCCAGAGGCTTGGATAAGCGAGGCTTGGATTAGTGAGAGACTACTGTATTATAATTACGTGTATTTTCTAGTATTGTTTTTTTACTGAATGTATTTTATTATTATTACTAGCTGTGCCCGGCCACGCGTTGCTGTGGCGAAGTATGGTGGTATGGGAAATAAAGTATTGAGGAATTGATGGTAGTTAAGGTAAAGGGTCCCCTGGGCTGAGTGGGTTGCTAGGAGACCAAGTGAGCGGAGCTTAGCCTTCTAACTGGCAGCAATTGGATAAAAACAGTTATTCATCTCCCTCTAATTAAGACTTTATTTTTCTTTTCTTTTTGTTGTATCAACCTAGAGGCATGGATGAGGGGTTGTGCTGTCAATTTTCGAGGTTGTGGGGTGTTTACTTTTGTTGTTTTGTCCGCTGCCATGATGCCATCACTCTTTTATATATATAGATTATTATTATTTATTTATTATTTACAGCATTTATATTCCGCCCTTCTCACCCCGAAGGGGACTCAGGGCGGATCACATTACACATATAGGCAAACATTCAATGCCTTTTAACATAGAACAAAGACAAGACAAACATAGGCTCCGAGCGGGCCTTGAACTCATGACCTCCTGGTCAGAGTGATTCATTGCAGCTGGTTGCAGCTGGCTTGCTTTCCAGCCTGTGTCACAGCCCGAGCCCTATTATGTATTTTAACTGTGTTGTGCCCTGCCTCAAGTCCTAAGGAGAGACAGGTAATAAAGAAAGAATTAATATTAGTAGTCATGGAGGTTCATTTGATCCCCCTTGTTCAGGTATGGCAAACTTGGGCCTTCCAGGTGTTTTGGACTTCAGGTCCCATCATTCCTAACAGCCTCAGGCCCCTTCCTTTTCCCCCTCAGCCGCTTAAGCGGCTGAGGGGGAAAAGGAAAGGGCCTGAGGCTGTTAGGAATGATGGGACCTGAAGTCCAAAACACCTGGAAGGCCCAAGTTTGCCAATGCCTGCCATAGTTGATCTCCTGGCTGTCACCAGATGTGATTTTGAATTCTTTGCATTCTTTCTGACTTCTGCAGCTGGCTGGCTGGGCCAGAACAAGGACGGCTCGCCTTTGCTGGCAGGTTCGGAGCGACTGCAGCTGAACAGGATGATGTGGGGCGGAGACGAAGTCAGCTTCTGTCCCGGCGAAGACCAAGCCGGAGCATCTGTGGGCGGTGCGCTGGAGAGCCGAGGCTCGATCTCCATCCCGTTTGGCGGGGGCTTCTTCGACTTCAGCGATTTTGCGGTCCAGCAGAGCTTCCTCCAGAGGAAGGGCTCGGATATCTCGACGGCGTTCGGGATGAGCCCGTCACTCCTCGGGGGGCCGGCGGCGGCGGTGGAGAAGCCGTACAAATGCAACGAGTGTGGCAAGAGCTTCGGGAAGCGTTCGACCCTGAACACGCACGGGCGGACGCATACGGGGGAGAAGCCCTTCAAGTGCTCGCACTGCGACAAGCGCTTCAGCCAGAGCTCCCACCTCCAGCTCCATGAGCGGACCCACACGGGGGAGAAGCCTTACAAGTGCCTGCTGTGCGAGAAGAGCTACAACCAGCGCTCCAGCCTGGTCATCCACGAGCGGAGCCACACGGGGGAGAAGCCCTACACCTGCCTGGAGTGCGGCAAGAGCTTCAGCCAGAAGGCCACCTTGGTCCTCCACGAGAAGAGCCACTGGGGAGAGAAGCCCTACAAGTGCCTGGAGTGCGGCAAGGGCTTCAGCCTGAGCGCCGACCTCATCCGCCACCAGAGCATCCACACGGGGGAGAAGCCCTACACCTGCTCCGAGTGCGGGAAGAGCTTTAGCCAGAACTCCCACCTCATGGCCCACATACGGACCCACACAGGTGAGAAGCCCCACAAGTGCATGGAGTGCGGTAAGGGCTTCAACTGGAGCTCGGAGCTCATCGCCCACGAGCGGACCCACACGGGCGAGAAGCCCTACCAGTGCCTGTACTGCGAGAAGAGCTTCAGCGTCCGGTCGAGCCTCAGCAAGCACGAGCGGACCCACACCGGCGAGAAGCCCTACATCTGCCTCCAGTGCGGCAAGGGCTTCATCCAGCGCTCCAGCTTGGTGGCCCACGAGCGGTCCCACACGGGCGAGAGGCCCTACATGTGCCTGGGCTGCGGGAAGTGCTTCCGGGAGAGCTCCCAGCTCATCGCCCACGAGCGCACCCACACCACCGAGAAGCCCTACCTCTGCCCCGAGTGCGGGAGCTGCTTCAAGGCCAAGGCGGCCCTCATCCGGCACCAGCGCAGCCACCTGGGCTTGAACTCCTTCATATGCGCCGACTGTGGGAAGATCTTCTCCTCCAGTGCGGAGAGCCCGGAGAAGTGCCCTGAATGTGTCAATCTGATCCTGATGTCGGACCTCTCCCGGGTCTCCGAAGAGGCCTTCCCGCAAGGAGCAGAAGAAGGAGCAGCCACAGACGAAAGTGCCAATGTGAAGATGTGAATGAACTCTTCTTTCCATCAGCTCTTCCCAAATTATGACTTCAGAGGAGATAGTGTATAAAAGACCTACGCCGTGGTTGTTTTCATAATTCAAAGGAGGCTACATTGGACTTAAAGACTTCTTCCAAAGAGTTGCCCAACCAGGCACGGGCAAGCTTGGGCCCTCCAGGTGTTTTGGACTTCAACTCCCACAATTCCAAAACACCTGGAGGGCCCAAGCTTGCCTGTGCCTGATCTACACTGTCAAATTAATGCAATTTGACTCTACCATAATTATACAATCCTGAGATATGAAGCACCAGCTCTTGTTACTAGAGAAGGCTAAAGAACTTGTAAAAGTACAACTCTCATAATTCCATATCATTGAACCATGGCATTTAAAGAGTTGTCGAGCAGCATCAATTTGACAATATAGATGTGCCCCAGGCAAAGCAGAGTATGTTACAGCCGCACCTCTCTGTCAGTATTGGTTGCCAGTTTCCTTCATCGCCTTATTTTATTTCCCCATATTTCCCTGTTTCTATATATCCCATATTCATTTATTTAAATGGAATTTATTTATTGGGTTGCTGTGAGTTTTCCGGGCTGTATCGCCATGTTCAAGAAGTATTATCTCCTGATGTTTTGCCCACATTTATGGCATTGGGAATCTATTGAGGTATTAGACTCAAAATAATCCTCTATTGGGGTGATTCCACCAAAAATATAGCACACTTCACATCTAGCAGAAACTTACGTGTGGTGAGCTGGGATAAGCCTCTGTTGCTTAGGATGGCACAGGATTTCAGAGCCAAAAATATAAGTTCAAAAGTATTTATTAAAGTAAAAGAAATATATACTGGATAAGTTCTTGGAGTTAACCAACTTTCTAAATTTCCTATTCCAAGGATGATGAAAGATAAAGATATCAGAAAAATGTGCATGCAGCTACATCTTGCCTGGAGAATGGCAAGATGTATCCTCACAGGAGGAGACAAAAGGCAAAAGAGGAAGGAAAATTGGGGCCAACCATGTGGTCCAAACCTAGACCTACACAAAATGGCAATAGGGAGGAAGTTATCTCATGCCTCAAAGAGATCACATTCCTACATCAACAAATGGGAGAGGAGATAGTAGCAAACAGAAAGAGAGGAGTAAAGACAGAAAGCTCTTTCTAGGAAAGAATGTATGAGGACCCGTGGCTGAAGACAGGCAGGGGAGATGCCAAACTTTATTATTTTATATATAATGTGTTATGTGTGCCTTTTATTATATTTCTTCTTCGCGGCCACCAATTTACTCTTCAGGTTTCTCTAGCTGCCACCATTTAACACTTCATGAGCCACCTCTTCGTTGGGATGTTCAGGAAGGTACACAAACTCTTTAGATGAAGTCAAACAAGAATATGATGTTTATTTATACTTGGAACAGTAAAGATGCGTATTGGTTTCAATAAAAATGTTGGGCTTTGCTCTTACAGAGAAATTGTTCTATAACTTGAATTCTGTGGAAACAATGTTCCTTCACACAGGAGTACAGAACAGGTAAAGGTTTCCCCTTACTTTAAGTCCAGTTGTGTCTGATTCTGGGGGTTGGTGCTCATCTCCATTTCTAAGCCGAAGAGCTGGCGTTGTCCGTAGACACCTCCAAGGTCATGTGGCCGGCATGACTGCATGGAGCTCCCACAGAACAGGTCTATTTAACCCTTTTTTAAACCCTCCTCTCCTGAGGCTTGAAACACCAGCACTCATAGAGGCTAACTATAGGTATTAGCCCTTTTTCCCTGGCGGCTTTTAGCTATATTCCTCAAAGAGGTATCTTTAATAACAGTTCCTGTCCTTCCAATTCAAATCTCCATACCCTCTTTTTAAACACCAAACTCCTAACTTCAAAACAGTAGAATTCTAACTCATGAATAGCTCTTAAACTCTCCCTGGCTCCACCCATCTCCAGTTGCTAAGCAACTCCCTCCATTTTCATCAGCCAATCAGAGTGCACTTCCAGTTATGGAGCTGCCTGATCGCTTTTCCCTTCCTTTCTCTGCTAAGCCTTTACAAGCAAGGCCTGAAACTACCTATACACCAACCTTGCAAGGTGGGCTAATCTGTTACAGCAGTGTGATCCAACCTTTAGTTACCCGAGGACCAATCAAACTTTAATATAGGAATGTAATGGCTTCATTATGGCCATTATATGGCAGGTTCTTAAAAACCTAAAGCAGTAGGAAGGGTGAACTATTTTTTTTTTCCAAATGTTAAATTAAAATATTTTCCCAGTAAGAAGGGCAAGGGCCAACAAAAATGAATTGGTGTGCTGCATGCGGCCCGCGGGCTGCGGGTTGGACCACACTGCGTTACAGCATGCATAGGAATAGAGAAAGAAATCCCTCATTCTAATCCTGTTGTCTTTGTCTAGCTACTCATTGGGGACTGGAGACTTTTGGAGTCTAGGATGACACCCAACAGCAGGCATCCTCGGACATTTTGCCCACATCTATGGCAGGCATCCTCACAACCTCTGAGGATGCCTGCCATAGATGTGGGAGAAATGTCAGGAGAGAATGCTTCTGGAACATGGCCGTGTACAGTCTGGAAAACTCAGCAATCCAGTGATTGCAGCCACAAAAGCCTTTAATAATATACTCATTTATTTTTTGGAAAGTGGAAGGACCGGTGAAAGAGAGGATTTTGCTTCGCCACAGGCCACCATTTTCTCCTTTGGCTTCCATGTAGCTTGGAAGAGTCCTAAAATGTCTATTTTCCACCTGGAAAAGAGGCAAAGAAGTGGTTAGAGGAAAGGGATATATATCAGAGAATAGTGGAGATACTCAATTGGGTCTACTGCAAGTATGATGCTGGTGGTATGAGTTTTCCTCCTTTGCCTGATAAGAGAAAAAGATGAATTAAGGTTAGGAGCTTGTCAGCACTGCTGGGAGGGGATTTTTCGGCCCTGTTGCCCTTAGTTCCAAACTAAAGTTTTGCAAAGTTTTTCCAGTGACTTCTGCCTTATGAGGATGTTGTGGCCAACAAACGTTATTCAGTGGCAGACACACACAAGCACATTTGAAAATACTTTCTCTGATCAGTGCTCCAAGTGAGCAACAGTGTCTACATGGTGCTTTTGCATATTTGGGCAAACTTGGTTTAAGCCAATTGCCTTTGCTTGTGAGAACTCGGGTTCTTTGTTTCCGTCTTGTTCGCATTTGGCTTCAGGTAGCAGGCTCAACTGTCAATATGTGTTTGTTATTTATTTTATATGTAAATATATATAAATACATATATATATATGTACACACGTGTACGCACATGTTAATTTTCTCTTTTTTGTCATGCTAAAGATTGGGTTTCTTAGTAGCTTAGTAGATCTGGCTGCCTTGTTTTCTTTCCCCCTTGTGTTTGTCGTTTAGCGTGCTTGGGAAAACAAAAAGAATTTACCTACAAAAATATGGGATGGGATCCTATGGAAGTATTGCATGTTGTGCTGCCACTATGGGAGAAATCACATTAGGTTGCTGTGAGTTTTCCGGCTGTATGGCCATCTTCCAGAAGCATTCCCTCCTGATGTTTCACCCACATTTGTGGCAGGCATTCTCAGAGGTTGTGAGTTCTGTTGGAAAATGGGCCAGTGAAGTTTATATATATGGAATGTCCAGGGTGGGAGAAATAACTCTTGTCTGTTATTGGAGGCAATTGGCAATTGGCCACCTTGATTATCATTGAATAGCCTTGCAGCTTGATGATCGTACCTTCTAACCCTTCATCTAAGTCATTAATCAAGATGTTGAACAGAACTGGGTCCAGGACAGACAGAATCCTGCTTATGACACTCCACTTTGTCACTTCTTTCCAGGATGAAGAGGAAGCATTAGTGAGAATCACCCTTTGAGTTCATTCACTTATCCAATTACAGATTCACCTAACCATAGTTTTGGCTAGCCCACATTTGGCTAATTTGTTTGCCAGAAGGTACAATCAGCCCTCCGAATTCACTGGAGCTAGAGATACAGGACCCCTGTGAAAGCGAAAAATTACAAATAAATTATGTGGGGGTTTTTTTTAACCTGGGAGAACATGTGTCTAGAAATGTCTAGACCAGGGGTCCCCAAACTAAGGCCCGGGGGCCGGATACGGCCCATCAAAGCCATTTATCCGGCCCCCACAGCACAAGGGCAGAAGGGGGTTGGGATAAATGACCCAAGGGGTCTCTTCTTCTCTTACAACCCTTATTATTATTATTATTATTATTATTATTATTATTATTATTATTATTATTATTAACATTGAGGCTGGGTGGCCATCTGTCAGGGGTGCTTTGCTTGTGCTTTCGGTGCACAAAGGCAGAAGGGGGTTGGACTCAATGGCCCAAAGGGTCTCTTCCAACCCTCTTTTTTATTATTATTATTATTATTGATTCTGGGTGGCCATCTGTCAGGGGTGCTTTGTTTGTGCTTTCGGTGCACAAAGGCAGAGGGGGATTGGACTCAATGGCCCAAAGGGTCTCTTCCAACCCTCTTTTTATTGTTGTTGTTGTTGTTGTTGTTATTTATTATTGCTCGGTGGCCAACTATAGTTCGGCCCTCCAACGGTTCGAAGGATCGTGAACAGGCCCCCTTTTTTAAAAGTTTGGGGACCCCTGGTCTAGACTATCTGCTGGAAGCTAACCATAGAATTGTAATGGAAGAATTAGAGATTCCTATAGATCTTTTAAATTGGTGAATAACACTATGTAACAAAATTTGGAGAAAAAAATCATGTTCCTGGTTTGAATGTGTTATTCTCTCTTTAATTGTGCAGTACTTACTGTGAAAGTAATTGTTATACTCCACAAACTATGTTTTCGTGGCTGCCACAAACTGTTGATTTGGTTGAGACTCTATGAGATAGTCACTGAAAAACTATAGCATAATGTGTTGCAGGATGTCACGCAAAAACAAAGTTTTTGAAGTTTAATAAACCTTTTCCATGTTTTTATGATAGAACCAATTAGGAAATGACATTTATAACCTAGGAACAAAAAACCTGTTACATAGTGTAACCCAGACATGGGCAAATTTCAGCCCTCCGGCCAAATTTTGATGTTTTGGACTTCAACTTCCACAATCCCTTGAAGTCCAAAACACCTGGAGGGCTGAAATTTGCCCATTCTTAGTGTTACCAAATCTGCAAGTCAAAACTATAAAAGAGTCTCCTTTGCGGAGATAAAGCAGGAGAGAAATAATTATAATAAATATTATAATAATACAAACGTGGAAGGATATAGGAGACAATGCATCTGAAGTATGTGGGGTTTGCATTTCTTCACTCTCCATCCAAAGAAGATCCAGCTGATATGATGGCAATAATAATGTTTATTTATAATGCCCACCTCTTTCCCCAAAGGATGGAACATTGTACCTACACAATCAAAGAGAATAAAACTGGAAGCTACAGATAAGCAAACTGCCCAATATCACACTAGCCTGCTTTTGAAACTTTGACTAAAGTGTGGGATTTAGTCGTCGTCGAGTCCTCACAGGGAGAAAGGCAGGGTATAAATAAAGATGATAATAACAACAACAACAGCCATTATTTTAGCAGAGGCACAATTCAGCTCCCTGATCCAGCAAAGAAAAGAGGAAGGTATTGAAAACCCTTTTAGAAACAAGTGAGTTCTTGCTCTAGCTCAGTGGTTCTCAACCTGGAGTCCCCAGATGTTTTTGGCCTTCAACTCCCAAAAATCCTAACAGCTGGTTAACTGTCTGGGATTTCTGGGAGTTGTAGGCCAAAACAGCTGGGGACCCACATGTTGAGAACACTGCCTAGCTGGATGTTCAAAGGAAGACCAATCCACCAAACGCAGAGCCATGTTTTGGGAAAGGATTATAGCAGTGTTTTCAAACATTCATGTTCGTGGCTCACTTTTTAGACATGGATCACTTTGCGACACAGTAAATGTTTCCCTTGCAAACTGGAGGTTAAACCAACCCCTTATAAGAGATGAGGACATATACATACATCACTGGAAAAGATAAATATCAATGCTATGGGATATACCTGGATTCTCAATTTGCTTCTGACATGAGAAATAAATGAATAATGCTATGGGATCCTGGGAGTTGTAGTCTGGCAAGTCACCTGCACTATTTGGCAAAGAAGGAGAAAGACCTTGGAAAACTCCAATGGTTCCATAGCATTAAGCCTTGGCAGTCCAAGTGGTGTCATCAGTTCTACAGTGTAGATGCAGCTCAAGCTTCCGAGGCCGAGAACATGCAAAACTAGAGATCTTCACCAGGGAGTTTCCCCAGCTTTGTGGGTTTGCTGATGTTTGGTAAGAATTGAGCTTCGGCTAAAACTCTTTCCACACTCTAAGCACTGGAACGGTTTCTCCCCTGTGTGGCTTCTGAGGTGAGCAGCCAGATGATCGTTCCGGAGGAAACTCTTTCTGCACTTTGTGCACTTGTACGTTTTCTCCTCGCCGTGAATCTTCTGATGCAACATAAGGTGCGGACTCTGACTGCAGCATTTCCCACACTCCAGGCACCGATACGGTCTCTACCCCATGTGGACCCTCTGGTGTAAAGTCAGGTGTGTGCTCTGGTTAAAGCATTTCCCGCACTCCAGGCACTTGTATGGTTTCTTCCCGGTGTGGATCTTCTGGTAAGAAGTCAAATGTGTGTTCTGACTGAAGCTCTGCCCACAATTCTGGCATTTTTAGGGCTTCTTCCCTGTGTGGATATTGAGATGGATTCTGCCCACACTCCAAACATTTGTACCGCCTTTCTCCCGTGTGCATCCTCTGATGCTGAGAAAGGTGTCTGCTCTGCCTAAAGCCCTTCCCACATTCCATGCATGTGTACGGTCTCTTCTCAGTGTGGATTCTCTGGTAAACATTAAGGCGGGACTTTGTACAAAAGCTTTTGCCACAGGCTTGGCATTTGTTCTCTTTCTCTCTCTCTCCTCCCCCCACCCCCCGGATCTCTTTTGGGGCTGAGATTTCACAGACTTCTCCACCTTCTCTGGCTATGGGTTCACTGTTCTGCTCTTCTTCAGCTGTCTGTTGCCTTTTTTTGGTCATCTTGAACTGCAGATGTCTCCTCCATCTGAAGTCGTTCAGCCTCTGCAAACCTCTTCACTTCCTATTCCTCTTTGTTCTCTTTGTCTGATAGTACTGCAATAGGGAGAAAGAGAAACATAACTCAAATTTGGGGTACCCTATATAAGTTTACACTTCCAAGTCAAAAAAATCCATCCAAAAACTGGTTCAACTTGTCCATGGATCAATGTGAATGCTGAATCTTAGTTCCTACTTTTATTTATCGTATCAGAAGCGAACCAAGGGTACCATTGTAATGTATTTAAAAACACAAACAAAGTTAAAAACTTGGCATTTTGCTAATGTCCTTTGCCCAGAAGCTGGCCACTTGCAGTGCCTCTGGTGTTGCTGTGAGAAAGTCTTTCATTGTGTATGTGGCAGGGCTCAGACTGCATTGTAATAGGTGGTCTGTGGTTTGCTCTTCTCCACACTCTCATGTTGTGGACTCCACTTTGTAGCCCCATTTCTTAAGGTTGGCTCTGCATCTTGTGGTGCCAGAGCGCAGTCTGTTCAGCACCTTCCAAGTGACTCAGTCTTCTGTGTGCCCAGGAAGGAGTCTCTCATTCGGTCTCAACCATGGCTTGAGTTTCTGGGTTTTAGCCTGCCACTTTTGGACTCTCTGGCTGGGGTGTTCCTGCGAGTATCTCTGTAGATCTTAGAAAGCTGATTCTTGATTTAAGGCGTTGGTGTGCTAGCTGATATCCAAACAGGTGATGATCTGGAGACGTCACTGCCTTAGTCTTTTCACTATTGACTGTTACTTCCCAATGGATGTCAGGTGGTGCAATATCGGCTAAGCCATATAATTTCTCCAGCGGTGTAGCAAAGTGCAAGGGCAGATGTCTTCACTGTGTCTGGATGTGATCCCCAAGATGTGTTAGTCAGTTTTCGCATGATATCGGTTCTAGCACCCACTTTTTGCTTGATATTCAAGCAGTGCTTCTTCTAGGTCAGAACACAGTCCAGGGTAACTCCCAGGTATTTTGGTGTGCTGCAATGCTCCAGTGGGATTCTTTCCCAGAGCTCAAGATGCTTGTCTGTTCTTAAGGTCTGTGCTTTAGATGGATTAGGAATCAGCTGGTTTTCCCTATAATAGGCAGTAAAAGCACCTATAGCTTCGGAGAGCTTCTGTTCAACCATTTCAAAGCTCCCTGCTTGGGCAGTGATGGCACAATCGTCAGCATCGATGAAACTCTGTCCCTTCTGGCAGTGGCTGATCATTTGTGTAAATGTTAAACATTGATGGAGTTCCTTCCTTTTAGTTCCTACTAAAAAGAAGGCATGATCCACTTTTTCTGAATAGAGTGGTAAAAGGTAAGAGCTCAGCCCTTTGAGATAACACAACATGTGTTGAGAATATCAGTGCTGGTTCTAAATTAAAATGATTGAAAAGACAGATCTTCGAATTCAGCAGGTGATGTCTGTTGTGCAGCCTCCTGCTATGTAGAAAACATCCCCAAAGAGCTCTCCGTTGATGGCAAGCCAACCTTATTGGATAAACTCCCAAGGCCATCTGCTCACTGCTATTCAGCTCTTATCCTCAATAAATTCCTTTTAAGGTTTGGGTGGAATCTCTTTTCCTATAAACTAAGTCCATGCAAGGCAGAATGGAATGAGACTATATCATTTGTCTGTGTTTGGACATTATATATTGCTGTTGGCATTTTAGGCTGCTATGTGACATAGTTGGAAGATGCAAACAGAATTCTACACTCACAGGGACACTCTTTCATAAAATGAGGCTTACAAAGTCTATTTGGCTTGTTTTTAAATCAAATCAGTAACAGATTGAGCTGTAGCCACAAAGTCATAACTCTTTCGTTCCCCACTCATTCCTTTCGATTCCCCTCCTTGTCTTAGGGTAATGAGTCCATAAAAGGCCAAAATAAAGAAGAGAAGGAGAATGACAAAGACACTCCCTCTCTCCTCCTTCCTTCTTTTCTCTCCCTATTTCTGCCTCTGACTCTCTTGCTCCAGTTTGGCTTCTGCTCCTTTCTCCCATTAGCTGCAGCCGTCCTTCCTTCCTCTCAAAATCTCAATTTCTCCACCCAAAATGGGCTGCTTTGGGAACAGGATGACTGAGGAAGAGCGCCAGGAAGAGAAAGAGCGGAGAAAGGCCAATGAGAAGGTCGAGAAGCAACTGGAGATGGACAAGGAAGTCTTTAAGGCCACACACCGTCTCCTCTTGGTGGGCTTAGAGGACTCTGGCAAAAACACCTTGATCAAACAAATGAAAATCTTGCATGGGGATGGATTTAGTACCGAGGAGAAGAAAATGAGAACCCAGGACATTAAAAACAATATCATGGAAGCTATAAGTACAATAGTCATAAAAATGTGGTGCCTGGAACCCCCAGTGGAGCTGGCGAACCCAGAGAACCAGTTCCGGATTGACTATATTTTGAATGCAAGCAGCCAGCGAGATTTCGACTTCCCACCCGAATTCTACGAACATACGAAAGCCCTTTGGCAAGACGAAGGTGTGAAAGCTTGCTTTGAGCGCTCGCACGAGTATCGCTTGATTGGTTGTGCACAGTATTTTCTAGACAAGATCGACATCGTCAAGGGAGAGGAATATACGCCATCGGACCAGGATCTTCTCCGATGCAAATTTCGGAAATCCGGGATCCCTGAAACCAAGTTTCAAGTGGACAAAGTATATTTGCATCTGTTTATTTTTGATTGGGGACGGAATCACCAAAGGTGGGTACGTCATTTTGATAATTTGACGGCTATTCTCATGATGGTGGACAGCAGTAGCTGCAATTGCTTACTGAATTATCATGGGGACATGAAGCTTAAGGAAGAATTATCTTTTTTCAAGTCTATCATATTCAGGAGAGAGTTGAAGAAGCTTTTCAGTCCTTGGCTAAAGACCTTTACGTACATTGTTTTCCTGAACAAACAGGATTTGCTAGCAGAGAAAGTCTTGGCAGGGAAATTTAAACTGGAAGACTACTTCCCATACTTTGCTCACTATACCACACCTAAGGACACAATGCCGGAGCCTGGTGAAGATGGTCTAGTTACGAAGGCCAAGTATTTTATCAGAGAGGAATTCCTTAGAATATGTTATCTTGAAAACCACAGCTTCTATTGTCACTTTACATGTGCAGTGGATGCAGAAAACGTTCAGAGGGTTTTCAATGATTGTGGGGATGTGATTCAACGGATACACTTTGGCCAGTACAAGTCCTTGTGAAGGAGATCATTTATTAGTTTTGGACGCCTTATTGAGAAAAGCAAAGAAAATCCCTGCCCACATAAAGTGGAAAAGAATGATGGCAATCTCCCTCTTACTTGCATCCCTGAACTTTTCCTCCTTCCTGGACAAAGAGCAGCATTTCAAAGCTTCGAGCCATTGTAATGTCATACGCCAATTCTGCAAGGAGCAGGTGAGTTTATCTTAACACTATCATTAACAAACCTAATAAAAGTAATAATAACAATGATAATGATAATAATGCCCTGAAGGTGGAGCACTGGATAGAATTTGGGAGTAAAAGTGAAATATTTTTTAAAAGCCGGCAAAGGAAATGGAAGAAAAAATGTTATTTTGTTGTGTGTATAAATCATATACGCCATGATTTCCACTTTGTCTCTATTCACTGCATCAGACCAAAGAAAGTGGCAATACACAGACCAAGTTGGAAGAGACCCTGAGGGCCATCTGATCCATCCCCATTCTTCCAGGCATGAAAACACCATCCAAGCCCTCCCTACAGATGGTCATCCAGGCTCTGCTTAAAAGTCCCCAGAGAAGGAGGAACATCCACTGGGCTTCCAGGCAACATTATATTCCACTGCCAAACAGCAATTACTGTCAGGTGCTTGGGTTTGGTCCTCTGCCTCTGAATGTGACTTTGGAGTGGAAGCACTGAGAATTTTTTACAAGAAACAGAGGTAGTTCAAAACCAAGGTCAGAACTTCAGAAAGGTGTTGTACTTTGGAGGTTTTAAGAGGAGCCAGGATATTGCAAAATGAACTTCATTATGGCTTGTGAATGCAGAAAGAGTTAACCACACACTCACTGTTCTTACTGCTGATCCTCTCTGATATATATTTATCTTTGTATCTATAGCTATATCTTTATTTGTATGTTTATCTGTAAAAATTAAAATGTACTTATTAAAACAAACACTGTTCCTAAGCATTTGCATTTCTACATGGATAATAATAATAATAATAATAATAATAATAATAATAATAATAATACTTTATTGATACCCCACCAACATCTCCCCGAAGGGACTCGGGCAGCTCACAAAAAGCACACAACAATGTCGTGACAAAACATAATACATTTACATACACAATATACATTTGCATAAAACAGCATACAACTACATAAAATGGCATACTAACATGAACCCTGCCAATTTAGAATCCAACAGATACAGCAAAGCTGCAGATAAAAACTAGCTGTGTACTAGTCTCAGCCCATAAGGTGCTCACATAAATCAGTCACTAGATGTGGGCGAAACGTCAGGAGAGAATACTTCTGGAACATGGCCACACAGCCCGAAAGACATACAACAACCCTGTGATCCCGGCCATGAAAGCCTTCGACAACACAGTCACTAGGTCCTCGGGGTTTCGTGGTTAAGATACTCATCATGGCCCAAAGGCTTGTGCAAAAAGCTGTGTTTTCAATTGTGTCCGGAAAGCTTGGAGGCTGGGGCTAACCTGATCTCTTTAGGGAGGGTATCCCAGAGCTGGGGGGAATGAACGAGGCCATCATCCACAAGCAGCATGGTTTGGGCAAAGCTTTGGATCTGTTGTCCCAGTCAGCCCAGCACAGAGAGTAACAGATGCAATAACTGAGAAGAGGTTTCTTTTCTTTAAACTGGTGTGCTTTAATTCCTTTTTTTAAAAAAAATATTTTTATTAAATCAAATGTGTCAAAACATATAAACGATACATACAAAGCGGTGACAAGTGCTGGACAGTATTTAGGGAGTTAGGAAAAAAGAAAAAAGACAGAGAGCAGAGACAAAAATCAAAATCAGAGTGGAACACAATCAAAATAAATCAAAAACAGGACAAAAGACTTAAAAGACTACAACTTATATGTAAAACAAATAAATAAAATTGACTTCCATCCATTGTGTTGTCTTTTTGAGATATTCTCTTAGTGTATTTGTGCTTTAATTCGTAACAGCAGTCAGTCACTCAGTCCTCTAGCCTAGCCGACTCTGTGCTCCGCTCCCTGGCTCGCTTTCTTTTCCCACTCGCAATGGAGGCGGCCTCGTGGGGCTCCTTGTTTTGAAGGGAAAGGGCTGCGGCTCTGCCTCCTCCCCCTCAATTTGCTTGCTCTGGAAATTAAAGCTGCACCAAAGAGGGAGTTACTGAACGGCATTGAATGTTTGCCTTTTTTGTATGTAAACCGCCCTGAGTCCCCTTGGGGAGAGAGGGCGGTCTATAAATAAAGTATTATTATAATATTACGATGATGATGCTTGCACAACTTATGCAAAAGTATTGAGTGAGAGTTTTGAGTGGAGAACCACTGTGTTAGAGGGAAAGGAGAGATAACACTGAACTGATATTGATCACGGTTCCAACATCGAAATTGGTGGGAATGTTTACCCATCTTCTGCTGATTTCTTCATGTGTATGTCTTGACTTTTCTTTAAAAGAATGCTTTGCTTTTGTGTGCCATTGTGCCTGGGGCTATAACTCTTAGAGAAAGAGGCATGGACGTGACATCTTTCCCCAGGGGATTGCTTCTTGCCCTCCTTTAGGGAAACTGGAACTCCCAAGGACCAAAACACTGTAGATAACTCAAAACTGGTTTTATTGTTCACAAAAGGTTATCCCAATAAGCTGGAAGTTTCAAAGGGCTAAAGGAAAATATACATTACAGTCTTTGGTTGTCTTAAGTCCAAGGAGCTCTGCAGCTGAGAAGCTTTTCCAGGTCCCTCAATGGCTGTGAATGCGGGAGCAATCCTCAGCCTCAGTCCAAATGGCCTATGTTTGAAGACACAGTCTTCCTCTGATGCCAAAGAACTGATTTGAAGGCGCTTCAGACTCCTCAACGTCATCCAGGTTGGCCCTGAACATGAAGCATAAGTCTCAAGGGTAAGAACCTCAGAATTGGTGCTGAGAGGTAACTTAATCAAGGGCTTTTAGAGCCAAGTCTCTCTCACACATCCATCTGATAGAAAGCTTGATGGTGGAATGAAAAAGGAAACACTGACCCACTCCAGGAAAGCGTGGAGTCAAACAATTGAGCTGAGGGAGCAATATAACTGGTGCAAACAACATTGATTGACAGCTATAAATAACCAATCAATCCAACTACATTTACAGGGTAAAGGCAAAATCAGGCATGATACAACAATTCAAATCTTGCTACTTACAGTTCGACATATAGATAGCGCCACTCACACTGTCACATTTTGAGTATCTTTGAAACTCTTGGGGTTTCATCCTACTTTGAAAGCAGAGGTTCGCCTTCCATGGTTGCCCCTTCTCCATGCAGCTTGGCTTCCAGGGATAATCTATGGTCTGGCCTCTGTATCTGCAGGGGGTATGTTCCAAGACCCTTTTGTGGATACCTGATACCATGGATCATAGCAAACACTATATTTTTATGTGAACCTGGGCTAGAAGCATATTATAGAAACACTCCGGAGGACATTGAGAGGCCCACAAATACCTCTTTGGGAGGATATTTTTTGTAGAGTGGATAGGTGAAACTGTGTATATTGGATCCATTGATAAGGGGGTCATACTGCATATGCCACCCTTGCCATTTCATCATGGAGTTGATGAATATAACCAGTTTGGGTTGTATTCATCACCAGTCTGAAATCTCCTTTCCCATAAACTAAATCCACCCATTTCTCACCTAGGATTTCTCCATCTTCTACATGATATCATATCAGGAATTATACAATGGCCATCATGTTACCTCTCAACCTAAACACATCAAGTTAAAGACATTCAGCCTCTTTGGCCGTTCCTCATAGGGCTTGGCTTCCAGACCTTTGGTCATTTTGGTGGATGCCTTCCAGCTTGTCCATATCGCTCTTGAATTGTGATGCCCGGAACTGGACACAGGACTATTCCAGGTGACGTCAGACCAAAGCAGAATGCAATGAGACAATATAATGTGTCTGTGTCTGGACATTATATATTGCTTGTTGGCCTTTCAGGCTGCTATGATTCTACATTCACAGGGACACACTTTCATAAAAAAAAAAAGGCTTGCAAAGTGTATTTGGCTTGTTTTTAAATCAAATCAGTAACTCAGCTGTTGCTATAGCTGCAAAGTCATTGCTCTTTCCCTCCCTGCTCCTTCCTTTCCTCCAGTCTATTCTCCCCCTCCTTGTTTCTGGGCAATGAGTCAGTTTGTTGTCGTTTACGTATTCCTTTGCTAGCTTCCACTCTTCCTGACCTCATGGACCAGTAAAAGGCCAAAATAAAGAAGAGAAGGAGAGAGACGGAGACACTCCCTCTCCAAGTCTCCCTCCCTTCCTCCCTCCTTTCTCTCTTTCTGCCTCTGACTCTCTTGCGCCAGCTTGGCTTCTGCTCCTTTCTCCCATCAGCTGCAGCCGTCCTTCCTTCCTCTCAAAATCTCCATTCCTCCACCCGAAATGGGCTGCTTTGGGAACAGGATGACTGAGGACGAGCGCGAGGAAGAGAAGGAACGAAGAAAGGCCAATAAGAAGGTTGAGAAGCAACTGGAGATGGACAAGGAAGTCTTTAAGGCCACGCACCGTCTCCTCGTGGTGGGCTTAGAGGACTCTGGCAAAAACACATTGGTCAAACAAATGAAAATCTTGCATGGGGATGGATTTAGTGCCGAGGAGAAGAAAATGAGAACCCAGGACATTAAAAACAATATCATGGAAGCTATAAGTACAATAGTCATAAACATGTGGTGCCTGGAACCCCCAGTGGAGCTGGCGAACCCAGAGAACCAGTTCCGGATTGACTATATTTTGAATGCAAGCAGCCAGCGAGATTTCGACTTCCCACCCGAATTCTACGAACATACGAAAGCCCTTTGGCAAGACGAAGGTGTGAAAGCTTGCTTTGAGCGCTCGCATGAGTATCGCTTGATTGGTTGTGCACAGTATTTTCTAGACAAGATCGACATCGTCAAGGAAGAGGAATATACGCCATCGGACCAGGATCTTCTCCGATGTAAATTTCGGAAATCCGGGATCCCTGAAACCAAGTTTCAAGTGGACAAAGTATATTTGCATCTGTTTATTTTTGATTGGGGACGGAATCGCCAAAGGTGGGTACGTCATTTTGATAATTTGACGGCTATTCTCATGATGGTGGACAGCAGTAGCTACAATTGCTTACTGAATTATCCAGGGGACATGAAGCTTAAGGAAGAATTATCTTTTTTCAAGTCTATCGTATTCAGGAGAGAGTTGAAGAAGCTTTTCAGTCCTTGGCTACAGACCTTTACGTACATTGTTTTCCTGAACAAACAGGATTTGCTAGCAGAGAAAGTCTTGGCAGGGAAATTTAAACTGGAAGACTACTTCCCAGACTTTGCTCACTATACCACACCTAAGGACGCAATGCCGGAGCCTGGTGAAGATGGTATAGTTACGAAGGCCAAGTATTTTATCAGAGAGGAATTCCTTAGAATGTGTTATCTTGAAAACCACAGCTTCTATTGTCACTTTACATGTGCAGTGGATGCAGAAAACGTTCAGAGAGTTTTCAATGATTGTGGGGATTTGATTCAACGAATACACTTCGGCCAGTATAAGTCCTTGTGAAGGAGATCATTTATTAGTTTTGGACACCTTATTGAGAAAAGCAAAGAAAAGCCCTGCCCACATAAAGTGGAAAAGTATGATGGCAATCTCCCTCTTACTTGCATCCCTGAACTTTTCCTTCTTCCTGGACAAAGAGCAGCATTTCAAAGCTTCGAACCATTGTAATGTCATACGCCAATTCTGCAAGGAGCAGGTGAGTTTATCTTAACACTATCATTAACAAACCTAATAAAAATAATAATAACAATGATAATGATAATAATGCCCTGAAGGTGGAGCACCGGAGAGAATTTGGGAGTAAAAGTGAAATATTTTTTAAAAGCCAACAAAGGAAATGGAAGAAAAAATGTTATTTTGTTGTGTGTATAAATCATATACGCCATGATTTCCACTTTGTCTCTATTCACTGCATCAGACCAAAGAAAGTGGCAATACACAGACCAAGTTGGAAGAGACCCTGAGGGCCATCTGATCCATCCCCATTCTTCCAGGCATGAAAACACCATCCAGGCCCTCCCTACAGATGGTCATTCAGGCTCTGCTTAAAAGTCCCCAGAGAAGGAGGAACATCCACCAGGCTCATATTCCACTGCCAAACAGCAATTACTGTCAGGTGCCTCTGCCTCTGAATGTGACTTTGGAGTGAAAACACTGACAATTTCTACAAGAAGAGGCAGTTCAAAACCAATGTTAGAACTTCAGAAAGGTGTTGTACCTTGGAAGTCTCAGGAGGAGCCGGGATGTTGCAAAATGAACTGCATTATGGCTTATTAATGCAAACCTCACACTGCTCTTCCTGCTGATCCTGTCTGATATATATTTATTCATGTATCTATAGCTCTATCTTTATCTATAAAAGTCGGTGTCTGTCTGTCTGTCTGTCTGTCTTTATTCAACTAGCAACAAAGGCTGTGGCTGGGTGAAGGACGCCCTCTGTGATGTCACTGAAAAAGACAAGTAATCTGTGTATGTCTGGAAAGGGGGAGGGAGGAAAGAGCTACAAAAAGAGGCATGATGACATAGAGATCCTCTCAGAGCTGGAGAAAGGAGAGGGGAAAGAAAGGCATGAAAGGAAAAAAGAAGGGGGGGAAAGAAAGGAAATGGAAGAGGGAGGGAGGGATGAGGAAGAAAGATAAAGGAGGGAAGGAAGGAAAGAGGAAATCCTATGAGGGAAAGAAAAGAAAGAAGGGAGGAATAAAAACAAGGGGGTGGCTGCGCCTCCAACACTGAGACAATGCTGTGTCTATATTCTAGTATATATGTATATGTATGTATGTATATCAGTTGTTCCCAACCTTTTTTTTGATCAGGAACCACTTTGACCAGGGATCACTTTTACAAGGGACTACTACACCAGGCATCACTTGAAAAGGGATCACTTTGACTAGGGACCCTGATTGTTTCTTGTCTGGAATTCCCCGGAGAAGTCATTGAAATCCACAAACAAGTGGAAAATTTCAACACAAAGGAGGAAACCATGAACATAAATCAAATAGGCTACTAGTACTAAAACTAATAAAATCAGGACAGTAAATAAATAATAACACCCAGAAGACGGTAATTCCAGACAAGAAACAATTGGGGCCAGCTAACACCCCCTATCAAAGGATCCCCCAGGCAGGTAGCAGCCAGGCTTTGAAGCTGAAAGGCCATTCAATGCTAATCAAGCTAACCAATTGCAACATTCACACTTGCCTCCAACTGACAAGAGATATTTCTCCCATCCTGGACATTATTCCACAGATATATAAACCCCACTTGCCTAATTTCCAACAGACCTCACAACCTCTGAGGATTTTTTTTCCTGTCAGGAACAACTTGAATCGCTTCTGGAGTGAGAGAATTGGCTGTCTGCAAGGACGTTGCCCAGGGGACACCCGGATGTTTTGATGTTTTTACCATCCTTGTGGGAGGTTTCTCTCATGTCCCCGCATGGAGCTGGGGCTGATAGAGGGAGCTCATCCGCACTCTCCCCGGGTGGGATTCGAACCTGGAAGCTTTCCAGTCAGCAACCCAACCTTCAAGTCACTTAGTCCACCACGCCATCTGGGGGCTCACCTCTGAGGATGCCTGTCATAGATGTGGGCGAAATGTCAGGAGAGAATGCTTCTGGAACATGGCCATACAACCCAGAAAACACATAACAACCCAGTGATTCTGGCCATGAAGGCCTTCGACAACACATCTCCTCTCTCTGCTATGCTATGTGAAAATAACAAGCCAAGGGAAGGAACTAATGCAGAAAGTGTCTATTAATTAAAACAATGGACACAACGAGAGTGTATGATATTAATCATATGCAATGATGTAACCTCACCTTTTATGTCTTTGATAAATTAGAGGACAGCATTGCATTGTTTTACTTATAAAAGTAAATGTAACTGCATCACTGATTGTTCCATCTTTTTGGCACCCATGGGCCCCGTGCTGTTTTCTTCCTGTTTTTACTTTGCATTTTTCCTTACCTTTTCAAAATAAATCTTTCTCTTGAGATCAAAAAACGGCTGATTATTGCTGGCTTGGTTTTGAAAAAAATGCACACACCATGTTTAAAAAAGTCATGGGATACTCTGGAGCAGGAGTCCTCAAACTAAGGGTCTTTCCACATAGGCATAAAACCCAGAATATCAAGGCAGAAAATTTATTTATTCATTTACTTATTTAATTTATATACTACTGTTCTTTCCCTGGATTATCTGAGTCCACACTGCCATATATTCCAGTTCAAAGCAGATAATGTGGGATTTTATTCTGCTGTGGGGAAGGGGCCTATGGTCCTTGGACCAGATGTTATTTAATAATAACTAAATAATAATAATAATAACTAAACACAGCTGTCTATTCTAAACAATATCTGAAAAATGTGCACCACGATAAAGGTTCAAACTGATAACCGAAACCCCGGCTTTTAAATTAATTTAAAAACGCAGCGGAGAGTTCCGCAGATCACTCACCAAAGGAACGGAGCGGGACCGCAGCAGACTATTATTAAAAGACTTTTTTTTCTTTCTTCATTTTCCCCTTCCCTGAACTATGTAACAAATCCCCCCAATAAAAGTAGCATTTATTTTAACAGTAACACTCTCTATCTGGTTATTTTGTGTCATTCTCTGACTCTTTCCTTTGCATGCAATTTCTCTCTCTCTCGCTAACCCGTCTGATCTTTAAAAACCCTGGCGGAGGTTTCTCCGCCATAGATTAATATGGCGGACGATATAAATTGGCTCATATCTCTATCAAAATTACCCCTAGAACGCTCCTCTTTTAGTCCTAACCCTTTCTAAGGCTCCTGACTCGAAGACAACCAGCGGAACCGGAATCGGTCCAGTTTTCGGCACCTCAACAGCTGACTGTCAAACGGGACCGACTGCTCCTTTCAAGCCAAACTGCTGCCTTATCCCGGACTTTCCTCTCCCTGCGGCCCGCGGAATGGTTTTAAGAGATCCCTAGCCCCTTTCTGTGAACTGGGGATGGGGGGATCGCTCTCTCGCTGGGGAAACATAGTTCTCCAAGAACCCTTACCCTCTCTACAGCTGCCAGGGGGTGCCCGGACGGGTGCCCTCCACGTTTCATTCATACTTTCATAATTTTATGAAGGAGAAGAACACTCTTCCCCAGACCTATCCCTGGACTTATGAAATCTTATACTTCCAAAGACTACAACCCACATGTGCCCCTTCCCCATGCCATCTCTATGAATTCCTTATGAACTCTTTTTCCTCATGTATTTGTGAATTTTCATATTCTATGTACTTGGACACTCTCATGACTCACTGTTGTATGAACTTCTAATCGTTGGGCTAACTTCATGAATTGTGAAATCATGCTGCTAGAACTCCACTTCTATATTGGGTTCCCCAGATGTTGTAAACTTCGTTCTTATCAAATGTTTTCTATTGTTTATATCATTCATGATTCCCCTTTATGCAATGTCACCCACCTTTATGGATTCTCCTTTATTTCCTTGAAATCTATCTATCTGCCTATATGTATTTGTACTCTTTGGGATCCCCGGAGAATGTGTTTTTCCCAGCTGGGTTTATGTTCCAACTTTATTTTAATTTTCATTCTATCCCATATAATTGTCAAATCATGAAATCAAATGGGAAATATTATGACCCCAACGTGAACCCTAGTCCCCATGATCCAGACCTCCCTTCCCAAAAACAAAAGGATAATCTGCCACAGTTTAATCCAATCTCATTCCGATCGCATGGACAATATAGGGCTTGAGTCACCAAATTCCTAAAGGTGATTCGACCCCAAGGCAAACATTGTCATATCCCAGGCCAGGACGCCTCAGGAAGGCACCCTGTGGGGCCCGTCAATGACGGCTCATCACCACCCTTCTTTACTTCCCCCTGACACCCCAAGGCATATCTAAAATCTGTGAACGTGACAGGACCCCGGACATCCTTGATGGGTGCCATTAATTCCTTTAGAAATCGGCCGGGCCAGGATTAATCTGATATTTCCTGTCCGGTCACTTCATTGTTTCAATAGCTCCCGCCTCCTCCTCTCTGATTGGCCCGAGTGGGGACAAAAAGCGGCTCCCCATTGGGCCAGCAGAGCAAGGCAGGAAACGAAAGCCCGCCTCGTTCAACCTTCTAGCCTATCCGCGATCAGATGGGCGGGGGAGCGGGGCGGGAAATTCAAAGGGCTGTCAGACCGAAACATTGTATAAATATGGCTTTATTTGAAACATATGTTACGCTAGTAGATTGAATGATCGCTACTAGTGTCCATTCAGCTGAATCGCTCAATAAAGACTCCTTGGCGGATTTTCCTTCAACTTTGGCGGACCTTCTTCATTTCAGGCTTCAGGTTGTATTGCGGCTTATATTCTCCTTTTGGCTTCGCCAAGGTCCGTTCCTTCAGGACCGGATCGGGTCTCTCCTTAAGGGCCCGATCCCCTAAAACGCGGTTGACAACATAACCATAGAACACAATATGTATATTAGAGCTCTAATATACATATTGTGTTCTATGGTTTTAACCTTTATCGTGGTGCACATTTTTCAGATGTTATTTATCCAGCTCTCACCCTAAACTTTAGACTTAGGGTTACCTTGCCTGAAACAACTTGGAAGGCAGACAACAACAATCCTAATTAACTTGACTCTCTCATCAGCCAAAAGCAGGCCCACTCTTCCCATTGAAATACTGGTAAGAGTATTTTGGTTTAAAATGTTCTTCATTTTAAATCTTGTATTTTTTTTCATGGTTTTTTTGCACCACAAATAAGATACTTGCATTTTTGGGCCAGGATAAACAGTTGCTCCTATGCAGGAAGCAGCTGTGGGTATTTCACCATCTCACTCAGGCAACCTGGGAACAGGGAAGGTCATCTAATTGTCCGATCATTTTGGGCTTTGCAGCTCCCACCATGCACTAAAAGCGTGGTATGCCTTGCTTAGAACAACATGGGAAACTAGGCAAGTGGGGTTTATAGATCTGTGGAATAATGTCCAGGGTGGGAGAAAGAACTCTTGTCAGTTGGAGACAAGTGTGAATGTTGCAATTGGCCACCTTGATTATCAGTGAATAGCCTTACAGCTTCAAAGCCTGGCTGCTTCCTGCCTGGGGGAATCCTTTGTTAGAAAGGACACTATTGTAAGGTTCTTCTCCTCTCCATCTTAAAAGCATATAATTCGACAATTGTGAAAAAACTATTGATTTCTATTCTCTTGACTATGGCACCTTTGGAAATTACAAAGCATTGGAGACTGAGATCTCTTTCTCCTCTTGGATGAGGGGATCAAAGAGGGAAATAGAAAGAGGTAAATTTTCTTTAATTTTTGAATTTGTTTCTTATTTGAAATTTCAACTTCCGGATTAACACTTAATCTTTTGGATTAGCCCATTTTTAACTATTCACAACTGGAAATAATGTTTTTGGGCCTGCTGATTTGGAATTGATATACAGATCTCGCAACTGAGTTGAATGTGAATTTATTTTGGATTTTCTTTCCCTGCCCCCTCTTATTACTGTAAAAAGGTAAAGGTTTCCCCTCATTAAGTCTAGTTGATTCGGACTCTGAGGGTTGGTGCTCATCTCCATTTCTAAGCTGAAGAGCCGGCGTTGTCCGTAGACGTCTCCAAGGTCATGTGGCTGGCATGACTGCAAGGAGCGCCGGTACCTTCCATCCAGAGCGGTGCCTATTCTTTTACTCACATGTTTTTGAACTGTTAGGTTGGCAGAAGCTGGGGCTATCAATGGGAGCTCACCCCATCCCGCGGATTCAAACCGTCGACCTTCTGTTCAACAAGTTCAGCAACTCAACAGGTTAACCTGCGGTGTCACCATGGCCCCTAATCTTATTATTGTCCTCTATCTATTTATTTCTAAAAGTTATTAATTTATTTATTTACAGTACAGTCTCGCTTATCCAGTATAAATGGGTCACCAGAACGTTCGATAAGCGAAAATGTTGAATAATAAAATAAGGAGGGATTAAGGAAAAGCCAATTAAAAGCCAAATTACGTTATGATTTTACAAATTAAGCACCAAAGCATCATGTTTAACAACAAATCAACAGAAAAAGCAGTTCAATACATGGTAACGCTATGTAGTAATTACTGTATTTACAAATTTAGCACTGTGTTGAAAACATCGACTACAAAAAAAATCGATTACTAAAAGACTGACTACAAATAAAGACAGAATTGCATAAAATGAACTTACACTAACAACATTGTCGGAAGTTAAATCTGTAAAAAGTGCCTTCCTGTGAAGGCAGACTGGGTTGGATAATACAGAACGTTGGATGAGTGAAGGTTGGATAAGCAAGACTGTATGTACAGTAGAGTCTTGCTTATCCAACGTAAATGGGTCGCCAGAACGTTGGATAAGCGAAAATGTTGAATAATAAGGAGGGATTAAGGAAAAGCCTATTGAAAGTCAAATTACGTTATGATTTTACAAATTAAGCACCAAAACAACATGTTTTACAACGAGTCAACAGAAAAAGCAGTTCAATACACAGTAACTTTATGTAGTAATTACTATATTTACAAATTTATCACTAAAACATTGCAATGTGTTGAAAACATTGACCACAAAAAAATCGACTACTAAAAAATTGACTACAAATATAGAATTGCATAAAATGAACTTACAGTAACAACTTTGTTGGTAGTTAAGTCTGTAAAAAGTGCCTTGCTGTGAAGGCAGACTGTGTTAGATAATCCAGAACATTGGATGAGTGAAGGTTGGATAAGCGAGACTGTATGTACTTCATTTATATCCCGCCCTTCTCACCCCGAAGGGGACTCAGAGCGGCCTTACAAAACAGGCAGCAATTCAATGCCAAAACATACATGCAGTAAAATAAAGAGTAACATTAAAACCAAAAACATTATAAGGCAGGAATGAAGGGGTAGGAGGAAATGGCCATATAAGGAGGTACGAGCAGGCCAGGAACACAGCCGATGGGTTATCACATGATTTCCCTGAAATCATGTGTTTTGAGAGAAACGAAAGTAATGAAATGTAATACTGCACCACAAATATGCACCAATGGTTTGATATGTGGGCGGTCGTAAACTGAACCCACTGAATTGTATAAATAGACACTTGACCCTGTCTGCGGGGTTCTCCCTTTTCAGCATCTAGTTGTGCGTGGGATGAACCTCTGCAGCTGCAGGAACTTTAGTAAACTGCTTTCTTTGGAAAAAAACTCCAGTTGTCTGTCTCCTACTTCCACTGCGTCCGCACAGACACACGACAAGCTGAGAAGAGGGGAAGTCTGGCTTCCGCTACAATTAAACAACACAATTTGAAACCAGTTATTAAAATCACATCTTCCAAAATCATGGTCCAAGGCTGTTCCATGTCAGAAATATTAAATATTAACTGGGCATTTTTTATTACAACGGTATAGGCCGAAGCCTGTTAGAGTTAGTGGGCCAAAGCTAGCATTGCTCTGAGGAGAGTGAGTAGGCCAAAGCCTGTTAGTGGTAGTTTTTACCTCAGGAAGGGATCTCCTCAGTATAAAGTAAACGTCAGTCTGAGGTAAATAAACCGTGTATGAGAGAAGCCTTGTGTTTTAAAGCTCCTATGTGTGAAGGCTGCTGCATGTAAAGCTACTATTCATTTGTCAAATTATGTTATAGAAACTTTTTTATTATTACTATTATTTTACTACAAAGAAAAGCCTCCAATGGAAGCTATAACATTAGTCTGTGTAGATAGATAAAACCTTCATAAAAACTCAAACAATCACCCAAGTAAAAAAAAAGAAGCACAATCAAAGCCCTGACAGACCGTGCAACAAAGAATCTGCAAATCCCACCTTCTCCAAAGGGAACTGAACCACCTAAACTGGGCTCTACAGGCCAATGGAGACTCCACCACAGACATCAGAAGAGCTGCAAAGCCAAGAACAAGCTACAAGAGTAAAGACAAAGATCCACCCAGAGAAAAGGTGTGTTAATGCGCTGAGCTGCTGAACTTGCAGACCGAAAGGTTGCAGGTTTGAATCCGGGGAGCGGAGTGAGCGCCCGCTGTTAGCTCCAGCTTCTGCCAACCTAGCAGTTCGAAAACATGCAAATGTGAGTAGATCAATAGGGACCCATTTCTGCTCTCTTGTATGGTGAGACATCTGGCATCTTGGATTCTCCGTTATGAAATACACAGCGGCCACATTGCCTTTAAGGTGGATTTCAATTGATGTTCACCTGCCGCAGAACTGTATCCTGTTTTGACATGCGGCTACTGCCATTTACACAGTGCTACCTTGGAAAAGGGGTAACTGGCCATGAAGTATGCATTGTTGCTGTCTATGGCATCAGGGTCGGAGACGGCAGGGGCAATATGGTGAGAGAACCCCTAAAATCTGTTGTGGCCCTGCATAGCTTCTTGTCTTGGTAGGGGTATCAATTAACTTTTTGTGCTTGAGACAAAAAATTGAGTGGTCAGATGCCTTCCATCGGCTAGCCCCCCTCCCTCTATACTTGCCAAAAATAATGTGGTTATTTTGTTATTTTTTTCTTTTTCTTCTTTTGCCTTCTACTTTGTATTCTTGGAGACTTCTGCCTTAGGATGCAAGTTATAGAAGTTACCTAATAGTCACTCTGTATCAATTATGTACAAGCAACTTTTTCATGTATATATTGTACTTTTGCTTTATTTCTCTTTCTTCCAAGTTTCTCAACTGGATATTGCAGTCAGTTAATCATAGAATCGTAGAGTTGGAAGAGATCTCGTGAGCCATCTAGTCCAACCCTGTTCTGCCAAGAAGCAGGAAAACTGCATTCAAAGCACTCCTGACAGATGGCCATCCAGCCTGTTTAAAAGCCTTCCAAAAAGTAGCCTCCACCACACTCTGTGTCAGAGAGTTCCACTGCTGAACAGCTCTCACAGTTAGGAAGTTCTTCCTAATGTTCAGGTGGAATCTCCTTCCCTGTAGTTTGGAGCCATTGTTCCGCATCCTAATCTCCAGGGCAGCAGAAAACAAGCCTGTTCCCTCCTCCCTATGATTTCCCCTCACATATTTATGCAGTGCCCTCATCATGTCTCCTCTCAGACTTCTCGTCTGCAGGCTAAACATGCTCAGCTCTTTAAGCTGCTTCTCATAGGGCTTGTTCTCCAGACCCTTGATAATTTTAGTTGCCCTTCTTTGGAGCCATTCCAGCTTGTCAACATCTCCCTACTTGTAGTATGAGGAAGCACCCTTGCTCTTGAGCAGACAAGACTTTGCAAAACTAAAATTCAGACCTTGCAAAACTACAGCTCCCAGGATCCCATAGCATTGAGCCCTGGCTCTTAAGACAAGGGAAGAGAATTGTTACTTTAAAATCCTACCAACACTTCAGGAGTGTAAATTGCCCCCTTTGCTTCCCAGTGGTTGCATTTCATTGCAACCACATGGACTTGGACTTAAGCCATGCCTATGAATGGGAGACCTCCAAGGAAGCAGCACAAGGGTTAAGATGAGAGAGTCTGCAAGCAAGAACAGAAAAGAGAGAAGGTGGGGTGTTTTGTCAAATGGATGAAGTCACTTCCTGCCCCCCTCCTTTTCCTAAAAGTGAGTAAGGTATGTCTGGCTATATTCATTCTCTTTTATCCTCTGGTGCAGCTCTGGCTGGATCTTGCTGGCCCCAAGTCCTTTGGCCAGAAAAACAAAAAGGTGGCATAGAAAAGAGAGGCAGGATTTCCTGGGAAAATTAAAACTGGGACCCGAGAGAAAGGGGGCGTTTACACTGTAGAATTAGTGCAGTTTGATGTCACTTTAACTACTACGACTCGATATAGAAACATGGGGGTTGTAGTTCTACAAAGTCTCTAGCATTTTCTCTGCCCTAAGACTGCTGGGCCTCAACGTACAGTAGAGTCTCACTTATCCAAGACTCGCTTATCCAACGTTCTGGATTATCCAACACATTTTTTAGTCAATGTTTTCAATATATCGTGATATTTTGGTGCTAAATTCATAAATACAGTAATTACTACATAACATTACTACATATTGAACTACTTTTTCTGTCAAATTTGTTGTATAACGTGATGTTTTGGTGTTTAATTTGTAAAATCATAACCTAATTTGATGTTCAATAGGCTTTTCCTTTATCTCTCCTTAATTATCCAAGATACTCGCTTATCCAAGGTTCTGCCGGCCCGTTTACGTTGGATAAGCGAGAGACTACTGTACTACAAAATCCAGGAGGCCATAGCATTAGGACATAGCAGTGAAAGTGGCATCAAACTGCATTCATTCTGCAATGTAGACTGATGCACCCAAGTACAAAGTTCAGTCCAGAACAGTCGCATTTGGATGAGTTTTTGGAGAGAATAATGGTCCTGGGAAGGAATCCATTTAGCGTCCCTCTCAAAGAAGGAGAAAATAAAAGAGGGAGGAGTGCAGGAAAGAAAGAAAAGGGAAAGATGATGATGATGATGATGATGATGATAATACATCCGAAAATACATCACACAGTCCTAGACACTTGGGAAGTGTTTGACTTGTGATTTTGTGATACGAAATCTATCTTGTTTGCTGTGTCATACAGTAATAATAATAATAATAATAATAACTTTATTTTTATATACCGCCTCCATCTCCCTGGAGAGACCAGGGTGGCTTACATGGGGAACACACCCAATCCAACAATTAAAAACCAACTATAGATTAAAACATAACTCAGTAATCATTACAAGCAACAATAACATAACATAAAACAGCATCATCAACCAACAATCTATCCCGTAATGAGCACTGAAATACGAGAGGAAGGTACTAGTGCAATATACAGTAGTCTCGCTTATCCAGCATAAACTGGCCGGCAGAACGTTGGATAAGGAATATGTTGGATAATAAGGAGGGATTAAGGAAAAGCCTATTAAACATCAAATTAGGTTATGATTTTACAAATTAAGCACCAAAACATCATGTTATACAACACATTTGACAGAAAAAGTAGTTCAATATGTAGTAATGCTACGTAGTAATTACTGTATTTACGAATTTAGCACCAAAATATCACGATGTATTGAAAACATTGACAACAAAAATCCATTAGATAAGCGAATGTTGGATAAGTGAGACTCTACTGTACTTCTAAAATAAGACTTAATAAATTAGAACTGAAGGAGCAATTTAACACTAAACCTATAGGATGAAGGATAAAGTGCGAGGACTGATGGCAGTTATAATTGGGGTTTAATTTCTTATGACTGTTTAATCAAAAGCACAAGGGAACATCTACATTTTTAGATCTTTGCGGAATGTGGATAAGGTGGGTTCTAATCTAATCTCCCTGGGGAGAGAGTTTCAGAGCCGGGGGGCCACCACAAAGGCCCTCTCCCTCGCCCCCACCAAATGTGCTTGAGATAGTAGTGGAAGGAGATAAGGTCCTCCCCCGAAGATCTTAGAGTCTATGCGGATTCATAGGGGAAAATGCGATCGCTAAGACAAGAAAGGAGAATGGCCAGACTTCCATAAGAAGGCCATAAAGAAACCCATAAAGCAACACCGATAAGCATTTGTAATCACTGAGACCTTGCCTACCATAGAATCATAGAGTTGGAAAAGACCTCACGGCCATCCAGTCCAACCCCCTGCCAAGAAGTAGGAAAATCGCATTCAAAGCACCAGCCTGTAACCCATCAGTCATGTTAATAGAGCATTGCCAAACAAAATCCATTGTCACTCTTACATGTTGGAGGCATGAAAAGCATATAACTGAATAGTTGAATTTAATGTGGATGTAGCATACCTGGATTTCAGTAAGGCCTTCCCCCATGGACTTCTGGCAAAGAAACTAGTCAAATGTGTGCTAGGCAAAACTACAGTTAGGTGGATCTGTAATTGGTTAAGCAAACGAACCCAGAGGGTGCTCCCCAATGCTTCCTTTTCATCGTGGAAAGAAGTGAGGAGTGGAGTGCCATAAGCAGGTTTCCGTCCTGGGCCTGGTTCTGTCCAACATCTTTATTAACGACTTAGATGAAGGGTTAGAAGGCATTTAGAGAACAGGGCAGTGCAATGACAGATTTGGAAAATACGGAATGACTACTGAAAGGCCTGGACTATGACTATGGATGGTGTGATTTCTTATGTAATTTAATGTTTTAAATGTTTGATATGTCTGTTCCAGAAGTATTTTCTCCTGACGTTTCGCCCACATCTATGGTAGGCATCTTCAGAGGTTGTGAGATGCCTGCCATAGATGTGGGTGAAACGTGAGGAAAGCATGCTTATGGAACAATAATAATAATAATAATAATAATCCGAAAATACATCACACAGTCCTAGACACTTGGGAAGTGTTCGACTTGTGATTTTGTGATACGAAATCCAGCATATCTATCTTGTTTGCTGTGTCATAATAATAATAATAATAATAATAATAATAATAATAATAATAATAATTTATTTACCTTTGAGGATGCCTGCCATAGATGTGGGCAAAACGTCAGGAGAGAATACTTCTGGAACATGGCCATACAGCCTGGAAAACATTCAACAACCCATCATTTTTCCTTTTTGATAAGGCTATGATTGCCATTTAGTTCCAAAGGGATATGTGCCCAGAGACTGGGTGCAGTTATTTCCAATATGTAAGTCATGTAATGCACTCCAAACCTTCCTTTCTCCCTGGTGGAGGAATGTCCTGTATGGTAAGAGTTTTGTCCTTGATCCAACAGGTGATGGCAGGCCATTTTTTAAGGAAAAGAACTGACAAGCCTATAAAATGCTCAGAGTGCGGCCAGAGCTTCAATGAGTCATCCCTCCTTGTGGCCCATGAAAAAACACACAAGGAAGAGAACAAGGCCTTTGCTTGCACAGAGTGTGGTCAGGGCTTCATCACAAGAGCGGGGCTCTTGTCTCACCAGAAGAAACACGCAAGACAGAAGAGTCATCGGTGCAAAAAATGTGGGAAGAGGTTCAATTTGCAGTCCTCCCTTTTGGCCCATGAAAAAACCCATACAGAAGAGAAGAAGCCCTTAGCTTCTGCCAAGCGCAGTCCAAGTTCCAAGAAGAACGCTAAAACTCTGCCCCATCGGTGCAAAAAATGTGGACAGCGCTTCCCTTACATGAGCAGTCTTGTTCTACACAACAGAAGTCACACTGGTGAGAAGCCGTACAAATGCGCTGACTGCAGAAAGTGCTTCCGGACTGCGTCAGGTTTCAAAGTTCACCGCCAGATCCACTTGGAAGAGAAACCATACTCCTGCTCAACCTGTGGGAAGGCTTTCAGTCAGCGCAACAACCTTATTGTACATGAGAGACTCCACACAGGTAAGAAGCCATATAAGTGCAAGGATTGTATTAAGAGGTTTGTGGATCAGTCATCCCTCAAGAAGCACCGAAGGACCCACACGGGAGAGAAGCCATATGTCTGCCCCGAATGCGGGAAGACTTTTGCCCTGAATTCAGGCCTGGTACAGCATACAAAGATACACACTGGCGAGAAGCCCCATAAATGTGCCTTCTGCCAGAAATGTTTTCGGGACAAATCAGGAGTCATCTCCCATGAGAGAACCCACACCAAGGAGACACCCTTTCAATGCACGATCTGTTTGAAAAACTTCAGCCATCGCTCCAACCTAAACAAGCATGAAAGAAATCATTTCTAAGCCAAAGACATGCAAACTCAGCTAAGGTGGAAAGGACATGGTTTGGACACTGAATGTCCTTGTGTATGGGAATGAAGTCAATGAAAATGGACCATTATGTTCTCCCAACAGGGAGAGAAACTATCCCTATTATTGTGTCTAATTAATTTGATAGTAGTTAGATTACATTCATCAATAGCTGGATGAAAATTCTATACGCTGTTTTACTTCTTTTGGAAGTTACGTTGATCATATGAAGACTAATATGACCATATATATATATATAAAAAAAATAATGTTTATTATTTGCCAAACTTGTCATTAACAAATACAAAGACATAAACTGAAACTATAGGGTAGGTAGTGACTGGGGGTGAGAGGTAAACACATACAAATGACTTACAGAGAGGATGGGGAGGGGGTAAAAAAAGAAAAGTACAAAAAAAATAGAAAGGAAAAAATAAAATAAAATGACTTCCGTCTATTTGCATGGTATGTGTATATAAAGTTCAGTTCATCACGTATCAACTCTTCTAGCACAGGCATCACTTTCTTTCTCGTGCCGGAGTCCTTCTTCTTCTCTGTCTCCTTCCTCTATGCCCTCAAATTAGTATTTTAAAATTCTTATCTTTTAAATAATTCTTAACAGGTTCCCAATTTGTTGGTTTTTTAAATCTGCCTGGATCATTTGTTAATAAGTATGTCAGTTTATCCATATTCATAATTTCATATGACCAAGCATCTTGATATAACATTATGTTGTCAACGTTTTTCATGGCTGGAATCACTGGGCTGCTGTGAGTTTTTCGGGCTGTATGGCCATGTTCCAGTAGCATTCCCTCCTGACATTTCACCTACATTTGTGGCCGACGTCTTCAGAGGTCTGTTGGAAGGGAGGCAAATGAAATGTATATAGGTTGCTGTGAGTCTTCCGGGCTGTAATGGCCATGCTCCAGAAGCATTCTCTCCTGACGTTTTGCCCACATCTGTGGCAGGCATCCTCAGAGGTTGTGAGATGCCTGCCATAGATGTGGGTGAAACATGAGGAAAGAATGCTTCTGAAACACTAATAATAATAATAATCATAATAATAATAAACAAGTTTACTTATACCCCACCACCATCTCCCCAAAAAATTTTCAGTCACGGAGCACCTTTGAAATGTGAAATTTAAAGGGGAGAACTGGATTTTATCTCGCAGATACATACTGTATTTGACAAATAAAATGACAATAATTGGGTTGCTGTGAGTTTTCCGGGCTGTCTGGCCGTGTTCCAGAAGCATTCTCTCCTGACATTTCTATGGGAGCATCTTCAGAGGTTGTGAAGTCTGTTGGAAACTAGGCAAGTGGGGTTTATATGCCCGTGGAAGGTCCAGGGTGGGAGAAAGAACTCTTGTCTGCTTGAAGCAAGTGTGAATGTTACAATTGGCCACCTTGATTAGCATTGAATGGCCTTGCTGCTTCCTGCCTGGGGGAATCCTTTGTTAGGAGGTGTTAGGTGGCTCTGATTGTTTCTTGTCTGGATTCCCCCTGTTTTCTGAGTGCTGTTCTTTATTTGCTGTCCTGATTTTAGAGTTTTTTTAAATACTAGTAGCCAGATATTCCTGACAGAAAACAATCAGAGTCACCTAACACCTTTCAACAAAGGATTCCCCAAGCAGGAATCAGCCAGGCTTTGAAGCTGCATGGCTATTCATTGCTAATCAAGGTGACCAATTGCAACATTCACACTTGCCTCAAACAGACAAGAGTTATTTCTCCCAATCTGTACATCATTCCACAGATACATAAACCTCACTTGCCTAGTTTCCAACAAACCTCAAACCTCTGAGGACGCCTGCCATAAATGTGGGTGAAATGCTTCTGGAACATGGCCATACAGCCCGGAAAGCTCAGAGCAACCCAGTGATTCCGGCCATGAAAACCTTTGCCAACACAATCGCAATAATATTGACGAAGCAAGGAACTTTCACAATTTAAGCATGCAAGACTAAATGTTATTATTCGCAACTTTTATTTTCTCCACCAATTTGACATTACAAACAGAACAAAACACACAATAGATAAAAGAAAAATTGTGACAAAACTAAGACAAAACATTTGGGAATGAATTTAGAGCACATATTGCAGATCTACAATTTGTCACACACATACAACAGGCATTTTAAGACATTGTTACAGTTGTTACAAACTTTTTCTTGGTTTCACAAAAAAAAATTCAATGAGAAGGATGAGACTGTTTTGATTTGCACAATGAGAATTTTGGACAACTGCATCCAGATATCATGCTGTGCACAGAGACATGATCTGTATTTTGTTTTGGTAGAAACATATGCAGAGAATCCTGTGTCACATAAATAAGTGGTTGCAAAAGGCAGAAAAGAAGTTCAACTTTATCCGATAAGAGTTTAAACTCATATTTTAGCATACACCAAAAATCTGACACTAATTGATTAATTTCAAACTCTGCTTTTATTTCAGAATCTGATGTCAAATCAAGGAAGCATTCATATTGTGACGTCAGAGGGGCTGGTTTTTGGGATACAGACTATAATACAGTAGAGTCTCACTTATCCAACATAAATGGGCCGGCAGAACGTTGGATAAGCGAATATGTTGGACAATAAGGAGAGATTAAGGAGAAGCATATTAAACATCAAATTAGGTCATGATTTTACAAATTAAGCACCAAAACATCATGATATACAACAAATTTGACAGAAAAGGTAGTTCAATATGCAGTAATGCTATGTAGCAATTACTGTATTTACGAATTTAGCACCAAAATATCACAATGTATTGAAGCTGATGAGGGCAAACCGGCACCGTTTTTTGAAATCAGCAGGTCAAATATACCCAGAAATAGAGCTAACATTTGAAATGCCAAAATATGTATTGGCCTGAGTAATACTGATTTCGCTGCCAATGCTCTGCTGATGTGTGAGTATATCCTGCTGTAGTTTTCTGCATTTCATAGATCCACAGGCTCTCTGTAGCACTTACTGGACTTACTATGTGCCATTGGATATAAGGGAGACTGATTTACTATGGCATTATGTATCATGGGATTTGAGCGACCACGAGTTTTGGTATCAACAGGGCAGGCTGGATCCAAACCCCATTGGATACTGAAGCCCAAAAGATACTGAACTGTCCTTTCTTTCCTACTCTCAGTTCTAATAGCATTCAAATCCCCCCTTTTTTACTGAAGGCATGTCTACACCGTAGAATTAATCAAGTTTGACACCACTTTGACTGCCACAGCTCAATGCTATGGAGCTGTAGTTTAGTGAGGCAGCAGCCCTTTTTGCAGAGAAGGCGAAAGACCTTTCAAAACAACAATTCCATAGTACTGAGCCAGGGCAATTCAAGGAGTGTCAAACTGCATTATTCCTACAGTGCAGATGCACTCTCAGTGCACATTTACATGGATCAAATTCGTTCCTCCAGGGGTGGCTGGACTCCGTTGTGGCAGCATGATATACCAGGTCCATTCACCATAATGTGGGATAAGGCTGTGTAATGTGGCCTTGTGCTATATTTTAAAAGTTGCAACATATTCCAGAGCGTTTCAGACCACTGTAAGCAGTTGTGTCCTTATTCGAAAAGCTGTTGTCTTCCTTTCCATACCTTTCCTAGATCTATGCAACGAAAGATGTTTTGCTCCCTGCCTGCGGTGGCGCAATGGGTTAAACCCTTGTGCTGCTGAACTGCTGATCTGAAGATTGGCATTTTGAATCCATGGGACGGGGTGAGTTCCTGCTCTTAGCCCAAGCTCCTGCCAACCTAGCAGTTTGAAAACATGCAAATGTGAGTAGATCTATAGGTACCACTTTGACGAGAAAAGGCAAAACGACGCTCCAAGCAGTCATGCTGGCCACATGACCAGGAGGTGTCTACGGACACATGCGCCTTGGCTTGGAAATAGAGAAAGAGCTGGAGATGAGTTCCACCTCCAGAGCCGGAAATGAAAGGAGAAGCCTTTGCCTTTGTCTGTGTGTTTGTGTCTCATTGTATGTCATTGCAATAAGGCACTGAACATTTGCCTGTGTCTACTTATATACTGTAATCCGCTCTGAGTCCCCTCGGGGAGAAGTACAGAATATAAATAAAGTGTTGTTGTTGTTGTTGTTGAGATCACTTCCCTCTTCTTCCCAAAGGTCTTCCATGCTTTGTTGGAGAAGGCTTTCAATCTATGTGGAAGACTAGAGTTCTACATACAAATTATAGGTGTTCCAAAAACACTTTAAAATCTTGAAGAACATCTTTTTGAAAAGTCAACATCAGAGTATAAAGATTTTATTGAAATTCAATGTACCTCTGTTTTACAAACCAAAATGCGAATCAGCATGACTGATTAACATGTAGCCATCAGAATCTGGAAAGGCTTTCCAAGCAAATGCTTCCCTTCACGTCCATCTATCGATGCAAATCAGGCTTTTTTAGACTTACACCAGAAAATAAATACAGGAGTATGCGTTGCTGTGAGTTTTCCGAGCTATATGGCTATGTTCCAGAAGCATTCTCTCCTGATGTTTCGCCCATATCTATGGCAGGCATCCTCAGGCATTGTGAGGTCTGTTGGAAACTAGGCAAGTGGGGTTTATCTGTGGAATAATGTCCAAGGTAGGAGAAATAACTCATGTCTGTTTGAGGCAAGTGTGAATGCTGTAATTGGCCACCTTGATTAGCATTGAATAGCCTTGCAGCTTCAAGGTCTGTCTGCTCACTGTCTGGGGGTCCTTTGTTGGGAGGTGTTAGCTGGCTCTGATTGATTCATTTCTGAAATTCCTCTGTTTTCTGAGTGGTTTTCTTTATTTACTGTCCTGATTTTAGAGTTTAATACTGGTAGCCAGATTTTGTTTATTTCCTCCTTTCTGTTAAAATTGTCCACATGCTTGTGGATTTCAACGGCTTCTCAAGTAATATGCTGTGTCCAGGTTGGTTCAGCAAGTGCACATCCCAACAAAGGATTCCCCCAGGCAGTAAGCAGCCAGACCTTGAAGCTGAAATGCTATTCAATGATAATCAAGGTAGCCAATTGCAACATTCACACCTGCCTCAAACAGACAAGAATACTTCCTCCCACCCTGGACCTTCAGTAGATATATAAATCCCACTTGCCTAGTTTCCAACAGACCTCACAACCTCTTGCTGTAGATGCAGGCGAAACGTCAGGAGAGAATGCTTCTGGAACATGGCCATACAGCCTGGAAAACTCACAGCAACCCAGCGATTCCGGCCATGAAAGACTTTGTCAAGAAATTGTTATTTCTTTAGAAACCGTCTCTAGGAATTTCCAGCAGAATTTCTGCTCTCAATCTTCACTGGAAGATGTCCATAGAATTGCACTAGAGGAACTAGAGATTCCTACATATATGTTTCTTCCTGAAATCTCTAGCTCTTCTGTCATGATTGGAGGAAATTGACCATAGTGTTATACTCACCATCTAAACATTAGGAAAAACTTCCCGATGATCAGTAATTGAATATACTGCGGCCTGGGAGTGTGTTGGGAGTCTTTCTCTGGAAGGTTTTAAACACGGATTGGATCTCCATCTCACAAGGAGGGATCTGATAGTGTATACCTACATGGGAGAATGGGGTTGCTCTGGATGGCCCTTGAGGTCCCTTCCAACTCGTGTCAGGAAATTTAGCTATTCCCTTAAGCTTCAGATCCTGGAAAATGTGGTTTGATTGTGGATTTCTATGCTAACTGAACATTAGAGCTCAGTCATCCATATCCACAGGTTCAACTATCCCTGGAAATATAAAATAAAAATTCCCAAAAGCAAACCTTGATTTTGACATTTTGCATTAGGGGCATTATTATACTATGCCACTATATATAACAGGATTTGAACATCCAGAGTTTTTGGTATTCACTTGGGGTTTTGGAAGCAAACCATAGCTGATATTGAGGACACACTGTAAGATAGTTTCATAATTGTTCAATACTAGAAAAAAAGACATAGTCACATTAGTTGAAATGGGTATAGAATAGGATTGTGTAGCACTTTGACACTAACTCTCCCAGCCTCAATGGTGCTGCAAGATCCCTTTGTATAATTGTTGAATGCTATTGGATTTTCTGCATTCTGCCTGCTGATACAGGTTCGAATATAAATATTTTAATAAAAAAGTGAGCTAAAGTAACTGAAGCAAAGGAGTCCTCGGTGGCGCAGCAGACTGAACTGCTGAGCTACTGAACTTGCTGACCGAAAGGTCAGTGGTTTGAATCCAGGGAGCGAGGTGAGCTCCCGCTGTTGGCCCCAGCTTCTGCCAACTTAGTTTGAAAACATGCAAATGTGAGTAGATCAATAGGTACCGCTCCAGCGGGAAGATAATAGTCCTCCATGACCTTGGAGGTGTCTACAGACAATGCTGGCTCTGGCTTAGAAACTGAGATGAGCACCAGTCCCCAGAGTTGGACACGACTAGACTTAATGTCAGTGGAAAACCTTTACCTTTACCTAAAGTAACTATAGCCGTGGAGGGGAACTCCTTGGGTCCTTGAAGTAACCGACTCTAATATCCAATTTAGAAAGATTTTATTAAACTTGGAGGAAAGAGAAATAAAGCAAAAAAAGTACAATATATAAATGAAAAAGTTGCTTGTACATAATTGATACAGAGTGACTATTAGGTAAGTTCCTTAACTTACATCCTAAGGCATAGGTCTCCAAGAATATGAAGCAGAAGGCAAAAAAGTAAAAGAAAAATAACAAAAAAACCCCACATTATTTTGTGGTAAGTGCGAAGAGGAAGGGGGGTTTGGAAGATGGAAGGCATCTGACCACTCAAGTGTTCATCTCAAGCACAAAAAGGTGATAGATACTCATCCCTGCCAAGACAAGAGCTATGCAAGGCTACACCAGATTTCGGGAGTAGCCCTCATCATGTTAAACCCCGCTGTCTCCTTTCCCGGTGCCATAGGAAGCTACGCTTGCCTGCCCCATGGCCAGTTACCCCCTTCTCAAGATATGCCCATACAAACGTCAGCAACCACATATCAAAATAGGATATAGTTCCGTGGCAGGTGAACATCAACTGAAGTCCACCTCAAAGGCAATGTGGGCGCTGTGTTTTTCATAACGGAGAATCCAAGATGGCAAACGTCCCACCATACTAAGAAGCAAAATCATCCTGACGGTTTTTTTTTAAAGAGTCTTGTGTATGTTGATCACCAACATAGGGTCAGCCTTTATCAGTCATAAACTTAAACAAAATGATCACATTGAATTATTTGCATTCAGACATGATGCGTTGGGTGCAATTCCCTAAGCTGATTCACTTACAACACAAAGAGAAGTTTTTTTAAAAAATCTAATGGAATAAGAAGAATATAAAGAGTGAAGAGGGCAAAAATGTTATAACAAGATGCTTGGTCATATTGGTCTTCATATGATCGACACACCTTCCAATGGAACTACGGCAGAGTATACAGTTTCTTTCAGCTATGAATAAATGTGGTCTTACCACTGTGAAACTAATCAGGAGCAATAATAGTGGATAGTTCATCTCATCGGTGGGAGAACAGAACTGCTTGGTTCTGTTAAAGTGGAATAAGAAGCATATTTCTCTTTTCTCTTTCATTAATTTCATTCCCATGCACAAGGATAATTCGATTTCCAAGCCATGCCTTGACTACATTATGCGCGCTTGAAGTTCTTCGGCTTAGAGTGGATTCTTTCATGTTTGATGAGGTTGGAGCGGTGGCCGAAGCATTTTTGGCAGATCCGGCACTCGTACGGCGTCTCCTTTGTGTGGGTCCTCAGGTGGGCAACGATGGCAGATTTGCCCCGGAAGCTCTTGGGACAGAAGGCACATTGGAAGGGCTTCTCTCCTGTGTGGATCTTCTTGTGCTGAACCAGGCCGGCGTTCTGCGAAAAGGTCTTCCCACACTCGGGGCAGACGTACGGCCTCTCTCCTGTGTGGGACCGCCGGTGCTTCCGTAGGGACGATGTGTCGCTAAAACTCTTGGTACAGTCCTCGCATTTGTATGGCTTCTCACCTGTGTGGATTCTCTCATGTACGATCAGGTTAGTGCGGTGACGGAAAGTCTTCCCGCAAGCCGAGCAGGGGTACGGCCGCTCTTCTGTGTGGATCCGGCGGTGAACGTGGAAAGCCGACATGTTCCGGAAGCCCCTCCCGCAGTCGGGACATTTGTGTGGCTTCTCGCCAGTGTGGATTCTCAGATGCCGAACGAGATCGTACCTGTGGAGGAAGCTTTGCCCACACTCTTGGCACTGATGGGGCTTCTCTCCTGTGTGTATCTTCTGGTGGGACACGAGCCCCGCTTTCTTGCTGAAACTCTGACCACACTCGGCGCAAACAAAGGGCTTATCCTGCGTGTGGGTTTTTTCGTGCGCCACAAGAAGAGATCTCTGAATGAAGCTCTTCCCACACTCTGAGCAATTAAAAGGTTTCACTCCTGTGTGGGTGCTCTGGTGTGCCACTAGGGCATCGATGCCGGTGAAGGCCTCCCCGCAATCCCAGCATGTGTATGGATTCTCCACTGAAGCTGGATGAAAACGAATGGTTTCAACTCCTTTGCTACTGGGACAAGGTTTTGGCTGACTCTCGGAAGCTTCGCCTTTGTTGGGATTCTGGAAGACCGACTCTTTTAGTTTTCCTGGTAGCATCCAAGGGACTTCAAACCCAACAGAATTTACTGGCAGACTCTTCTCCTTCCAAAACGACCTCCCATCACCTGCTGGATTAAGGGAGAGAATCCTTACAGAGCTGGATTTCACTTTGCCAAAAGGAAAACGAGGTTTTAGGTTAGCTTACAGGGAAGTTAAAAGAAAAAAAGGAGAAAACAGCCATATTTGCTTAAGCATTTTACTTCACCTGCTATTAAACTAGGTAAAACTACATCAGATCTTATATTGGTTTTATCTCCTCCTCTCTGGGTGCAATTAGTGGAGACAAGTTCCATCTCTACACACACACACGCATGGCATCCAGTTTCTTCCAAAAGATCCAGAGGTTATACTAAAAGTTGTACTACCTTGTATTTAAATAGAATAATTTCTGGGTCACACTGAAATACTGCAGTAATAACAGGGTGGATGGAGGAAGGATGCCATCAGTATCCAGTAAAACAGTACACTTTTAAAATTGTTACCAGCGAAGAGAACTCTGTTCCAACAATCAATGTAAATGCAGAATATTGTTCTAGCGCACCAATCATCCCTCTTTTGACAATTCATCTTGAGCCTGTGTGACCTTTTTCAAGGCCGGATCTGGCATTGGGCATTTTGAAACAGCTGCCTAATGCCATTAGAGGGGACAGAAATGTATTACTGAACCTATAATTTTATTGTTTGGCATGAGGAAAGGTGGGTTTTTCTTTCTCATGCATCAAAATAATCCTGACAGCTTGGGTTACAACGAACACTGAACAGGGCAGTGAGTAAAAACTTTCTCTGTGTCATGGTCCAGCTCTGGTTCTTCTTTAGCTGTGTGAGCCGGTATGGGATCAATTCATCTACAACCTTCTGCATAGTGCTTAATCATGTCAGAAAAAGGGGCTGCAATTCCCAGCCTTGCCAGGCAAAAGCCATGGCTAAAGGATTCTGCAGTTCAAAAAGTAACTTTTCCAAGTTCTGGTTCGTCCTGAAAAATGAGGGGTGGTACTTCCCCAGGCACTCATTTTAAGTTCCTCTATGATGACAACGACATTATTTTCCCATATGGAAGCCATCAGTTTTTTCATCAAGGACAAGAAGAGTTAGAGTAAGTCTGAGTAAATGATCACATTGGCCTTGTTACAAGAGGCTTGTCTCCCCTAAAAATCTGCCATCACCTATCCTTACTTCTAAACAGGAAAATGAAATCAAAAAACACTAAGGCTCAATTGGGAGAAAGGTCTACTACAACTGGCCATCCATATCTTGCGTTTAAAGTTTGTGGATTTTGTTATGATATTCTCTCTAGGAATCTCTAGATCCTTCAGAGTAATTCTACGTACATTCAACCTCTGGTAGCAGCTGGTCAACCTCCGATGGAAGCTAACCACTAAGTCACCTTGGAGGACCTAGAGACTCCTATACAAGTGTTCTCATTTAAAAAATGTATTTCCTCCCACTTTTGCATGGGTACTGTGCCCCAACCTTAGCAATAATAGAAGGCCTACTATACTCTGGTTTATTCTTCAGCCTTTCTACAGACCACATGGAATTTGCTCACGATACACAGTAGTTCAAGAACCTCTGGGTCAATGCTGAACCAACAGACTGCACTCTATAAGCGGCACACTTGAAGCAGGTTGCTCCTAAGACCCTTTCAATCCTGCCATATCATCCAGATTATCAAAGTGGCAAATCCACATTATCTGCTTTGAACTGGATTATCTGAGTCTACACTGTCATATCATTCAGTTCAAAGCAGAAAATCTTGGTTTTCTATGGCAGTGTAGAAGGGGCCTAAGTCATGAGAGAGAGCTGGCAAGACGTAGGAACCATATGATACAATGTTGAAAGGAACATCAATATGGCAATATGCTTTCAAGTGCACATTAAAGATGCTGTGGATGAGATTTATAGTGCTAAATAGGACGGGGCTTCAATGCTTAAAGGAATAGCTAGCCCTCTACATGCCCAATTGTGCCAAAAAGCCCTCTTCTGTGATTCTCCAGTGTGAGCAATTCATTTCGGGGAGGCACATCAAGAGACATCTTCCTCCGTGACACTGATTGGGGAATGCCCTCTCCTTTGAGTCCATTTTGTTGACAATGTCACCTTCACCTTGGATTTGTTAAAACCTGTTTCTTCAACCAAACTTTTGTGCCCCAGCAACCATGGCTTGATTGTAACCTACTGAGTTGTGGATTTCTGTATTGTGTTCGAGCTTTGCAGTGTTACGTTTATGCTATTGCTTGGTGCTTCACCCTGAGATTCTCAGGTAAGAGACTTAGTATAAATACCTTATTAAATAGTGTAAAGTCCAAGTGCATGAGCAAACAAAAGATGCAATCTAGAGACAGTTGATCCAATATCCAAATGAGAAAGACTTTATTAAATGTGGAGGAAAGAAGAATAAAACAAGGATACAATATAAAGGGATGCAACAAAGAAGCTTCTACATAGCTTATACTAAATCACTACAGTAGAGTCTCACTTATCCAACACTCACTTATCCAATGTTCTGGATTATCCAACGCATTTTTGTAGTCAATGTTTTCAATACATCGTGATATTTTGGTGCTAAATTCGTAAATACAGTAATTACTACATAACATTACTGCGTATTGAACTACTTTTTCTGTCAAATTTGTTGTATAACATGATGTTTGGGTGCTTAATTTGTAAAATCATAACCTAATTTAATGTTTAATGGGCTTTTCCTTAATCTCTCCTTATTATCCAACATATTCGCTTATCCAACGTTCTGCCGGCCCGTTTATGTTGAATAAGCGAGACTCTACTGTATAAGCTATTTCTTAATTTACATTCTAAAGCCTAGATCTCAAAAAAGCAGCAAGCTGAAGGCAAAATGTATGATAAAACTACACACATATTTTGAGGCAAAGGTGAGGTTGGGGGGAAGGAACGGGTGAAGGAAATCTCTTCACTCAAAAGCTGGTAGGGGAGTAATCCCCTGCATAAGTGGACCCTTCATATCTATGAATTCAACCATCCATACTTTGAATTAAAAAAAAACACCCAAAAAACAAACTTTGACTTTGCAATTTCATTTTGTTGTGCCAAGTGTATACCATGGGAACTGAGCATTGATGGATCTGGGGGTCCGTCGGGGGTCCTGGAACCAAACGACAGCAAATACCAAGGTAATACTTGCCAAGGTAATGAAGGTGTTGAGGGCAGCACTAAGTTTTGGTGGATCCTCCACATCTTACTTCAGTGCTCCCGCATCATTCTCCTACTATCACTGGATGGTGCCTCAATAATTTAACCCTTTCACTGGATAGCCACACTTAGGTGTTAGCAGCTTCATTCTAGAACCAGATTTGGTCACTTGGCTCCATTCTGTAGCAGTTGGCGGCCATCTCAAAATTGGCTCCTTAGGTAACATAGACACTGAATTGAATTCTGGGAGGTTCAAAACAATAGCCATCTTACCAAGAAATGCTGCAAGAAGGTCATAACTGGCCATTGTTTTTTTTAAAGAAGAATCACCTTTAGTACATTAAACATGATCACAGTCTGTCCAAAAAACCCTGCATTTAATAGTTTGCATCTGTCATGATGAAAAATGATGTATAGATTTGATAAATGTGGATTTGGTAGGTGTGGGTATGAATGAACTGAATGAAAGGGGTATGGATGGGGCCTAATTTAGTTGAATACACAATTCTAAGATTAAGGCCTGCAATAACTAACTACACTCAGGAACTGTAATTAAAAGTTGCTGAACTGTGAGAAGAACTGTGACAGTGATAAGAGAATTGTTTACAGGGTTGTTGTATGTTTTCCGGTCTGTATGGACATGTTCTAGAAGTATTCTACCTCTGAGGATGCCTGCCATAGATGTGGGCGAAACGTCAGGAGAGAATACTTCTAGAACATGGCCATACAGCCTGGAAAACATACAACAACCCTGAGATTCCAGCCATGAAAGCCTTCGACAACACATAGAATTGTTTACATCTGTTTACATCTGTCAACATTTGCTGACTTAATGAACTTTTGGGGAAAAACATATTAACATTAATCAGAAACAATGACTCTTTTAAGTTAAGGAAATGTTTACAAGATTTCCTTATGTTAAGAAGGAAGTCAACACAAAGCTTCTTGAGAAGCAACACCAATCAAGAAAAGTCAACATCTGCCAGGAAACTGAGACATTGTGAATTGAATTCGGGGGGGTGGGGGGGGGGGTGTTCCAGGCTGTTCCAGGATGGGAAAGGTCTATCAGTAATTTACCACTTTGGGACAACATTAGAAGAAATACTGCTATATGAGACCTTCTAACTTTCCAAAACGTGTGGCAGACCAGAGGAGTCTCGCCCACCCACCTCTCTGCTCCATGGAAAGAATAATAGAATCATAGAGTTGGAAGAGACCGCACGGGCCATCCAATCCAACCCCATTCAGCCAAGAAGCAGGAAAATCACATTCAAAGCACCCCCGACAGATGGCCATCCAGCCTCTGCTTAAAAATCTCTAAAGCAGAGCCTCCACCACACTTTGTGGCAGAGTGTTCCATTGCCAAACAGCTCTCACAGTGAGGAAGTTCTTCCTAATGTTCAGGTGGAATCTTCCTTCCTGAAGTTTGAAGCCACTGTTCCGCGTCCTAGTCTCCAGGGCAGCAGAAAACAAGCTTGCTCCCCCCTCCCTATGACGTCCCCTCACATATTTATACACGGCTATCATGTCTCCTCTCAGCCTGCTTTTTCTGCAGGCTAAACATGCCCAGCTTTTTAAGCCGCTCCTCATAGGGCTTGTTCTCCAGACCCTTAATCATTTTAGTCGCCCTCCTCTGGACACATTCCAGCTTGTCAACAGAGGTGGTGTATGGAGAGTGTCAGATCTGCAACGGAAAGCAGAATTCTAGATACTGGGGGCTCCTTTTCTCAAGGGAAGAGGAAGGAGTGTGTTTTGGAATAATTTTACGTTGCAGAGAGTCAGTTTCTGCTGTAGAGGAAACAGGGATCTGATCCTTGGCATTGTTCTTAGGGAAAGGATGCATTTTGGCCTTTCAGAAGTTTTAGAAGCTTTGGTGTGTTGGCAGATTTGCAAGGAAGCAATCTGGACTAAGAGATGTTCTTCATGGCAGAAGAACAGAGAAATGGTGATGTATGCATGAGGATGAATGCATGTACTTGTGTGTGAATGCTGAGTGAAAACGTAATTCCCTTTTGTTTGTTAACCAAGGGCTGGGGATCCAATGCAGTTACATAGAATCTGTATGCCTATATGTCTAATGTTATTCTTTGTGTAAAAGTTCTGTAAAAGTTTTGATATACCTTCTCACACTGGAAATTGCAATAAAAAGAACTTTGTTGAAAAAATATTCATGACACATCCACCATAAATGGCCTGATTACTAAGAGGTCTACTTAAAACAGAACAAATGTTAATGAAATAATGAAAAATTGAGGGAGGGGACACACAGGGTAACAATAATCTTGATCATATTAATCCTAATGTGATCAATATTTCTTGCAACGGAATTAACAGAATTTATAGTTTTGTTTCAGTCAGTAATATATGCTGTTAAACCGCTGTGGATATTATCAGAAGTAATGACATTTGATAGCCAACCTCACTGGTCAATCAAATTGGAGGATTCTGCTAGTCCAATGAAGACAAACTTCCATTTTCACTTTCGTTGTCATGCAGAGAACTATTAGGTTTCTGACAGATGCCTTATACATATTATGAGAGCTTGAAACTTTTCATTGAAGAGTGGGTTCTTTCATGTTTAATGAGGTTGGAGCGGTGGCCAAAGCTTTTGAAACAGATCATGCACTGGTAGGGCGTTTCCTTCGTGTGGGTTCTCTGATGAGAGACGATTCCGGATTTGTCCCGGAAACGTTTGGGACAGAGGGCACACTGGAAGGGCTTCTCCCCTGTGTGGATCTTCTCATGCTGCACCAAGCCTGCATTCTGCGAAAAGGTCTTCCCGCACTCGGGACAGACATACGGCCTCTCTCCCGTGTGGGACCGTTGGTGCTTCCTGAGGGATGACGAATCCCCAAAGCTCTTTGTACAATCCTCACACTTGTATGGCTTCTCACCTGTGTGGATTCTCTCATGTACGATCACATTCGTGCGGTGACGGAAAGCCTTGCCACAGGTTGAGCAAGCGTATGGTTTCTCTTCCGTATGGATCCGGCGGTGAACGTGGAAAGCTGACATATTCCGGAAGCCCTTTCCACAGTCGGGGCATTTGTGCGGCTTCTCACCTGTGTGGATTCTGGTATGTCGAACAAGATCATACCTTTGGAGGAAGCTTTGGCCACATTCTTCGCACTGATGGGACTTTGGTTGTGTATGTATCTTCTGGTGGCACACGAGCCCTGCTCTCCTACTGAAACTCTGATTGCACTCAGTGCAATTAAACAGCTTCTGCTCTTCCAGATGGGTTTTCTCATGGGCCTCAAGAAAGGACTGCACATTGAAGCTCTTCCCACATTCTTTGCACTGATGGGGTTTCTGACTTTTGTGTCTCTTCTGGTGAGACACAAGCTCTGCTTTCTCAGTGAAACCCTGACCGCACTCGGTGCAAGCAAAGGGCTTCCTCTCCTGCGTGTGGGTTTTTTCATGGGCCACAAGGATGGACCACTCATTGAAGCTCTTCTCACATTGTTTGCACTGATGGGGCTTCTGGCCGGTGTGTTTCTTCTGCTGAGACATGAGCTCCGCTTTCTTGCTGAAACTCTGATCGCACTTAGACTTCTCCTGTGCGTGGATTTTTTCATGGCTCACAAGAAAGGATCGCCGATTGAAGCTCTTCCCACACTCCGAGCAATTAAAAGGTTTCACTCCTGTGTGGATACTTTGGTGTTCCATCAGGACATCGATGCCAGGGAAGCTCTCCCCGCAGTCCCAGCATGTGAATGGATTCTCTACTGAAGCAGGATGAAATTGAACAGCTTCGGCTTTTTTGCTACTGGGACAAGCTTTTTTCTGGCTCTCAGAACCTTCTTCGTTTTCGGGACTCTGGGAAACTGTTTCTTCTGGAAGCATCCAGGGGGTTTCAGTATCACTAGCATCTACTGGTAGGTTCTTCTCCTTCCAAAACGGCCTCCCATCACCTGCTGGATTAAGGAGAGAACCCTTACAGTGCAGAACTTCCCTTCGCCAGGGAGAAAGGAAGGAAGGCTTGGAGCACGCCCAAGTATTTATAAGGAATTATTTCCACATTCTGTGCATCAGGTTGGGAACGGCAGAGTCTTCCCTGCCCTGAACTCTTTTAACAGGAGACGCCAAGCATTCAGCCTGAGAACTTCTGTATGCAATGCAGCCAGCTTTATTCTCTGAGGTATATGCCCCTTTCCCAAAGTCTCTTTTTTTCCTTTTCCATGACTGGCACTGACATTTTCCATGATGGGAATGGTGGGCCCTGCCAGGTTGCTGGTGCCCCAGTGACTGCCCAGGGATGCCAGCTGCCAACTCCAGCCTTCAAGAAGGGTAATGGAAGGTGGCACTTGTGAAAGATATAACTGTCACTGTAAGTATTTCCTATGTCCAATTCTGCTGTGACCCACTCACCAACCACGTATACTGAACCTACATGTCCCTGAATCTAGTGAACTAGTGGATTATAATCCATAAAATTATAATTCGGGCTGTAGCTCAGCAGGCTAATTGCCAAGCTGTCAACTATAGTAAAATCTTGCCAACCGGAAGGTTGTCAATTCAAAGCCCCGGTTGGGGTGAGTGCCCGGCCATTCAGCCCAACCTAGTAGATCGAAAACAGTGATGTATGTAGATAAACATTAAAGCGGGGAGGTATTAAAATAAGGCACAGGGATCAAAAAAAGGAGAAAAGTTTACAAACTTCGGCAGGGAAGATTGAGTGACAGCAGCCCCCTGAGGCCAGAACAGAGCACAGCCTCCAAAAAGATGCCAAAAGTTGGAAAGGCTATACATATATAAATAAATATATATGCCTCTATCTGTCCTTATCTTTGTATAACCGGCATTGAATGTGTGCCGCATATGTGTTCTGTGATCTTTTCTGAGTCCCCTTCGGGGTGAGAAGGGCAGAATATAGATATTGTACATAAATAAAAATAAAGATATGAATATACAATACAGGTGCTGTATGGTTTTCAGGCTGTATGGCCATGTTCTAACAGCATTTTCTCCTGGCAGCCTAGATCATGGCTGTACAGTCCGGAAACCACACAGAACCCCAGTGATTCTGGCCATGAAAGCCTTCGACAATACAAGAGACAATAAATTGGTGAGCCTTTAAGATGTCCCAAATCCTTTTGTTTTTATACTGCTACACTAGACTAACACTGCCACCTCTTTAGAAACCAGGGATTTGGAGATCTCTCACGTCTTTTGCCCATGTCACCATGAAGCTGCCTCACCCAGCCAAGTGTCCTCTGAGTGTGTCGGATCACAACTCCCAACTATTTAATCCAACCCTCCAAGGAACACTGGGGTAGGGCACACAGTTGCCCTGTGGAATTTAAAGGAGCAAAGTTCATTTGATGTAGGAATCCTTACCCAGCAATGTGACGTTGGGACTTTCCACTTCTTCCTTGTTTCCTCTGAAAAGTGGCCAATTGATGGAGTCCAACATAAGCTTCTTGGATGAATCAGCCGATGCATCACCGAAAGGCCACAAAGCCTGAAGCAGGAATCCAACAAGAAAAGAAGTGAGCGAAAAACTCCTGGCATTTGATTTGTTCATAGTGCCAAGGTAAGGCTTCGAAAGATCATCTTCAGCACCAGCTCTCCCAAGAATATTTCCTGGACTTGCTCAGACCATATCACTCTAAATACACATCACTGTCACCTGAGATTGGAGACAACCAGGGAGGACGAGAGTTCTCTAAGTTAGGCTGGGGAAGAATCCTGTCTAAGACCCTGAATGATGAGAAGCCATTGAGTGTGGCATACTGTCAAGATCTTATGCATGAGTCTTGCCATGCTTCCTTTGAGGCATGATGACGTACTGCTATGTATAATTATATATTGCTATTACGTATATTCACATTGCATCTGTGGAACATTGTACTGTATCACTGTATTAGCTATTCAGTTACTTGCTTTTCACATTTCATATCTGTAAGAGAATCATAAGCTGCGTGTTTGGCAATGCTCTGTTAACACTAACTGTTTCGTTATAGGCTGGTGCAGCAAAGCCTCATTACATAGGAATGCTTATCAGTGTTCAGAGTGATGTATGAACTTGTGTTCCTGTGTGAAACTTAGTCCAGGAGGCAGACCAAAGATGTTTGCACTACAGGGTCACAGAGCACTGGCTGGCCATTGAGAAGCACAACAGGCCCTCCACCTCCACAGGACCCCTATAAAAGTGGAAAAACCACAATTTATACAAATACTGAGAGAATACCTCTCTAGAAATCTCTAGGTTCTCCGGTACTATTTTACAGATCTTAGAATTGTACTTGAAGACCGAGAGGGAGGGTGTTTTTGGCTTCCCTGGACAAATATTCCATGGAATAATTGTCTTGGGCCACACACAAAACATGCTAACACTAACTACAACTGATGAACAAAAACAAATCTGTGCCTAATTTTTGTGCTATCCGCCACCACAGGTAAACAAAAAAAGTCATTGAAAATTATCTTAATTATGCGCCTCCATTCAGTGGGTTTTGATGTAACTTGCTTGTATGCTTTTTCTGAGTGAACTGCTTGCAATGAAAATGTGAAATATGGATAATACTGATACTTGTAAATGTAACAGACTGATTACTCCATTCCAATGTCATCTACAAAGTTTGCGTTCGAGAACTGCACAAATGGGCCGGGCTCTAGCACAGCAGGTTAATCACCAAGCTGAAATAAATCTTGCCAACCGGAAAGTTGACAGTTCGAAGCCCAGGTCAGGGTGAGCTCCTGACCTTTAGCCCAGCTTCTGCTTACCCAGCAGTTCAAAAACAAATGTGAGTAGATAAATAGGAACTGCATTAAAGCGGGGAGGTATTTAGGCTCAGCTTTTCGATCAGAAAAAGGAGGAAGCGTACAAACAAAGAAAACTCTTCACCAGGGAGATGGAGCAACAGCACCCCATGGTGGCCAGAACTGAGCACAGCCTCCAAATATGCCGAAAGATGGGAACGCCTATGTATAACTCTATCTGTTGTCTGTTTTGTCATTGTTATAATCTGCACTGAATATTTGCCATCTATGTGTTCTGTGATTCGCCCTGAGTCCCCTTTGGGGTTATAAGGATGGATTAGAAATACTGTAAATGAACAAATAAAGTTACGAAAAAAAAATCTCAAATTGTTTTAAGCAAGTTGATGACTTTGTGTTGGCCGCATTCACAAGTGTCCTGTGCTGCATGTGGCCCATGGGTTGCAGGTTGGACAAGCCTGACCTAGAGCTTCCTACAGAGGTGTTCTCTCAGGTACAAAAAAGAGGGGTTTTTAATTTGTAGGGTATTTTTTTCAATTTTGTGGGGGTTCTGAAATCTGGTTTAATTTGGTTTAATTGGTAGAGGGCACTTCTCAGTTTTTTCCCCAAAAGATTTCAATTTTCCCCTATAAACGCCAGGAAAAAAATGTTTGCCCCCATAGCTTCACATTTTTCAGAAACTTCACCCCTCTGCTCTCACCTGTCGGCCTCGTGGTGTGTTCCCTTGCTGCTTGGCCAGGAAAGCTTCAGCCAGGCCAATGGCCTGAAAGCACGTCTCCGGGCGTCCATCCCGGACCCAGCTCTGCATTTCGCGGGGCAGGATGGCCAGGAACTGCTCCAAGATCACGAGCTCCAGGATCTGCTCCTTTGTCTTCTTCTCCGGCTGCAGCCACCGCCGGCAAAGCTTCCAGAGCATCCCACAAACCTCTCGGGGCCCCTCAGCATCCTGGTAACAGAACTGCCGGAAACACTGGCGCTCAATGTCTAGGGTGGCACCCCCTTCGTCTGCAGCATCTTCTTCCACCACTTCCATGAACTCTGCCTCCTCCTTGGGCAAAGGGATGCTGGCCGGCTGCTGGATGCCCCCTTCAGTTTCGGACAACGGTTGGGTTTCTCCACTTTGCCCAGGCTCCAGCTCGGCATCTGATGGTTCTTCATAGGGAGAGGACTCGCCCTGTGAGACGTCCCTCGATCTTGGTCTCAGCAGCTGCTCATCTTCTTGATCAGAGTCAGGAGTGTCTTCAGTTCTCTGAAACGCCAGCCCCTGGGTTCCAGAGCCTTCTGCCAGCTCTTCTTCAGTTTCTTCTAATGCTTCTTCTGGTTCTTCTTCAGCATCTTCTATCGCTTCCTCCGGTTCTTCTTCACCATCTTCTATCACTTCTTCAGTCGCCTCCCAGGATTCCTTAAACCCCCCAAAATGGATGACTGGAAGGGCTTGGGCTGTTACTTCCCTCTCCACTTCAGGTTCCACCAGGTCCTGTGGCTCTACCTTCACACCATGTGGCTCTACCTTCACACCATGTAGCTCTAACTTCACACCATGTGGCTCTAACTTCACACCATGTGGCTCTAACTTCACATCATGTGGCTCTATTTTCACATCATGTGGCTCTACCTTCACACCATGTGGCTCGACTTTCACTTCATGCTGTGTCTCTGCATCCCTCTGGACATTTCCAAACGTGGCATCCTTGTATTCTTCTGCCATTGTTATTCTTGCTGCCAATGCTTGGCTGAAACTGGTCCTGGGAGAGTCCTACACACTGTTGATCTGTCTATCGCTGTGATCCTGAATGAAGAATCTGAGCCTGTCTTGTGTTTAGTTCTTCTACCTATAAAAATGATCGAAGAGTCAAAGAAAACATGAAAGGGAGAGTCACTCAACATTTCCATGCTTTGGTTTAGTACAGTAAGACCAACAAAACCCATATCCACCGTTTCACTTATTCATGCCTGGAGAAAAATGGTCTCTTTAGAAATTTGTCTGGCCTTTCTATGGAATGCTTCACCCAAAAGTAACTATACCTTTGGGCCTCCTGGTGTTTTGGACATCAGCTCCCACAGTTCCTAACAGCTGGTAAACTGGCTGGATTTCTGGGAGTTGAAGTCCAAAACACCTGGAAGCCCAAATGTTGGGAACCACTGCTATAGACCTATATTCAAGGACCTAGCAAATTCCTATAGAAGATACCTCTCTTGGAATCTCTAGGTCCTCCACTGTGACTCAATGGTATCCTTGAAGTTATATAGACAAGTATATAGACAAGGTTATTTTCGATTTTCCCAAATATATCTGTTTGCATCAGAGAAGGGGAAATAGAAACACCCCCTCTACATAGTTTCAAAATTCCAATAATTTTTCTATCTCTACATACTACTGTCAGATTGGTTAGGTTACAGAGCTTGACTTATTTGGTAACACTTCACCATGACCACAGAATCACAAATTATTATGTTGTTGGGCTCAGATTAGTCAGGCATCCAAGTTTACAGATTTGCTTTCTCATGGATTTCATTAAAATGTTCTCTCCAAGAATGTCTAGATCCTCAAGTGTGGTTCTGTGGTCAACTTTTACTATGGAGTTGTGATGGAAGACCTAGAGATTCCTAAAGAGAATGTACAGGTCTTCCAGAGTTGTTCTACACTCAATTATCAGAAGTAGTGGACCACAAAGTTGCACTAGAGGACCTAGAGATTCACAGGAACCTGTTGCTCATAGATAACAATACCAAAACAAGGTACATGAGGGAAAGGGAGGAAGGAAAGAAAGAGACACAAAGAAAATGCAAGCCTGGGCAATGCCTGGTGTATATGCTAGTAGTTTTATGAAACCAGAACTGTGGTTTAATAAGATAATGGCAATTTAAAAAAAACCTTGATGGATTAAAATATTGTTGAAGGTTTTCGTGGTCTTTGATGGTACCATAAAATCCTATGAAGATGCCAGCCACAAATGCAGGTGAAATGTCAGGAGAAAATGCTGCTAAAACACAGCCATACAGCCTGGAAACCATACACTATCCCTTGATGGATTAGTTACTAAGAACTGTGCAGTATACTGGAAAAAGTGGACAAAGAATCACTTGTTACCTTTAAGACTAAGGGAATTTTTTATAACCTGAGTCTCATAGATTACATTCTACTCCATTAAATGCAAAGAGGATTAGTTTAGAGTTCTAGAGGTCTCTACAGTGTACATGCTTGAAGAGTGGGACAATGGCATGAAGTCCAAGCTAAACTGGATGAAGAAAATACTAGAAATTACAATAGTACAGAAGTCCCCGAGTTATAAACATCCAATTTACGAACAACTCATACTGCCCCTAGGAAGCCAAATCTACCCCCCGAAGACTTATCATGGGAAAAAGATGTCTCCACTGAAGCTTTATTTCCACAACAAGCCAAATTGAAAAACCCTATTATCACAGGGGCAGAAAATGCGGTGAAATCTTCTGAACAGGGGCATAGACAGCAAAAGAAACACCACAGGGATGTTAACCCTTCCCTATGCTACCCAAAGCTAAACAATATATATTTCTGGCTGGTGTTACATTTTAAAAATTTACCTAGAATCATAGAATAGTAGAGTTGGAAGAGACCTCATTGGCCATCCAGTCCAACCCCCTGCCAAGAAGCAGGAAATCACATTCATAGCACCCCCGACAGATGGCCATCCAGCCTCTGTTTAAAAGCCTCCAAAGAAGGAGCCTCCACCACAGTCCGGGGGAGAGAGTTCCACCTGTTCCAACTTACAAATAAATTCAATTTAAGAACAAACCTACAGAACTTGTTCGTAACTTGGGAACTGCCTGTAGTTGTTAATAAAACTTTGATTATGTAAACTTTCCGGCTTCTGGCTTCCAAACCCATATAAAAAGAAAAAAATATATATTCTCAATAGTTAATAGTAATTACGGTGATTATTAGGCACCCTTTGTGGTGCAGCAGATTAAACTGCTGAGCTTCCGAACTTGCTGTCTGAAAGGTCTGCAGTTCAAATCCGGGAGCGGGGTGAGCTCCTGCTGTTAGCTCCAGCTTCTGCCAACCTAGCACTTCAAAAACATGCAAATGTGAGTAGATCAATAGGAACCGCTCTACCTGGAAGGTAATGGCACTCCATGGAGACATGCCAGCTACATGACCTTAGACAACACCGGCTCTTCAGCTTAGAAATGTAGATGAGGACCACACCGCAGAGTCGAACACAGCTGGACTTGATGTCAGGGGAAAACCTTTATCTTTACCTTTATGGTGATTATATGAAGTCTTAAGTAAATGCATTTATATTGGAGAATTAATGTTCTAAAAATGTTTTGAGTCTCCTTTGTGGACGGAAAAAACTGGGATATAAATAAACACAATAATAACAGTCTCTTTTACAGGAAGAAAAATTGGATATTAATGATGATGATAATTCCACTACCCTTTTAAACTGGGCACTATTTTTAAGAGATATTGACAAGCTGGAAGGAGTACAAGGAGGGCAACTAAAATGATCAAAGGTCTGGAGACTATGAATCCCTATGAGGACCATCTTAAAGAGCTGGGCATGTTTAGCCTGCAAAAGAGAAGGTTGAGAGGAGACATGAGAGCCATGTTTAAATATCTGGAAGGATATCATAAGGAAGAGGCAGCAGGCTTGTTTTCGGCTGCCCTGGAAACTCGGACTCAGTGGAGCAATGGGTTCAAATTACAGGGAAGGAGATTCCACCTGAACAGTAGGAAGAACTTCCTGACCATAAGAAGAGCTGTTCAGCAGTGGAACTCTCTGGCCCCTTCCACACAGCTGAATAAAATCCCACATTATCTGCTTTGAACTGGAATATATGGCAGTGTGGGCTCAGATAACCCAGTTCAAAACAGATATTGTGGGATTTTCTGCCTTGATAGTCTGGGTTAAATGGCTATGTGGCCATCTGTTGGGAGTGCTTTCACTGTGCCTTTCCAACATAGCAAGGGGTCGGGCTAGAAGGTCCACATGGTCTCTTCCAACTCTATTATTCTATGGGGTCTTCTAGACAGCCCCTATGTCCTATCTGATCATAGGTTTTTGTTTATCCCAGATTATCTGGTAGTGCAGACTGGGGATCCTTCTACACAGCCATATAATCCAGAATATCAAGGCAGAAAATCCCACTTTGAAGGTTGCAAGGTTGGGTTACAAGATTGTGTGGAAGAACCCTCAGGCCTCTTCCACATGGCTGAATAAAATCCCACATTATCTGCTTTGAACTGGAATATATGGCTGTGTGGAGGGGCCCTTCAAATAACCCAGTCCAAAGCAGATATTGTGGGATTTTCTGCCTTGATATTCTGGGTTATATGGCTATGTGGAAGGGCCCCCATATAATCCAGTTTAAAGGAGGAAATCTGGGATTGGATCCTTGGATTAGGGCCTGTCTGGGGCCTTTTCCACACAGCTGAATAAAATCCTGCATTATCTGCTTTGAACTGGAATATGTGGCAGTATTGACTCAGATAACCCAGTTCAAAGCAGAAATTGGGGGGTTTTTTTACCTTGATATTCTGGGTTATATGGCTGTGTGGAAGGATCCTATTATACCCCAAATCCTTGGTCTATGATGAAGACCATTATTATTACGACAGTGTTCCCTCACTACTTCGCGGTCCACTTTTCGCGGATTTGCTGTTTTGCGGTTTTTCAATAAACTCTAAAAGACTATTATAAATCATAAAAAAATACAATTTGCAGCCTAAGGAAGGGAGGAAGGAGAAGCCGAAGGGAGAGAAGAGGGGTCCAAGCGGCAGTGGGAGGAGAAGGAAGTGATTTATCAACACAGGATTCGTTGATAAAGACTTAAAATAGTGTAAAACTACTAAAATAATGTATAAATATTAAAATAAATATAGTGCCCCTACTTCGCAGATTTTCACTTATTGCGGGTGGTCTTGGAACCTAACCCCAGCGATAAGTGAGGGAACACTGTATTATTTTCCACTTTTATCTGGACTGAAATGCAAAGCAGCTCAAAACATTTTTTGAAAAGCAGAGTTTAAAACCCACAACATACAGGCAATTAAAATCCCTGAAAACAATTAAAACATGTTACAATACTCCATCAAAATCAAGGTAAAAAAGGTAAAGGTTTTCCCCTGACGTTAAGTCCAGTCATGTCTGACTCTGGGGGTTGGTGCTCATCTCCATTCCTAAGCCGAAGAGCCGGTGTTGTCCATAGACACCTCCAAGGTCAGTGGCCCTCCCCACAATGTCTGCTCATCTCCATTTCTAAGCCGAAGAGCCGGCGTTGTCCATAGACATCTCCAAGGTCATGTGGCTGGCATGACTGCATGGAGCACCGTTATCTTCCCGTCTGAGCGGTACCTATTGATCTACTCACATTGGCATGTTTTCGAACTGCTAGGTTGGCAGAAGCTGGAGCTAACAGCGGCCGCTCCCGGGGATTGAACCTGGGTCCTTTGGGATCAAAATCAAACACCCTGCCAAACCCATTGTGTTTTTAAGCTTTTCATAAGCATTGCACTCTGGGCCTTTCTACACAGCCATATAACCCAGAATATCAAGGCAGAAAAAATCCCACAATATCTGCTTTGAACTGGGTTCTCTAAGTCCACACTGCCATATAACCCAGTTCAAAGCAGATATTGTAGGATTTCCTGTCTTGGTATTCTGGTTTACATAGCTGTGTGGAAGGGCCCTCTGCAGCTGCTTATTCAAGCCTTTAAAATGCTTTTGGGCGACAAGTCCCAGCATTCTTCAATTGTAGTGCCAACAAAATGGCCTATCAACCCCAGGGATTGATAGTTTCTCAAGTGCTCCTTACAGGAAAAAAACCCCAAGGGAAGGAAGGGAGAGGTGGGTGGCTGAGGGATTATGGGCGTTGCAATCTCCGCAGCATTTGCCTTTTTTGGCCTTCCTGCCCTCCACCCATTTGCACAGCCTCCAGGCCTTGGGCCTGCTCGTTTTCCTCCGCCTTGCAGCCAGCCTGCCCCCACCCTCGCCCCCTCCCTGCTGTAAACTCGCCTCTCAATTTCCCCCCCTGCGGCCCGGAATGGTCTTTCCCAGTCTCCGGGGCAACGGCAGCGGGTTCAGCGGCCGAGCAGCGAAGAGGGACGCGTCCAAAGAGGCACCGGGAGGGGGAGGCGAAAGGATGGGCAGGGCCGTGCTGCACGCGTCACTTCCGGCCAGTCCGACAAGGCCGCGCTGAGGCGAGGCGTGAAGGCAGGACTCCACCTCCCAGCATCCCTCTCCAACAGCAAAGCCCGATGGGAATTTCCCACCCGACTACGGTATATCCGGAGGCCCTCACGATGATGGTGGTGATGATAATGATATATTATAAACTCTAACTAAAAATTGAGTTAAATACAGGCCTAGGCAAGGTTGGGCCCTCCAGGTGTTTTGGACTTCAACTCCCACAATTCCTGGAGTTAAATACAGGCCTAGGCAAGGTTGGGCCCTCCAGGTGTTTTGGACTTCAACTCCCACAATTCCTGGAGTTAAATACAGGCCTAGGCAAGCTTGGGCCCTCCAGGTGTTTTGGACTTCAACTCCCACAATTCCTAACAGCCGGCAGGCTGTTAGGAATTGTGGGAGTTGAAGTCCAAAACACCTGGAGGGCCCAAGTTTGCCCAGGCCTGAGCTAAAATAATTCTTAACCTTTTTGAAAAATATTTAAAATAATTTCATTTATTAATTTTATTAAATCAAATAAATTTTAAAGGATTTTCTTAACCTGAGATTTATTTTTTATCTAATTAATAAGAATAATAAATATTATTAAGGTTTGTTCTTAACCTAAGAATTATTTTTAATTAAAAATTCTTAAGGCTTTTCTTAACCTAAGATTTATTTCTATTAAACGGGCCGGCAGAACGTTGGATAAGTAAATATGTTGGATAATAAGGAGAGATTAAGGTAAAGCCTATTAAACATCCAATTAAGCACCAAAATATCATGTTATACAACAAATTTGACAGAAAAAGTAGTCCAATACGCAGTAATCTATGTAGTAATTACTGTATTTACAAATTTAGCACCAAAATATCACGATGTTTTGAAAACACTGACTACAAAAATGCGTTGGATAATCCAGAACTTTGGATAAGTGAAACTCTACTGTAATAATAATAAGGAATTTTTATTTAATTAAAGATAAGTAAATCTTTGGTTTAAAAAGGCATAATAATAATAATAATAATAATAATAATAATAATAATAATAATAATAATAAATATTCTTAAGGGTTTTCTTAATATAATATTTATTTTTATTACATTATGATGATTATTATTAAGTTTTCTTAACCTAATATTTAGTTTTTAATTAAATAAATATTCTTAAGGATTTTCTCAACCTAAGATTTATTTTATTTACATAAGAATAATAAAAATATTTAATTTAATTTAAAATAAATATTAGATTAAGAAAACCATAACAATAATAATAAAGATTTGGAAGGCTTTTCTTAACTGAATATTTTTATTACATAATAATCAATATTAAGGTTTTTCTTAACCTAAGATTTATTTTTATTACATAACTAGCTTGGGTACCTGGTGTTGTTCAGGTTATTTGAAAAAGTCAATTTTTAATTGTACAAAATGCATAAAGTTGTAGATTAACAACAACTCACATCATGCCAGGTTAACCCACTGAAACTCCATCAGTACTTTGGTCCATATTTATCAGTGTTTCACGATGCGCTCTGGATGTAGGTGAACTACAACTCCCCCAAATCAAGGTGAATTTCCCCCAAAAATCTCCAATATTTGTGTTGGTTATGGGGGTTCTGTTCCAAGTTAGTTCCATGTCCATTGTTGGTGGTGTTCAGAGTACTCTTTGATTGCAAGTGAACTGTACATCTCAATACCTACAACACCTATAACTCATGGTGAATTCTCCCCAAACCTCTCTAGTATGTTCAATTGCTGATCAATTCCTCTGTTTGCTGTGTGCCACAGAAAATAGGAAAGGGTTTAAGGGGGGGAGGCAGTGGGCGGGGACATACAAACTCTACAGCATTGGAGAGAGTCAGAAACACTGGGATGTTTGTGGTGGAGGAAAAACAAAATCTAGGATGAAATTGTCCCCGTATGAAAGTCTTTACTTGGGTGGGGAGCAGTATTGTTTTTGTGGAGGACATTGGCAGGGCTCTTAGACATGTTTACTGTACAGCACTCTCTATAGCCCAATGTCATTGTGGGGAGGGCCACTGGTGTCTCCTAGGTAGTGGAAGCTACAGCTATTTGTGGAAGTGGGAGCTTGTCTGTGTAAGTGGACACCCCAGCCACACACACATAAATAGTTTTACTTTTATTATGTGTATAGATAATAATATTAATAAAATTTATTTAATTAAAAATAAATCATAGGCTAATAATAATAATAAGGCTTTTCTTAACCCAAGATCCAGAAGTCTTCGTGATGATGATGATTTTGCAGTTTATTACATGAGAAAAATGTCAACTAAAAAAGAAACAGAAAGCCATTTCCTTAGCCTTCTCTTCCAAAGAGTGCTAGAGCTGACAATTTCCAGGACTCCATAACATTGAGTCAGGGAAGCTAAAGTGGTACCAAACTGCATTAGTTCTATAATGTAGAACTTGCTCCCTGTCTCTTTTTGTAATTTGCCATGAAATACATGAAATTTTATATTATAATATATTTTTAAATTTATATCTTTATTATTTTAATAAAATTATCAGGTTTAGCTGTACCTTGCAGGATGGAAAAAGTAGGAGAGGAAATGATAAAATAAATATGCAGGACCATTTAGCTCACAAAACGCACAGGGAGGTTCTGAGCCAGAAACTGCAAAAGAGCTTCTTTGCTACCACCTGGATGGAAATTGCAGCCATAAAATCTTACATTTATCCATGATCGCAGCTTTTTCTCTCTTTCTTCCAGCCTGATATTTTAAACATGGCTCCTTGAGATCTGAACTCTAAAATTCCCTATGCACCCAAATGAGAGATAGAGTCATCTCTTGTGTTCCTTGCAATAGTATTATTATTATTGGATATTTTTTAAAAAATCTAAGGAACTTCAGAATCCTTTCCTCTTTCTTCTCTTTTGGAGTTGGAGTTTACTAGGCATTCTTAGGAAACTAAATGCAAGGAGAAGGAATAGAGCAAAAGGTGAGTTAAAGGAATGTGCGGAAAGGTTTCCTTGAGCTCTGGCATCTTTTTAAAATAATTTTTGGAGGCTTAAGGCAGCTTCCAGGTTTGTTTCATATGCTGTGTTATTGTTGTGTGCCTTCAAGTCATCTCCAAAGGCAACACTTGGGAAGTGTTCGACTTGTGATTTTGTGATACGAAATCCAGCATATCTATCTTGTTTGCTGTGTCATACAATGCAATAATAGAAATATATTTATTACCTTCATTTCCTTAAGGCTTGAGATGTGGTTCAACATATTTCGAAAACACAGATGATGATGATGATGATGATTATTATTATTATTATTATTTAGGCAATTTTTATCCCGCCTTTCCCATTCAAGGGCCCAAAGCGGCTAACAGCATTTATAAAATACACACAACACAAACTTTAAAAACAGTATATAATAAAACCAAATATTCAACTGTGCTGAAAAACATTAAAACCTGTGTATTAGCATAAAACGAAAAATACATAAGGTGTTTATGCAACTAAGGTCCACTCTACACCGCCAGATAAAATCAGATTATCTGCTTTGAACTGGATTATATGGCAGTGTAGATTCATTTAATCCTGTTCAAAGCAGATAATCTCAACTATCTGCTTTGATAATCTGGATTACATGGCAGTGTAGATCCCACCTCAGGCTCTTTCCACACTCCCCTATATCCTAGGATCTGATCCTAGCTTATCTTTTTGTCCCAGATTATCTGACAGTGCAGACTCACATCATCCAAGTTAAATCAGATAATCTGGAATCTGATCCTGGGATATAAAACAGTGTAGAAGAAGTTTGAATCAGTTTTTTCTTCCATTGCTCAAAAAATCTCAAGATAACCCGTTTCTTTTATTTAGGAGTCCGACAATCAACTTAGAGGCAAGAAGATGGCCTGTCTGCTGGACTCCTACAAAGAAACTCCATTGACCGACAACAGCTGGGCCACTGAGAAAAGCAAGTCCTTCCAAGTGAAGGAAGAGGCCCCGGAAGTGGAGGCAGCTGCTTCCAGCCCAGAGAGGCAGCGCCAGCGCTTCCGGCAGTTCGGGCTCACAAAGGCCCAGGGCCCGCGGGAGGCGTGCAATCACCTCTGGGAGCTGTGCCGCCTCTGGCTGCGACCCAAGAAGCACAGCAAGGAGCAGATGGTGGAACTGGTGGTGCTGGAGCAGTTCCTGGCCATCTTGCCTGCCGAAGTCCAGGGCTGGGTCCGAGGGATGGGGCCCGAGCACTGCTCCCAGGCTGTGGCCCTGGCAGAGGACTTTCTGCGGAGGCACCAAGAGGACAAGGGGCAGTGCAAACTGGTGAGAAGATTGATTTTTACTGCATGTTTATTATAGCCCACACTCTCTCTCCACAAAGGAGACCCAAAGTGGCTGAGATGGGGTCCCTCAGAACTTGATGCCTTGATGAGGATATTTCCTTCTGCCAGACCGGGGTGTGTGCAGTGGTACATGTCATCCAGATTTGGAAGAGATCCCCAAGGGCCATCCAATCCAACCTCATTCTGCTGTGCAAGAAGACACCATTAAAGCCCTCTCACCAGATGGCCAGGTGTTCTGTGTCAGGGCTTCTAGAACATTTCCACCCAGGGCCTCTTTCAGCCCAAGAAATTTTTACGTGACTCTGGGTATATAAAGATAAAAAATAAGTATGAAAATCAAACATTTATTGATAACAAATCAGCATTTATGAAGCTAATTTTCTTTTTGCATGAATTACAGCTGAGGCCCCTTTTACACTACCATATAAAATCCATTTTATCTTCTTTAAACTGGATTATATGGAAGTGTAGACTCATATAATCCAGTTTAAAATGGATTAATGCAGCTTATCTGCTTTGATGATCTGGATGATATGACAGAATAAGAGGGGCCTGAACTTTGATTATGGCTCTTTCCATACTGCCCCTATATCCCAGGATCTGATCCCAGATTATCTGGTAGCAGAGACTCATATAATTCAGTTTAAAGCAGATAATCTGGGATCGGATCCTGGGATACAGGGCAGTGTAGAAGGGGCCTTTTTGATACCCAACAGGTCCCAGTTTAAGTTTCGCCCATAAAATGAATAGTGGGGATCGCACAATGAAACCTATCCCTTCAAGACCCTTTGGGGATTAGCTGTCCAGTCCCTCCTGCATCCTTGTGTTCCTCCTGTTAGAGGTTGGACTCCATTTCCCATCAGCCCCAGCCAGTCTGGGACAGGATGATGAGACTTTAGGTCTGATTACATCTCTTTCCCAATGCTTCACACTCAGCAAAATTAATTCTTCTTTTTGGGACCTGCTTTATCATTTCAGGCGCTGGGACCATTCAAAGAGGAACTGGACAGTTTCCCAAACACAGAAGAAGCTTCGTCAGACTTGTGGCAGAGGGTCATCTTAGGGGAAATTAGACAGGAGGAGGAGGTTAGAGTTGCTGCCTCAATGGGTCAGTCTGACATTTTTTAGAACTCAGAAGATGCCATGGCAAACATATTTTACATATGTGGGTTTGGCTTCCTTGCACTTGTTTAAAAGGTTATTTGTATGAATCTCTAGTTTCTCCAGTGTGAGTCTATGGAGAACACAGGAAATCTTCATTGGACATTTCCCATGTTTTCACCTTGGTGTTATGGTCAAGGGAAAGCAGATCCTAGAATAGACGGTCTCATTATGAGGACAACATCTTTTGGATAAACTGGATGCAGTCCTTTAATTTCTTCCTGGAAGTAAATTCAGGGATCTATACAAGAAATATAACCAATGTAAAACTAGGTCTGACTTTTATTTTTATTAAGTCTGGTAATGCAACTGACCAAAACCTCTTTTAAAATGTTACACTATGTGATTCCAGTAGCCAGAACACTGAACACCCAGAAAATGAGAAATACAGAGAAAATAAGGAGATGCTAGATATGGCAGAAACAGATAGGTTAACAGATATGATATAAAGAAATATCAGTTTCATGGGAATTCTGTGCTCCTAATCCCAGCAAATTTGGAGGGCTTCTTTAACAACAATAACTAATTCTGGGCAAATTCTACCCAGAAATAGACTGCTAACCAGTGAAGCTGTTTCAACATGATTTGAATCCCTTCCCATCTGTGTCCAAGAATGATTTTAGGGTTTGGATTTTCCCCTTTCTGCCAGGTGATGAGCAAACGTATAGCACGGATCCAGACAATTCTGGAATAGCAGAACCCCACAAAGTTGCATGGAACATTTCCCACAGCGATGATTTATGGAAAGCTTTAGAGAGCCACCTGGAGAAAGGAAGTCCTCAAGTCACAGCAGGAGTTGGAGTCCAATACAAGCCCTTGAAAAAATGCCCCGAATGTGGGAAAGGTTTTTTGTGGCGGTCGGATGTTATCAGACACCAGATGATCCACACAGGGGAGAAACCCTATCTGTGTCCCGACTGCGGAAAGGGTTTCAGCCATAAATCATGCTTGGTGAACCACCAGCAGATCCACACCGGGGAGAAGCCCTACAAGTGCTCTGAGTGTGGCAAGAGCTTCGGAACGAAGGGCAACCTCAAGACACACCAGAAGCTGCACACCCAAAAGAACAAGGAGCAGAGAGGACTGGTGAGAACATTTATTATTATGTTTATGTATAGCCTACTTTTCTCTCTACAAAGGAGACTCAAAGCAGCTGAGATGAGGTCCCTCACAACCTGATGCCTTGATGAGGCTTCCTACTTCCTACTGCAAGACCAGGGTGTGTGCAGTGATACATGTCATCTAGAATTGGAAGAAACCCCATGGGCCATCCAGCCCAACCTCATTCTGCTGTGTAAGAAGACACCATTAAAGCCTTCTCACCAGATGGCCAGGTTGTCGATATCAGGGCTTCTTGAACATTTCCACTCAGGGCTTCTTTCAGCCTGAGGAATGTTTATGTGACTCTGGGTATGAAGGCATATAAAATAAGTATAACAATCAAACAATAACTGATACCAAATCAGCATTTGCAAAGCTTGTTAATGGTGCTGATTTTCCTTTTGTATGAAGTACAGCTGAAGCATCTTATGCAGAAAGTTACTGTGAGTTTTTTGGGCTATATGGCCATGTTCCAGCAGCATTCTCTCCTAATGTTTTGTAAACCACTAGTTAACATTCAGAAAGCTTTTACTGTGGCCAAATTTTGTGGGACCTTAACATTGCACTCAGGGGACCCCATTTGGAGTCTGGACCCCCAGTTTAAGAAACAGTGGTTTATCTGACCAGCACTAAATTTAGCCAGGGATTGTTTGTTGTTTGAAAAGAAGTTCTCGAGATCTGGCACTGAGTATAGCTAGCTATATAACATCTGATTGTTGGCCCTGAGCCCTTAAGATTGCAGTTACGACATTTCTACCAGAGCACAAACGACAGAGCTCAGCAAATAATAATGGCCAGAGGAAAACATCAGCTAATGTCAAACTAGAGTTAGAATCATAAAGCTGGAAGAGACAAGTCCAGTCCTTTTGTGCCATGCAGGAAATACCCAGTCAAAGCCCTCCTGACAGACTGTCATCCAGCCTCTGCTTAAAAACCTCAATAGAATGAAGCTCCACCACCTTTCCAGGCAACAACATATTCTACTGCTAAACAGTTCTTATCATCGGGAAGTTCTTCCAAATGTTGAGGTGGAATTCCTTTTTCTGTAATTTCAATCTATTGCTTAATGTCCTACTCTTTACAGAAGCAGAGAACAAGCTGGCCCTCGCTATTCCTTCATAAGATCTAATGGGTATTCTAAATTACTTTATGTTTACTTTTAACTAGACAAGAATAAAACATAGCAAATAATGGGTCAGCAAATAGAAAGCTGAGACTGCCCTGCCTTTCAAGGCTTCAGTTGCCATATAGTAAAGATAAACATTACTAAACGCCTAGATCTGATCCCAGATTATTTGCTTTGAAGTGGATTATATGAGTGTATACTGTCAGATAATCTGGGATAAACAGATAATCTGGAATCAGATCCTGGGATAAAAGGCAGTGAAGATTCAGCTTTACTCTTTTTTTCTGCTGTGTTCTAGTCAGCCAGGCATGTTTTCACAATATACTTGAAGTATGACAACCTCTGTTTAGTCATCTTATCTAAACAGATGTCCGTGCTTGATTTGTTCTTGGATCCATTTACAGTAGGTCCTCGGTATCTGCTGGGGCTTGGTTCCTGGACCCCGGCCTCATAGACACTCAAGTCACATTATATACAATTTATTTATTTATTTATTTATTTATTTATTTATTTTATATACTGCTCTTCTCCCCCAGGGGGACCCAGAGTGGTCTTACATAATGGCAGAATTAAATGCCACATATAATGCATGTAGAAAAACCAAACATAAAACACAAATAAAAGCCGGTATCCAAATCAAATTAAAACAAATAAAACCATGTGACCATTACAATGGCATCAGTCAAGTCCCTGGTTGCTTATAGAAACCCAGTAAGGCTGCTTCTTCACTGACATATAAAATCCAGGTTATCTGCTTTGAATTGGTTATATGGCAGTGTAGATTCATATAACCCACTTCAAAGCAGATAGTGTGGATTATCTGCTTTGATAATCTGGATTATATGGCATTGTTGAAGGGGCCTAAGTGACCTGGAGAGCTCTCAGCCTGAGGGTAAACCAGTGGCAATGCCTTGTGAAATCACTATTGCTGATAAAACATTTGGACTGTATAATGGTAAATCAGAAATGAGTTCAAGAAATGTAACAGTAGCATAGCAAAATAATCCCATTGTAAACCTTCCTTTATTTTATTTGAGATATATATACACACACACTAAATACATTTGGACTGTATAATGGTAAATCAGAAATGAGTTCAAGAAATGTAACAGTAGCATAGCAAAATAATCCCATTGTAAACCTTCCTTTATTTTATTTGAGATATATATACACACACACTAAATACAATTTTTATATAAGTATACACACACACACACACACACACGTGTATATCCTATATGTACAGTGTGTGTGTGTGTGCGTTGTGTGTGTGTACACACAGACAGATATATATGGAATAATAAAATACTTTCTTTTAAAATTTTTACAATACGAATGAAAGGGATTGTCTGGAGTGGGAATCAACATTGATGCACATAAGACTATGAGACGCCTTTACTCTGATAACCTCTTAATCTATATTCATGCATTCGAGGTTTTGATGCTCTGCTCTGTTTCTGTTCAGAGATGTGCCTTAAAAATCATTATGCTAATATTTCTTTTTGGCATGCTTCTAGCACTGAAAGATGAAACATGCCTATTTTCGGTCATCAAAACAAATAACCCCTCCTTACAAAAATCACAGCGAAGTGATTTTTGAAGTTGGATTTTGTGATACCCAACATGTCACAGTTTACTTTTAGCCTAAATAAGTGAATAGTGGGATGCGCACAGTGAAACCTATCCCTTCAAGGCCTTTTGGGGATTAGCTATCTTGTCTTACTTGCATTCTTGTGTTCCTCCTGATAGAAGTTGGACTCCATTTCCTATCAGCCTGAGACAGGATGACGAGACTTTAGGTCTGATAACATCTCTTTCCCAATGCTTCCCATTCAGTGAAGTTAATTTTCTCTTTGGGTTGTGATTTGTCATTTCAGGTGTTAAGACCATTTAAAGAGGAGCGGGACAGTTTTCCGAACACAGAAGAAGCTTCATCAGACTCAACACAGAAGATCATATTAGGGGAGATCAAGCAGGAGGAGAAAGTGGAAGAGGATAGAGTTGCTGCCTCAATGGGTCAGTCTCTATTTCCTTGATGTTTTTTAGGACTCAGAAGATGCCATTGCAAACATCTTTTACACATGTGGGTTTGGCTTCTGTGCATGTGATTCAAAGGTTCTTTGTCAGAATCTAGGTTCTGTAGTGAGAGTCTATGGAGAACATGGCAAACCTCCATTGGACATTTCCTGTGCTTTCACCTAAGAGCAGGGCCGGCCCCACTATTGAGGCACCTGACGCCGCCGCCTCGGGCGCAGGCCCGGGGGGGCGCCGTCAGGCTGGGCGGGAGGCGGGGCACCGCCCTGACGGTGCCCCGCCTCCCGCCCAGTGCGCCCTGGCCCGTCTGGCCTTTTCTAGCTGGCCAGAAAGCAGCGGAGGTCCCTGCAGGCCGCAATCGCGGCCTACAGGGACCTCCGCTGCTTTCTGGCCTGCTAGAAAAGGCCAGACGGGAGAGCGGGAGTAGCGTGGGAGGCGGGGCCAGCTCTGGCCCCGCCCCCCCGCCCAGCGTGCCCTGGCCCCGCCTCCCACGCTGCGTGGGAGGCGGGGCCAAGGCACGCTGGGCGGGGGGGGGGGAGCGGCGTCAGAGCTGGCTCCGCCTCCCACGCTACTCCCGCTCGCCCGTCTGGCCTTTTCTAGCAGGCCAGAAAGCAGCGGAGGTCCCTCCAGGCCGCGATTGCGGGCGGGGCCAGGGCGCGGGAGGCGGGGCCGGTGGCGGGGGCGCTTTTCAGCACCCCCGCTTCCCATTAAAAAATATCTCCGGCCGGCCCTGCCTAAGAGACAGTCTTAACAGTCTGAGAATCTAATGGTGTCTGCGATCTCAGCAGTCTCAGATCTGATCATGTTGTAGGCAGCCTCTCCCACAATCTCAAGAAACATAGAGTAGAGGGAAAGCTGCACAAATTACTAGGGGAGGCTTGAAGAAGGTTGTTATTCCCAACAGCACTTCTCAACTGATCAAGCCGATCACTAGTCCCATCTTTACATGTAGGTCTTCAAGAGTTTCTTTTCTTGATAGAGGCTCTGTCAAAAATATGTTGTAATCTCTTTGCTTGGAAATAGATCTTCTTGATCATCTCTTCTACAAGTTCATGCACACTGTGGCACTTGATCTTGATGTGCTTTGTAGCGTTCTATTTTTTTTCTTCTTCATCTTGTTTTAATTTGAATACCCATTTGGATCCAATTGATATATTTCCTGGTGGAAGTTCAGTAAGAGTCCATGTTTCATTTTTGTGCAAAGCATCTATTTCTTCTTGAGCTGCCCTTTTCCATTGTTCTGCTTCAGCAAGAACACTAAACACCCAAAAAGTGAGAAATACAGAGAAAATAAAAGAGATGCTAGATATGGCAGAAAGAGATAGGTTATCATATATGATAAGAAACTATAGATAATTTTTGAAGGATCAAGAATAGTTTTTAACTTGTATTCAAAAGAAAGAAAATGTGAAGCTACTTGAAGAATTTGAAGATGAACTATCATAGTAATATAATTATAAGATAGTAATGGAGTTTTTATTTATTAGTTCAATTGTGAGGTAATTAACATTTAAATATCTTCAGTTGGAAAGATAGAAAGTCCATTTTAATTTTAATTTTTAAAATTATTGTTGCCCTTTTTCTGGGAGAGAAGGAAGATTTTAGATAAAAAAAGTTTAAAAAGTCTATGGTTCTGTTCTATGTCATATAGAAGTATATATGTATATATACATATATATAATTAATTATACTTTTTATCTAAAATAGTCTCTCTCTCTATATATGTGTGTGTGTGTATGCATATCCTCTATGTAATAAGATACAGTTGTTCATCCTTTCACATTTGTAGATTTAAAACTTGTAAATCTGATTATTCATGGATTTGATTTAAAATAATTCTGTGTGCAGCTACCCCCAATCATGCTGGAGGCCCTAGAGATTGACCATTCAGTTCAATACATTTCGTCATCCATGGGATGAGTTTTTTGATGTGTGTGTCATAAAATCTCCCTCCGCCTTTTTAGCCAGTTCGTCACTTCAATTTTCACCTCGTCGTTGTCGGAAAAATGTTTTCCACCCAGGTTTGACTTCATTTGGTTGGGATGTTTTATGCCACCCTTCGCACAATCCCTATCTTGCACCCAGTGACTATCATCTGTTCATTAAATTGAAGGAACACCTGGGTGGAAAACACTTTTCCAACGACAACAAGGTGAAAATCAAAGTGACAAACTAGCTGAATAGGCGGTGGGAGATTCTATGACACAAGCGTCAAAAAACTTGTCCCAGGGATGACAAAATGTATTGAACTGAATGGCGATTATGTGGAAAAATAATGTAATACCTATGCTATAATAAATGAAAGTTTTATTAAAATATATTCATTCTTTGTATTTTAAAAAAATTGTGTAACTTTACTTTCCGGATAACCCTAATAACAACAACAACAACAACAACAGTAACTTTATTTTTATATCCCACCACCATCTCTTCGAAGGGACTCGGGGTGGCTTACATGGGGACCAAGCCCAACATACAACAAAAGTTACAGGACAATTAAAAACATAATAACAAATAATATAACATAAACAATCTAATTAAAACAATTCAAAATAGCAGAGTGTAAAAACATAAAAGTATATCAAAACCAATCTCAACAACCAGTATTCTTAATGGAAATGAGCTGGTAACCAGTGAAACTGTTTCAACATGATTTTGAATGCCTTCCTTCCTTCCCTCCCTCCTTCCTTTCTTCCTCTCCCATCTGTGTCTAAGAATGATTTTGGCATTTGGATTTCTCCCTTTCTGCCAGGTGATGAACAAACGTATGTCACAGATCCAGACAGTTCTGGAGAAGCAGAACCCCACAAGATACTGCTTGGAAGAGTTGCGTGTAACATTTCCCACAGCCCTGATTTAGGGGAAGATCCGGAGAGCTGCCTAGAAAAGGGAAAATTGAGTTGTAGCCCCCAAGTCGATGAGCGCTTGAAAAAATGCCCCGAATGTGGGAAAGGTTTTGCGTGGCAGTCAGAGCTTATTGAACACCAAAGATCCCACACGGGGGAGAGGCCCTACTCCTGCTCCTACTGCGGGAAGAGCTTCAGCTCCAAGGCGTACATTATTAAGCATGAGAGGATCCACACGGGAGAGAAGCGCTACATCTGCTCCCACTGCGGCAAAGGCTTCACCTTCAGTTCTGAGCTTCTTAGACACCAAAAAATCCACACAAGGGAGAAACCCTATCTGTGCCCCGACTGCGGGAGGAGCTTCAGCCAAAAACAGTTTCTGGTGACCCACCTGCGGACCCACACTGGGGAGAAGCCCTTCAAATGCCTGGTGTGTGGGAAGAGTTTCAGCAAGAGGTGCAGCCTCAAGACGCACCAGAAGGTGCACACCCAAGAGAAGAACTTCCAGTCCACTGACTAGTTGTGAAATGCTCACCAGCATCTCTCTCTCAGTGTGAGTGAATTTGTGCACAGTTTGGATTCACTATGATGAGTAACTCGTATAGTTGGAAGAGACCACATGGGCCATTTAGTCATGCAGGAAAGCAGGAAAATGGAAAATAAATGTTCTTAATACCTGTTTCATACAATGATCACCTTTTTGTTGTCTGTATCCTACTTTTTCTTGTTGATGTATTTCTTTGCAGAATAACAGAGTTTAGATATAGGTTGATTATCCCTTACCCACAGTGCTTGGGACTGGATGTGTTTTGGATTTCAGATTTTGAAATGTCTGCATAGATGTATTTTGGAGATGGAGCCCCACAGTCTTCATTGATGCTTCATATAATCTTTCACTCATGCCCTGAAAGTCATGTTGCGCACAACATTTTAAATAATTTTGTACGTGAAACAAAGTTTGTTACCACTGAACTATCAGAAAGGAAAGGTGTCACTATCTCAGCCACCCATTCCCTATTTTGCAATGTTCCAAATGTTTATTTATTTATTTATTTCCAACATTTATATCCCGCCCTTCTCACCCGAAGGGACTCAGGGCGGCGTACAAAATTGGCAACAATTCGATGCCTATACATAATTAAAACAGCTATAAAAAACCAATAAAACAATTAAAACAATATAAAAAATATAAAAACATATGATTAAAATCCATTCCTCCAAAATCCTCGTGCTGTAGCCGTAAATCAGTCCGGGTCGTCATTATCGTTTAATCTTCAAAAGCCTGGGCACATAGCCATGTTTTCAGGGCTTTTCTAAAACTCAAAAGGGTTGGGGCTTGCCGTATTTCTCTGGGGAGGGTGTTCCACAGCCGGGGAGCCACCACCGAGAAGGCCCTGTCCCTCGTCCCCACCAGCCGTGCCTGTGAGGCAGGCGGGACCGAGAGCAGGGCCTCTCCAGATGACCTTAGGGATCTTCCTGGCTCATAGGAGGAGATACGTTCGGACAAGTAGATTGGGCCAGAACCGTTTAGGGCTTTATAGGTCAAAACCAGCACTTTGAATTGGGCTCGGTAGCATATCGGCAGCCAGTGGAGCTGGCTAAGTAGGGAGGTGGTACGCTCCCTATAAGCCGCCCCAGTTATTAATCTGGCTGCCGCCCGTTGTACTAATTGGAGCTTCCGGGCCGTCTTCAAAGGCAACCCCACGTAGAGAGCGTTGCAGTAGTCCAAACGGGATGTAACCAGAGCGTGGACCACCGTGGCCAAGTCAGACCTCCCAAGGAACGGGCGCAGCTGGCGCACAAGTCTTAGTTGTGCAAAGGCTCCCCTGGCCACCGCCGAGACCTGGGGCTCCAGGCTCAGCGATGAGTCCAGGAGAACCCCCAGACTGCGAACCTGTGTCTTCAGGGGGAGTGCGACCCCGTCCAACACAGGCTGTAACCCTATTCCCTGTTCAGCCTTGCGACTGACCAGGAGGACCTCTGTCTTGTCTGGATTCAGTTTCAATTTGTTCGCCCTCATCCAGTCCGACACAGAGGCCAGACACCGGTTCAGGACCTGGACAGCCTCCTTAGTGACAGGTGGGAAGGAGTGACAGAGCTGGACATCATCTGCGTACAGATGACACCGAACCCCGAAACTCCTGATGATCTCTCCCAGCGGCTTCATGTATATGTTGAACAACATGGGGGACAGTACTGAACCCTGCGGGACCCCACAAGTCAATGATTGTGGGGCCGAGCAGGTGTCCCCCAATGACACCATCTGGGAACGCCCCTCCAGGAAGGACCGGAGCCACTGCAAAACAGTACCTCCGAGACCCATCCCGGCAAGGCGCCCCAGAAGGATACCGTGATCGACGGTATCGAAGGCCGCTGAGAGGTCCAGCAGAACCAGCAGGGACACACTCCCCCTGTCCAGTTCCCGGCGTAGATCATCGACTAAGGCGACCAAGGCTGTCTCGGTACCATGCCCCGGCCTGAAACCAGACTGCGCCGGATCTAGAAAATCAGTGTCATCCAAGAATGCCTGGAGTTGTGCGGCCACCACACGTTCCACGACCTTGCCCAAAAAGGGGAGATTGGAAATAGGCCGATAGCTATCCAATTGAGTGGGGTCCAGTGATGGCTTCTTCAACAGCGGTTTGATCACAGCCAATTTAAGGCTCGCTGGAAATATGCCTTCCCGAAGGGAGGCATTCACCACCACCTTCACCCACTCGGCCAATCCCCCTCTGGCTTCTCTCACTAGCCAGGATGGGCAGGGGTCTAGGATGCATGTGGTAGCCCTCACCTCTCCAAGCACCTTGTCCACGTCCTCAGGCTGAACCAATTGAAACGAATCCATCAAAATAGGACAAGCAGGTGCTCTTGCTACATCCTCGGAGACTGCCGTTAATATGGTGTCAAAGCCAGAACGGATCAAAGCGACTTTGTCCACAAAGAACTGAGCAAATGCTTCACAGCGGGCTGCCGAGTTGTCAGGGATCCCGTCTTGAGGGACGGGATATAACAAACCTCTGACAACTCGGAACAGCTCTGCCGGACGATTCTTTGCAGACGCAATATTAGCTGCAAAGAAAATGTTCTTTGCAGCGTCTATTGCCGCGGCATATGCCCTAAGATAGGAACACAGCCGTGTTCGGTTTGGCTCGCTTGGCTCCGAACGCCACACACCCTCTAGTCCCCTCTTCTTTCGCTTCATCGCTGCCAACTCCTCGGTGAACCAAGGAGATGGTTTAGCTCGGGTACTTGAGAGGGGACGTTCCGGAGCGACCGTGTCTATTGCCCTAGTCACCTCCTTGTTCCAGAGGGCGACCAGAGCATCGACAGAATCACCAGCCGAGGTGGCGGGAAATTCCCCAAGAGCCGTCAGGAATCCATCCGGATCCATAAGCCTCCTGGGGCGGACCATTTTGGGTCCTCCACCCCTGCGGAGGTTGGGGGGCGCAGTGATTCTAAACCTGATCAGGTGATGGTCGGTCCATGGCAAAGGAGCGATGGTGAGCTCCTCCACATCGCCACCTTCCTCCCATCCCTGGCAGAAAACCAAGTCAAGTGTGTGCCCTGCTCTGTGGGTAGGGCCAGATACTAATTGGGACAGCCCCATGGTTGCCATGGCGGCCATGAAGTCCTGAGCCGCACCGGAGGGAGTGGCCTCGGCATGGACATTGAAGTCCCCCAGCACAATGAGCCGTTGGGACTCCAAAGCCAGGCCCGAGACCACCCCAGCTAGCTCAGGCAGGGAGACTGTAGTGCAGCGGGGTGGTCGGTACACTAACAGAATCCCTAAACTGTCCCGGCTCCCTACCCTCAGATGAGCACACTCAAACAAGGTAGACTGCGGGATGGGGCACCTGGTCAGGGGGATGGACTCCTTATAGACCACTGCAACCCCTCCTCCCCTCCCTCCAGATCTTGGTTGGTGCTGCACGGTATATCCTGGTGGACAAAGCTGGGTGAGGTTAACTCCCCCAGCCTCGTCCAACCAGGTCTCCGTTATGCACGCCAGGTCTGCCCGCTCATCCAGGATGAGGTCCTGGATGATTGCAGCTTTACCGTTGACAGACCTGGCGTTCAGCAGCACCACCTTCAGATCGGAGGGTCCGCCAACCTGGGCACCCAACTTTACTATGTCAGGAGGCCGTTTTAGATCTACAAGCACTCTATTTCTCACCCTAGGCCGAATTAAGTTATGCCTCCCTTTCCCATATCTCCCCCTCCCCTGGATAACTTCGATGGGGGCCCCCCAGCTGCTAAATGCACACCCTCTCCCTACATGGTCTACCATAGTTGTAGACTCACTTTCACACGTGAGGATCATATTACCGCTGCTTCCTACTCCTACCTCCTTTGAGGGTTATACTGATGTTCTGATTGGAAGCAGTAGTATACTCAGCGTAGGAGTTAAGATGTTAATTTCTTTACCCCAACCCTATAAGAGTGCTCCAGTGCTTCAGTGTTGTTTATATTGTTATCTATGGATGGTAATTGCACTGGCCCAATGGCCTCTAACCACTGCCCTCCCTTCCCACCCTCCTATTTGTGTCCCTGACCCTTAATTAATACTCTAGCTACTAACACACCTTGATCACTACAGATGTTGACTGTGGTTGTAACGACCTAAGTGCCAAAGTGCTATAGTGCTTAATTCAAGTCCAAAGAAGGGTCCAGCGATAGGTATTTGATGTTATCATAATAAATATTGGTGTAATATAGGTGGTAAGCGGTTTAGTTCATAAAGTGCAGTGCAGCAGTTCAGTTCTACTGGAAAGTGCTTATTGGTGCCCCTTCTACACTTAAAAGTGCATTAATGACGACAACACTGTCTCCACAAAGTGTTTGACGAACATCTGGTTTTTAAAGTGCTCAGCAGGCAGCAGCTCAATAGGACAGAAGCTATATAAAGTTCTTTCCCCTGTAGCCAAAGGTTGGATGGTCCCTTAAGTAAGCTCCACTGCCCTCTTCCTCCAAGGTGTTTCTGGAGTTTGGCAAGTTCTTTCCCCTCCGCTCTTATCCACACACTGGCGTGGAGTGGGGGAGGGAGGCTGCAGAGCTGTAGCCAGAGGCTGGAAGGTCCCTTAAGTAAGCTCCACTGCCCTCTTCCTCCAAGGTGTTTCTGGAGTTTGGCAAGTTCTAAATGTTGTATTTCTAGATAAAGGTTTTATATTTCTAGATAAGGATTTTGTATTCTGAGATACTCAACCAGCAATAAATATATGTATTGTAGAGGTTTTTTAAATTAAAAATGAATTCCAGGTCTAATTATATTTATTTCAAAAAGCATAGCCTCTTTTTTGTCTCTTTTTAAAATTGTTATCCATTTCAATTATTTGGAAATTATACATGAATAATATTATTAAAACAATAACCCCTAATCAGTAGAAAGCCCTGCTTTTTGCTTCTCTTTATAAATAAAGAATTGTTGTTTTTGGGTGCCTTCAAGTCATTCCCCACCTATTGCAGGGTTTTCTTGGCAAGTTTGGGCAGAAGAGGTTTAGCCTTGCCTTTCTATGTATGGTGGAATTTAAAATCTTTGGATGATGATGATGATGATTAACATTATTATTTACATGCCACTTCTTCTCCCTTAAAAGAGACTCAAAGTGACTTGTACAAGTGTTGCCTTGTTATCTGGCAGCTTTCAGATGGGTAGGATGACATTCTCCATCATCTGCAGCTGTTATCATCATCATCACACACACACACCTTTACTTTCAACGAACAACTGAAGGTTCATCCACATTGTAGAATTAATGTGCTTTGACTTCACCAGTGTTACGCAGTCGATTTCAGGTTTAGCAGAGGTTCAAAATCCGGTTGCCAGAATTGTAGTCTAACTCTCGAATTACTACATAATGCTTCAAAATGCCATATACACACAGAAACAAGTCTGTCTGTTTGTTTAATTTGATTCATAGATCTCCTTTCTCCCAAATGGAATCCGACATGAATATAAACAAGATACAGTAGAGTCTCACTTATCCAACGTTCTGGATTATCCAATGCATTTTTGTAGTCAATGTTTTCAATACATCGTGATATTTTGGTGCTAAATTTGTAAATACAGTAATTACTACATAGCATTACTGCGTATTGAACTACTTCTGTCAAATTTGTTGTATAACATGATGTTTTGGTGCTTAATTTGTAAAATCATAACCTAATTTGATGTTTAATAGGCTTTTCCTTAATGTCTCCTTATTATCCAACATATTCGCTTATCCAGCGTTCTGCCGGCCCGTTTATGTTGGATAAGTGAGACTCTACTGTACATGAATTAAAAGAAGATAACATTTGCTAGGGGACCTAGAAAGATTCTGGAAAAGATAATTAAGCAAGTGGTGTGCAAACATTAGAAACGAATGTGGTTATTGCTAATAGTCAACATGGATTTATCAAAAACAAGTCATGCCAGTCTAATCTGATCTCTTTTTTTCGATAAAGTTACAAACTGGCTAGATGCAGGAAATGCCGTGGATGTAGCGTATCCAGATTTCAGTAGCGCCTTTGCGGTTTAGGTGGATCTGTAATTAGCTAAGCAACTGCTTGGAAGAGCACTTTGGTTTTCTCGGTGTTCAGTGAGAAGCTGAGCTTCTCATATGCTTCTGCAAAGATGTTTAGAATGGCTTGTAGGTCTTCTGAATACGCACAGACTATGTTATCATTGGCGTATTGGAATTCTTTAACGGATGTTGTGACCTGGGTTTTGGCTTTCAGTCTGTTGAGATTGAATAGCTTGCCATTCTGTCCGATAGATGATTTCCACTCTGGTGGGAAACTTCCCATCAACAAGATGAAGTATCATAGCAATGAGGATGGAAAATAAGGTAGGGGCAATAACACATCAGCATTCATTCTACACTCTAGAACAGGCCTGGGCAAACTTGGGCCCTCCAGGTGTTTTGGACTTCAACTCCCACCATTCCTAAGAGCCTACCGGCTGTTAGGAATTGTGGGAGTTGAAGTCCAAAACACCTGGAGGGCCCAAGTTTGCACATGTCTGGTACAGAAGGTGCAGTCTCTATGCTTCAAAGCCTCCAAAGAGTTAAAGCCATCGAGTCCAGATTCCTAGTGGAGGAAGGGAGGACTTTCTGGCAGCAACGCTGAGCCGTGGAGGACTAAAAGGGGGCGTCCTTTTTCTGTTCCACTTCCGTGGGAAAGTGGCCTTTGAATTTTCCCACGCGCCCAGATCAGGAGCGGAAAGGAGTGTCTCTCTCTGCCTGGGAAGGAAGCTGGAAGGTGGGGCACTGCTTGGTAAAATAATCTTCTGGTTGTGGGTACTGTATATGAAACTGTAAGGGTGCATCTACACTGTGGAATGAATGCAGTTTGACACCACTTTTAACTGCAAAGGTTCAATGCCAGGGGCTCCTGGGAGTTAATTCCACAGTGTAGATCAGGAGTCCCCAAACTAAGGCCCATGGTCATTGACCTGCTCTCTGTCCTAAACTTTAGACTTGGGGTTGACCTAAGTCTGAAATGACTTGAAGGCACACAACAACAACAATCCTAATTTTGGACTATTTCATCATAGTCTGGCCCCCCAACAGTCTGAGAGACTGTGAACCGGCCCTCCACTTAAAAAGTTTGAGGACCCCTGGTGTAGATGCACCTGGAAATAATAATAATAACAATAACAATAACAACAACAACTTTATTTTTGTACCCTGCCATAGGGCTAATGGATAAAGTGCATAAGTCCAATGAGTAGGGGTGAGCTGTGTAAGATGGGGAATAATATATTTGGGTAGAGCATAATAGCAAAGTGCAAAGACAGATTTCAAGTCCGAATTGTAGCCAGATTATTTAGGGGATTGTCTAGTCCAGGGGTCCTCAAACTTTTTAAGCAGAGGGCCGGTCCACTACCCTTCAGACTGTGGAGGGGCCGAATTATCATTTGGAAAAAAACCCGAACAAATTCCTTTGCACACTGCACATGTCTTATTTGTAGTGCAAAACAACAACAACAACAATGAAAGAACAATACAATATTTAAAAATGAAAACAATTGTAACCAGCATAAACCTATCAGGATTTCAATGGGAAGTGTGGGCCTGTTTCTGGCCAATGAGATAGTCCAGTGAATTAGGATTGTTGTTGTTGTGTGCCTTCAAGTCATTTCAGACTTTGGGCGAGTCTAAATCTAAAATTATTTATTTATTCATTTACTACATTTATTTATTACATTTATATCCCGCCCTTCTCACCCTGAAGGGGACTCAGAGCAGCTGTATGTACATACAATATATTATATTATCAGCATAGCACAATATTAGCATTATGTATTACTATATTGAACTATACCACTATACTGTAATATAGGTAATATATAACATATAATTAATATTATTATATGGTATTTGTATTAGTATTATATTGTATAACATTATAATATTATTATCAATGTTATATGTAAATACAATATATTATTTAAAATGATATGAAAATATTATATTATAACAGTGAGGGCAGGGGCCAGGTAAATGACCTTGGAGGGCCGCATCCGGCCCCTGGTCTAGTCAAATGCACAGCAGAACATCCATGTTTTTAGTTCTTTATGGAAGATGGACAGGGTCTAAATGAATATAGTGTCTAGACCTGGTTCCCTCTCCGAGGTCTACCATGATATATATTCAAGTATTCCAGAATTTTGAATTATCTCAAATCCAAAGCACTTCTTCTCCACGTTTTCCAGTAGTTCAATGCACACAACTTTTGTTTCATGCACAAAATTATTAAGATACTGTGTAAAATGGCTTTCAGGCTTTTAAACGGAGTCTGGTTGGCCATCTTTTGGGGGTGCTTTGATTGTGGATTGGACAGGATGGTCCATGCAGTCTCTTCCAACTAGAATTCTATGTGCAATAATAATAGTCATGATCATAATAATAGCTATAGTAGAAATATATTTATTAGCTTCCTTTCCCAAAGGCTTGGGATGTGTGTGGCTCAACATAGATTAAAAACATTAGATCATTAAAACACATAAGGTGCATATGAAACATCAGTGAATTTCATGTTCAGATTTAGGTCGCATCTCCATGATGTTTCATTCCTGGAAAAAAAGAAAAAGAAATCCGAAACACTAGTAGCTGCAAGTATTTTGGGCAAGGAAGGCTGAGGCCCCTTTTACACTGCCATATAATGCAGATGATCTGCTTTGAATTGAATTTCATGAGACCTCTTCTATACTGCCATATCAAATCCAGATTATCTGCTTTGAACTGGATTATATGGCAGTGTAGAAGGGGTCTGCATCTATACTGCCGTATAATCCATCAGATAATCTGGATTTTATACGGTTGTGTAGATCCATCCAAAGGCCCCTTCCACACTGCCCTATATCCCAGGATCTGATCCCAAATTATCTTCTTATCCCATATTATCTGGCAGTGGAGACTCATATAATCCAGTTTAGAGAATCTGGGATATAGGGAAATGTAGAACGGACCTGAATCAGTTTTTTCTTCCATTATTCTAAAAAACTCAATATTTTATTTATTTATTTATTTATTTACTTATTACAGTATTTATATTCCGCCCTTCTCACACCGAAGGGGACTCAGGGCGGATTATAATGAACACATATATGGCAAACATTCAATGCCAACAGACAAACAACATACAGTATAGACAGACACAGAGGCATTTAACATTTTTTTCCAGCTTCACGATTCCGGCCACAGGGGGAGCTGTTGCTTCACCGTCCACTAGTGGCTGTACTTCCTCATTCCTTTCGTCGTGTTTTGCTGGCAGTTTTATGATGTTGTAAATTAGTTAAATTAGCCTCCTGCATAAAGCGTACCTAAATTTCCCTACTTGACAGATGCAACTGTCTTTCGGGGCTGCATAGGTCAACAGCAAGCCGGGCTATTTAATGGTCGGGGGGTTAACCTGACCCGGGCTTCGAACTCATGACCTCTCAGTCAGTAGTGATTTATTGCAGCTGGTTTCTAGCCAGCTGCGCTACAGCAACATGTTTCTCTTATCTAGGAGTCCGACCATTGGTTTAAAGGCAAGAAGATGGCCTGTCTTCTGCCGGATGTCTGCAAAGAAGCTCCGTTGACTGACTACAGCCGAGCCACTGAGAAAAGCAAGTCCTTCCAGGTGAAGGAAGAGGTCCTGGAGGAGGAGGCAATTGCTTCCAGCCCAGAGAGGCAGCGACAGCGTTTCCGGCAGTTCGGCTTCACGGAGGACCAGAGCCCACGAGAGGTGTGCAATTGCCTGTGGGAGCTGTGCCGCCTCTGGTTGCGACCCGAGAAGCACAGCAAGGAGCAGATGGTGGAACTGGTGGTGCTGGAGCAGTTCCTGGCTGCCCTGCCCGCCGAGGTCCAGGGCTGGGTCCGAAGGATGGGACCGGAGCACTGCTCCCAGGCCGTGGCCCTGGCGGAGGACTTTCTGCGGAGGCACCAAGAGGACGATGGGCAGGGAAAACTGGTGAGAAGATTGATTGTCACTGCTCTTTAGTATCATGTTTATGTATAGCCCAGAAAGGAGACCCAAAGTGGCTGAGATGGTGGTGTTTCCTGCTGCAAGACCGGGGTGTGATCATTTAGAATTGGAAAAGACCCCATGGGCCATTCAGCCCAACCTCATTTGGCTGTGCAAGAAGACACCATTAAAACCCTCCCACCAGATGGCCGGGTGATCAGTATCAGATCTGAGGTTGTTGTGTGTTTTCCGGGCTGTATGGCCATGTTCCAGAACTATTTTCTCCTGACGTTTCACCCACATCTATGGCAGGCACCCTCAGAGGTTTTGAGGTATAGCCAGGGATTGTTTGTTGTTTAAAGGGAAGTTCTTGAGATCTGGCACTGAATGTAGCTTAGTATATGACATCTGATTGCTGGACCTGAGCACTTAATGTTGCAGTTACAGTTACAGTAGAGTCTCACTTATCCAAGACTTACTTATCCAACGTTCTGGATTATCCAACGCATTTTTGTAGTCAATGTTTTCAATACATTGTGATATTTTGGTGCTAAATTTTTAAATACAGTAATTACTACATAGCATTACTGCGTATTGAACTACTTTTTCTGTCAAATTTATTTATTTATTCAATTTATTATTATTATTATTTTTCAAACTTATATGCCGCCACTCCCCTAGGGCTCGGAGCGGCTTACATCTATGGCAGGCATCCTCAGAGGTTGTGAGGTATGGATAAACTAAGTAAGGAAAGGAAAGAATATATATCTGTGTAGAGTCCAGGGTGTGGCAAGAGACAAAACCTTTCCAATGCTAATTAGGGTGATTAACTGAAACATTAATGCTGGCTTCCCAGTGACAAAGGACTCTTGCCACACCCTGGATCCTAAGCTGAAGAGCCGGCGTTGTCCGTAGACATCGCCAGGGTCATGTGGCCGGCATGACTGCATGGAGCACTGTTACCTTCCCGCTGGAGCGGTACCTATTGATCTACTCGCATTTGCATGTTTTCAAACTGCTAGGTTGGCAGGAGCTGGGGATAACAGTGGGCACTCATTCCGCTCCCAGGATTTGAACCACAAGTTGGTCCACAAGTTCAGCAGCTCAGAGCTTTAACACACTGCACCACCAGGGGCCCCATTATATATTATATATTATTATTGGTATTATTGGTAATCAAAATAAATGGTCCTCCCTACAAAAATCAAAGAATTGTGTATTCTGTAGACTTTGAAGTTTGATTTTGTGATACCCAACATGTCTCAGTTTAATTTTAGCCCATAAAATGAATAGTGGGGATCGCACAGTGAAACCTATCCCTTCAAGGCCGTTTAGGGGTTATGTGTCCAGTCCCTCCTGCATCCTTGTGTTCCTTCTGATAGAGGTTGGACTCCATTTCCCATCAGCCCCAGCCAGTCTGGGATAGGATGATGAGACGTTAGGTCTGATAATATCTCTTTTCCAATCCTTCACACTCAGCAAAGTTCATGTTAATGTGGGATTTGTGTATTGATAGTGTTTAAATGCAATTTGTGTCTTGGTTTGTATTGCATACTGATTGCATCATCCAGAGTGTAACATAGTCTGGAAAGAGTTAATTACTAAGAAGCTGTGTTGACCTTGATGTGTGGCTGGAACTGGGGAGTGTCCAGACACAAGTGTTTGTGCATTACTGATTACATCAGTTGAATGCTGTCTGCCTAGAGTGAGAGTCCTATGTCTATTGTCGGCAAGTTTGTTTGTCTTGTACAGTAAAACTTTGTATATAGTTTTACCAAAGTCTCTGGATGTCACTTCGTTCTGCGTTCCACTGACTCCATCTACTGCTGCGCTGCAAATTACTCTGACAGTTCATTCTTCTTTCTGAGACCTGGTTTGTCATTTCAGGTGCTGGGAGCATTCAAAGAGGAGCGGGACAGTTTCCAGAACACAGATGAAGCTTCGTCAGACTCCTGGCAGAGGGTCATCTTAGGGGAGATCAAACAGGAGGAGGAGGAAGACGAGGATAGAGTTGCTGCCTCAATGGGTCAGTCCCTGTTTCCTTGTTTTTTAGGATTCAAACGATGTTCTGGCAAACTTTTTACATATGTGGGTTTGACTTCTGTGTATGTGATTAAAAGGTTCCTTGTCGGAATTTCTAGGCTCTGCAATGTGAGTCTACGGAGAACATAGATAATCTCCGTTGGACATTTCCCGTGTTTTCACCTTGGTGTTATGGCCAAAGGAAAACAGATCTTAGAATGGACAGTCTCATAATGAGGATACCATCTTTTTGATAAGCTTGACGCCGCTGTTTAATTTCTGCCTGGAAGATAATTCAGGGATCAATTCAAGAAATATTTAAAAACCAAAGTAGAACTAGTTCCGGCTTTTGAGTCTGGCAATGCAACTGACCAAAACTTTGAATCTCAAAATATTACATTATATGATTCCAGCAGCGGGAACACTGAACACCCAAAAAGGGGGAAATACAGAGAAAATAGAGAGATGCTAAATATAGCAGAAACAGATAGGTTATCAGATATGATAAAAAGGATTATCTATAGATAATTTTTAGAGGCTCAGTAACTGTTTCTGATTTTTATTCAAAAGAAAGAAAATGTGAAGCTACTTGCAGAATTTGAATATGAAGTATAATAGTAATTGAATTATAAGATAATAATGGAGAGTTTATTTAGTATTAGTTCAATTGTGAGATAATTAACTTCACATTTAAATGTCTTCAGTTGGGAAGATAGGAAGTCCATTTAATTTTTATTTTTATTTAATTTTTAATTATTATTGTTACCTTTTTTGTGGGAGGGAAAGAGGATTTCAGATGAAAAAGGTGTAAGTTTGATTTTATTATTCCGTATCATATAATAATGATGATGACGACAATACAGTAGAGTCTCGCTTATCCAACGTTCTGGATTATCCAACGCATTTTTGTAGTCAATGTATTCAATACATCATGATATTTTGGTGCTAAATTCGTAAATACAGTAATTACTACATAGCATTGCTGTGTATTGAACTACTTTTTCTGTCAAATTTGTTGTATAACATGATGTTTTGGTGCTTAATTTGTAAAATCATAACCTAATTTAATGTTTAATAGGCTTTTCCTTAATCTCTCATTATCCAACATATTCACTTATCCAACATTCTGCCCACTCATTTACGTTGGATAAGTGAGACTCTACTGTAATAATAATATATTTTATATTCCAGTCTATCTCCCCAGGAGGACTCAGAGCAGATTACAGAAACATACATAATAAACATTCATTGCCATCACACAATTAACATCAAAGACAGACAGTACATAGACGGTGGCAAGGATTCCCACTTTTTTTCATCTTTGGCATCTGGAGGCTGTGTTAAACTTGGCGATGGGGAGGTGTTGTTGTTCAATTTTCCACACTGAGGAGCCTGTTATCTATGGATGACTTCCTGATCAATTTGCCTGCATGTTTTTCATTGGGTGCTTTTTACATCCCCGCTAAAGCAGTATCTACTTATCTACTCACATTGCTGTTTTCGAACTGCTAGGAAACAGAAGCTAGGGCTGATGGTGGGAGCTCACACTGACCTACACACAACCTCTGAGGATGCCTGCCATACATGTGGGTGAAACGTCAGGAGAGGATACTTCTAGAACATGGCCATACAGCCCGGAAAACATACAACAACCCAATTTTAACTGACATAAACCTATCAGGATTTCAATGGGATGTGTGGGCCTGCTTCTGGCTAATGAGATAGTCAAGTTAATTAAGATTGTTGTTGTTGTGTGCCTTCAAGTCATTTTAGACTTTGGGCAAGCCTGTGACTAAAAATGAGAGCGGGGGCCAGGTAAATGAATTTGGAGGGCCGCATCTGGCCCACGGACTTAGTTTGGGGACCCCTGATATAGAAAGTGTCACTCTCTCTCTCTCTCTCTCTCTCTCTCTCTCTCTCTCTCTCTCTCTCTCTCTCTCTCTCTCTCTATATATATATATATATATATATATATATATATATATACACACACACATACAGTAGAGTCTCACTTATCCAAGCTAAATGGGCCGGCAGAAACTTGGATAAGCAAATATCTTGGATAATAAGGAGGGATTAAGGAAAAGCCTATTAAACATCAAATTAGGTTATGATTTTACAAATTAAACTTCATGTTATACAACAAATTTGACAGAAAAAGTAGTTCAATACACAGTAACGTTATGTAGTAATTACTGTATTTACGAATTTAGCACCAAAATATCATGATATATTGAAAACATTGACTACAAAAATGGCTTGGATTATCCAGAGGCTTGGATAAGCGAGGCTTGGATAAGTGAGACTCTACTGTGTGTATGTATGTATGTATGTATGTATGTGTGTGTGTGTGTGTGTGTATACTATGCATATCCTCTGTGTAATAAGATACAGTTATTCGTTCCTCCATATTTGTGGATTTAAATCTTTGTGGATTAGGTTTTTCATGAATTTGATTTAAAATGTTCTTTTCATTATGATTCTGTGGTCAGCTACCTCCTGTAATGCTGGAGATTTAGAAATTTCTGTAGAAGACACCTACTAGACATCTCTAGTTCCTCCAATACAATTATATGGTCATTTTCTAGTGGAAGTTGACCCATGCTGAAAGACCTAGAAGCGATCAATTTATTCATAGTTTTTTCACTTTCATGGGAGTCCTGTGCCCATAACCCCAGCGAATGTGGAGGCCTGATTGTGCTTCTTTTACAGCAATATCCTGTTTCCCCTAAAATAAGACATCTCCAGAAAATAAGACCTAGTAGAAGTTTTGCTGAATATAAGGCCTCCCCCGAAAGTAAGACCTAGCAAAGGTTTTGTTTGGAAGCATGCCCACCGAACAGAACACCAGAGCATGCAGGATCAGTAAATGTACGTACCATAGAGTGTTGTACATGGAAATAATGGTAGTAACAAGAAATTCTTGATAGGATTCAGTTTGTCTGGTTATGCTGGTTTGTGATGACAACTACTGTATAGTATATAATAAATGTTCTTTTTTTTTGTTCAACAATAACTGTGAATTCTTTTTCATGGAAAAATAAGACATCCCCTGAAAATAAGACCTAGAGCATCTTTGGGAGCAAAAATTAATATAAGACACTGTCTTATTTTCGGGGAAACACGGTGTGAATATATATAGGACTATGCATATCCTCTATGTAATAAGATACAGTTGTTCATTCCTCCATATTTGTGGATTTAAATCTTTTGTGGATTAGGTTTTTCATGGATTTGATTTTAAATGTTCTTTTCAGTATGATTCTGTGGTCAGCTACCTCTAGTAATGCTGGAGGCTTTAGAAATTTCTGTAAAAGACACCTACCTAGACATCTCTAGTTCCTCCAATGCAATTATTATGGTCATTTTCTAGTGGAAATTGACCCATGCTGGGAGACCTAGAAGCTATCAATTTATTCATAGTTTTTTCTCTTTCATGGGAGTCCTGTGCCCATAACCCCAGCGAATGGTGAGGGCTGATTGTGCTTCTTTTTCAACAATAAAAGCAAATAAATTCTTCATGGAAATAGACAGGTAACTAGTGATGCTGTTTCAACCTGATTTGAATTCCTTCCTTCCTTATTGTCTTTCCTTCTCATCTGTGTCCAAGAATGATTTTGGCGTTTGGATTTCTCCCTTTCCGCCAGGTGACGAACAAACATATGACACGGATCCGGACAATTCTGGAGTAGCAGAAGCCCACAAAATACTGCTTGGAAGGGTTGTGTGGAATGTTTCCCACAGCCCTAATTCAGGAGAAGCTTCAGAGAGCTGCCTGGAGAAGGGAGAATTGAGTTGTCATTCCCAAGTCGCAGCAGGAGTCGGAGTCCAGTCGATAATCCAAGACGAGCGCTTGAAAAAATGCCCCGAATGTGGGAAAAGTTTTGTGTGGCGGTCGGAGCTTATCGAGCACCAAAGATCCCACACGGGGGAGAGGCCCTACTCCTGCTCCTACTGCGGGAAGAGCTTCAGCCGCAAGTCGTACATTATTAAGCACGAGAGGATCCACACAGGGGAGAAGCCCTACATCTGCTCCCACTGCGGCAAAGGCTTCATCTCCAAGTCGGACCTGATTAAACATGAAAGAACCCACACGGGGGAGAAACCCTATCTGTGCCCCGACTGCGGGAGGAGCTTCAGCCGGAAACAGTTCCTGGTGACCCACCGGCGGACCCACACCGGGGAGAAGCCCTACAAGTGCTCTGAGTGCGGAAAGAGCTTCAGCCAGCGGACTTGCCTGGTCATCCACGAGAGAGCCCACACCGGGGAGAAGCCCTTCCAGTGTCTCGTGTGCGGGAAGAGCTTCGGCAGGAGGGACATCCTCATGACGCACCAGAAGCTGCACACCCGAGAGAAGGCCTTCCAGTGCACAGACTGGTTGTGAAACGCACACCAGCAGCTCTCTGTGTGTAGTTGTGCACACAGAATACTTTGTTGGGAGGTGTTAGCTGGCCCTGATTGTTTCCTGTGTGGAATTCCCCTGTTTTCAGAGTGTTGTTCTTTATTTAGTGTTCTGATTTTAGAGATTGTATTGTTCTGTTTTATTATACCACATTAATGGTGGGTAAATCATAAGAGGTGGAAGAGACCAAAAGGGCCATCCACTCCGACCCTCTTCTGCCAAGCAGGAAAAGTACAATCAAACCACCCAAAACAGATGGCCATCCATCCTCTGTTTAAAAGCCTCCAATGAAGGAGCTTCCACCGCACTCCAAGGCAGAGAGTTCCATTGTTGAACTGCCTGTACAGTCAGGAAGTTCTTCTTAATGTTCAGATGGAATCTCCTTTCCTGTAATTTGAACCCATTGCTCTGAGTCCTAGGCTGAATCGACACTTCCATTTAATCCAGATTATCAAATCAGATGATAATAATAATAATACAGTAGAGTCTCGCTTATCCAACATAAACGGGCCGACAGAACGTTGGATAAGCAAATATCTTGAATAATAAGGAGGGATTACAGAAAAGCCTGTGGAGAAGAGCAAACCACAGACCGCTTACTACAATGCAGCCTAATCCCTGCGACATGCACAATGGAGGACCTTCTTAAACCGACATCAGAGGCAACTCACTAATGCCTTGAAAGACCTCTCCAGCTACTACAAAGAGAACCACCTGAAGCCCAACCCTGCCAAGACACAAGTGTGTGCTTTCCACCTACGTAACCGCGAAGCCAACAGGAAACTGAAAGTTACTTGGGAAGGCCAAGAGCTCGAACACTGTTTCCATCCTAAATACCTTGGTGTCACTTTAGATCGAACAGTAACATACAGGAAACACTGCATGAACACCAAGCACAAAGTACCTGCACGCAATAACATCCTGCGGAAACTGACTGGCAGCGCATGGGGAGCAGACCCACAAGTAATAAGAACCTCAGCCCTGGCCTTGTCTTTCTCAACTGCAGAGTATGCCTGTCCTGTTTGGCACAAGTCTGCCCATGCAAAGCAGGTGGACATAGCACTGAATGAAACATGCAGAATCATCACAGGATGCCTTAAACCTACACCTGTTGATAAACTCTACAAGTTAGCTGGCATTGCCCCTCCTGACGTGCGACGGGAAGTTGCTGCCAACGGTGAGCAAAAAAAGGTCGAACATTGTGAAAGCCACCCATTGCATGATTATCACCCTCCTCCCACCAGACTCAAATCAAGGAAGGGCTTCATGAGAACCACCACTCCTCTTGATGTTCCTCCAGCAGCAGCAAAGGTGTCTCTCTGGGCAGCTAAACCTGGCAATTCTAACTGGATGGCCCCTCATGAGGGTCTTCCTCCAGGGGCAAACCAGGAATGGGCAACTTGGAAGTCCTTGAACAGACTCAGAAGCGGAGTGGGCAGATCAAAAGACAACTTGGCAAAGTGGCACTACCTGGAGGAATCCTCCACCTTGTGTGACTGTGGAGCAGAACAAACAACTCCTGATATGTATGCTTGCCCACAATGCCCTGCCTCATGTACGGAGGAGGAGTTGTTTAAAGCTACAGACAATGCAGTTGCTGTTGCCCGCTTTTGGTCCAAAACTATTTAGTTGCTTGTGATTTCTTCTTTTTTTTAATTTCCATTATTTGAAATGTATTGGTTGTACAATGCTTTTGACACGAAATAAATAAAAGGCAGCTTTGGTAACACTCTTTCTATTAAGGCGCCCTCTAGTGGAATAAAATAGGAACTTCTGCCCCTTTCTTTCCCAACAGCCTTCAAATATTCCTTTGTTTGGACTACATCTCCCAGCAGCCCCTGCAAGGAGGCGTGACTCTTTCCCCACCTGCGCCTAACGAGTTAAAATAAACGAGCCTCTTCCTAGACCAGCCTTTATGGAGGGGAAGAGGGTGGCTTGAAAGGCTTCCTTTCCTTGCCTTTATTACCCTCTCCTCCAGGGAAGGCCATCTGGTTTTTCCAGGCTGAGCAGATTTGGAGAAGCCTTGCTGCCAGTGCCTTCAGGTGAGTCAGAGGAAGGGGAGAGGAAGAAAGCACATCCAGACAAAGGTAGGAATAAAAAATAAGAGAGAGACCAGGATGCAATTCAATTAATGTTGCACCGAATTAAATCTTTTTGCTACAATACAGTTCAGGATGGCTAAAATCCCTAAATTGTGGATCATAGGACTTTAGAGGCCTCATACCCTGTTTCCCCGAAAATAAGACATCCCCAGAAAATAAGACCTAGTAGAGGTTTTGCTGAATTGCTAAATATAAGGCCTCCCCCAAAAGTAAGACCTAGCAAAGTTTTTGTTTGGAAGCATACGTACCATAGATCGTAGAACATGGAAATAATGGTAGTAATAAATTCTTGATGGGATTCACAGTTTGTCTGGTTATGCTGGTTTGAGATGACAACTATTGTACAGTATATAATAAATGTACAATTTGTGTTCAACAATAAATGTAAATTCTTCTTCATGGAAAAATAAGACAGCCCCTGAAAATAAGACCTAGCACAACTTTGGGAGCAAAAATTAATATAAAACACTGTCTTATTTTCGGGGAAACAGGGTAGTATCGTTGTTGTTGTTCAAAAGAGGGTTTGCCTTTGCCTCCTTCTGAGGCTGAAGCCACTTCTACACTGCCAAATAATCCAGATTATCAAAGCAGATAATCCACATACAGTAGAGTCTCACTTATCCAACATAAACGGGCCGGCAGTACGTTGGATAAGCGAATATGTTGGATAATAAGGAGGGATTCAGGAAAAGCCTATCACACATCAAATTAGGTTATGATTTTACAAATTAAGCATCAAAACATCATGTTAGACAACAAATTTGACAGAATAAGTACAGTAGAGTCTCACTTATCCAACACTCGCTTATCCAACGTTCTGGATTATCCAACGCATTTTTGTAGTCAATGTTTTCAATACATCGTGATGTTTTGGTGCTAAATTTGTAAATACAGTAATTAGTACACAGCATTACTGTGTATTGAACTACTTTTTCTGTCAAATTTGTTGTATAACATGATATTTTGGTGCTTAATTTGTAAAATCATAACCTAATTTGATGTTTAATAGGCTTTTCCTTAATGCCTCCTTATTATCCAACATATTCGCTTATCCAACATTCTGCCGGCCCGTTTATGTTGGATAAGTGAGACTCTACTGTAGTTCAGTACGCAGTAATGCTATGTAGTAATTACTGTATTTACAAATTTAGCACCAAAATATCACTATGTATTGAAAACATTGACTACAAAAATGCGTTGGATATCCAGAACGTTGGATAAGTGAGTGTTGGAAAAGTGAGACTACTTTAATTTATTCTGAACTGGATTATATGAGTCTATAATGCCATATAATCCAGTTCAAATAATCTGATAATCTGGATTTAATAATGGCAGTATAGAAGGGGTCTGAGACAGTGCGACTTTCCCAAGGCAACCCATTGGAGATTCGATAAAGGGGCCCAAATTCTTTTAGAGTGCATTCACACTGTAGGATTAATGCAGTTTGACACCACTTTGGTGCGATGGGTTCATTGGCGTGGTAATTTCACAATGTCTTTCACCTTCTCTGCCAAAGTGCCTCACCAAAGTCCAAATCCCAGGGTTCCATAGTATTGAGCTCTGGCACTTAAAATGGTGCGAAACTGCAATAACTACAGAGTGTAGATATCCCCTTAGTTTGGGGTTGCGGTGAGTTTTCCGGGCTGTATGGCCATGTTCCAGAAGCATTCTCTCCTGACGTTTCTCCCACATCTATGGCAGGTATCCTCAGAGCTTGTGAGATCTGTTGGAAACTAGGCAAGTGGGGTTTATATATCTATGGAATAATGTCCAGGTTGGGAGAAACAACTCTTGTCTCTTTGAGTAAAGAGTGGATATTGCAATTGGCCACCTTGATTAGCACTGAATGGCCTTGCAGCTTCAAAGCCTGGCTTCCTGCCTGGGTGAATCATTGGGGAAATTTAAATTGTCTTTCCACTTCTTCCAAAATCTTTTACCCCAATCCAGTAATTATTTTCTTGCTATTAGGATTAGGTCCATTTCTGTTTCTAGCTTATAGCCTTAGTATTTTGTCCCACAAGTGTCTTTATGTTTTCTTTTTAAAAAATAATTTATGAAATGTTCCCACCTATAGACTTTTCTTTCAACAGAGCAGTTAAGTTGTCCACATAATTACGCATTTCAGTCACATACTACAACATGGAAATATCAAAGCCATAATAATAATAATAATAATAATAATAATAATAATAATAATAATAATCAAAGCAAGCTCTAAATGTAATACAGTAGAGTCTCACTTATCCAACATAAACGGGCCAGCAGAACGTTGGATAAGTGAATGTGTTGGATAATAAGGAGGGATTAAGGAAAAGCCTATTACACATTGAATTAGGTTATGATTTTACAAATTAAGCACCAAAACATCATGTTTAACAACAAATTTGACAGAAAAAAGTAGTTCAGTACACAGTAATGCTATGTAGTAATTACTGTACAGTAGAGTCTCACTTATCCAACACTCGCTTATCCAACGTTCTGGATTATCCAACGCATTTTTGTAGTCAATGTTTTCAATATGTCATGATATTTTGGTGCTAAATTCGTAAATACAGTAATTACTACATAGTATTACTGCGTATTGAACTACTTTTTCTGTCAAATTTGTTGTCTAACATGATGTTTTGGTGCTTAATTTGTAAAATCATAAACTAATTTGATGTTTAATAGGCTTTTCCTTAATGCCTCCTTATTATCCAACATATTTGCTTATCCAACGTTCTGCCGGCCCATTTATGTTGGATAAGTGAGACTCTACTGTATTTACAAATTTAGCACCAAAATATCATGACATATTGAAAACATTGACTACAAAAATGCGTTGGATAATCCAGAACGTTGGATAAGTGAGACTCTACTCTATAGCAATAGTTTGGTCATTTGAGGGTTTAGAGAGCTACGTTTCTATAAGACCAGCATGCATTTAAAAAAAGTGTTTCATGGCTCTCAATTTTTCAGTCATGTAAGGGCATAAATTGTTTATTTTTGGAGTGTAGTTTTTCCGGATTGTATGCCCATGTTCAGAAGCATTCTCTCCTGACGTTTCTCCCATATCTATGGCAGGCATCCTCAGAGGTTGCCTGCCATAAATGTGGGTAAAACGTCAGGAGAGAATGCGTCTGGAACATGGCCATAGAGGCCAGAAAACTCACAGGCTTCCGCCCATGAAAGCCTTCGACAACACAGTAGTTTATTTTGTTTGAGCACGAGCCCATTACTGTCTCTTGGTGCATCTGGACTGTAGAATTAATGCAGTTTGACACCACTTGAACTGCTATGGCTATTATGGTATCCTGGGATTTATAGATGCATCCCATGGCAGCTGACCGATTTCACATTATATGTATATGTGTGTGTGTAAAAAATTCTTATTTTAGTTTGAACTTGTTTTGTTCTTATATAATCCAAATGAATCTACTTTTGCAGTGTAGCCCAACTTGCTGCTGAAAGAAATGGCCACTATGGAGGATGGAAGGGAGTCGCCAGAAGGACTCCAGGAAAAAGAAATGAAGACGGAGAGGATGGGTCGGTTAGGTTCCGAACTTGGACAGGGCACGTCTTCCACTGTTTTAGGTGAGGGCACCATGGAGTGGGAGGGACCCGGCAGATTGGGTATGATGAAAACAAAAAAAAGGAAAGGGATCTAGGAGTGTTAGTGGATCACAAGCTGAGCATGAGTCAACAGTGTGATCCGAAAGTTTAAATAGTCATTCTTAGCGGCATCAATAGGAATATAGTGTCTGGATCAAGGAAAATCATAACCCCACTCTTTGGTCAGACCTCACCTAGAATAACCCTGTGTCCAATTCTAGGCATCACAATTCAAGAAGGATATTAACACTAAGGGGCCCCTGGTGGCACAGTGTGTTAAAGCACTGAGCTGCTGAACTTGCGGACCAAAAGGTCCCAGGTTCAAATCCCGGGAGCGGAATGAGCACCCGCTGTTTGCCCCAGCTCCTGCCAACCTAGCAGTTCGAAAACATGCAAATGTGAGTAGATCAATAGGTACCTCTCCGGCAGGAAGGTAACAGCGCTCCATGCAGTCATGCTGGCCACATGACCTGGAGGTGTCTATGGACAACGCCGGCTTTTCAGCTTAGAAATGGAGATGAGCACCAACCCCCAGAGTCGGTCACGACTGGACTTAATGTCAAGGGAAACCTTTACCTTTTACTATTAACACTAAGCTGGAATGTGTCCAGAGAAGGACAACCAAAAGGATCAAAGGTTTGGAGGCCTAATCGTATGAATTATGGCTTAGGGAGCTGGGTACCTTTAGCCTAGAGAACAGAAGGCTATGAGAGGACACGAGAGCCATGTGTAAATATTGGAAGGGATAGCTCGATCTACACTGTGATTTAATATCCAAATGATCTGCTTTGAAATGGATTATATGGCAGTGTAGGCTCATATAATCAAGTTCAAAGCAGATAATGTGGATTATCTAAATTGATAGTCTGGATTATATGGCAGTGTACATCCAGCCAATGTCATATTGAGGGAGAGGGCAGGTTTGTTTTCTGCTGCTCTGGAGACTAGGACACAATGGGGCTGTGAAGAGGTAATGAACAACCGAGGTTCCTTCAGGCAAGGGGGAATCTAATTATTACTGCCACCAAATGTGAAGGAGCTTAATAACACTTGTCACCAATTTGTAAAGAACTAATTATTGTGACTGCCACCAATTTGGGAAGATGCAACCACCACAGATCAGGGAGGAGACCTTTTACTTCTTCTTCTACTTCACTTCAGATGGTAGCGTACTTGGTTCAGAATATATATATATATGACAGAGGCTTCGATGTTGGAAAAACAAGAATAAGTGTATTCAGGCACAGAGCTTAGTGGTTACAGTATTGTTTCTCACGAAGAGGTTTTCTTATTAACAGTTACAATTTCAGAATAAGATGAATCAACTCTCTAAAATATTACTTCTTTTACTTAAGGTGGTTAAACCTTATTCCTCTTCTACTTTTATACCACAGTCACCCCTGTGATATGCTATCACAGACTCTCTGTTCCCTACCAGGACACAGATTATGTCAAATAAGTCACCAAACTTATTTTAAACTGACTCAAAATAACCATTTGAGTCTCCCTTGATCCTCTCAACCAGGATCAATCTTCCCTGTGCCTCAACAGAGCACAGACTGGCTCTCCTTTTTTTTTTTTTTAACTCTGCACTTCTTTAGCAAAACAGCAGTTGGCTCCGCCCACTTCTCCATGGCAACCAGCCTCCGAGTGCTGAGATGCAGCAACTGTAATACTTACCCTTTTAAAATACAAACCCACAATTAAACATAACATATGTATATGTATACCAAAAATTCGTACTTCATTACAGGGGCGATTGATTCAAATTGCAGGAAAGGGGAGTAAACATTAAGAAGGACTTCCTGAGAATAAGAGCTCTTCAGTAGTGGAATATGTTGCTTAGTAGGCCCATTCTACTACACTGCCATATAATTCAGGTTATCAATGCAGATAGTGTTGGGAAGCACAGTAGCCGCATTTCTTGAAGGACGTAGAGTCAAATCTACAGGACACAGATGGAGGCTTCGCAGGGTTACAGCATGGTTTTTCTGTCTCACTTAGGCCACCAACGCAAAGGAGAGACGTTAGCTCACTTTGTGCCAAACTTAAGGGACGAGGCCCGGGAGACCAGTGACACCAACACACTGGGAAGCATCCGAGATGCAGAGGAAGAGGAAGACGAGGACCTCCTGAAGGCCGACGGTCCGGAAGCCCATCGCCAGCTCTTCCGGCAGTTCTGCTTCCAAGAGGGTGATGGTCCTCGGAGAGCTTGCCATCGCCTCTGGGAGCTTTGCCAAGGGTGGCTGGAGCCCGAGAGGCGCACCAAGGAGCAGATTCTGGAGCTGGTGGTCCTGGAGCAGTTCCTGGCCGTCCTGCCTTGGAGGATCCGGCACCGGGTCCAGGAAGGCGGGCCAGAGAACTGTGCCCAGGCTGTAGCCCTGGCAGAGGGTTTCCTGCTGGAACCGACAGAGGAGCAGGTGAGAGAGCTGGAGGCTCCTGGCATTATAGTATAGGAACACTTGGTATCTGTAACCGAGTGCAGCATAGCCAATGTGAACTTATGTTAGGAAACAAGAGGAAATACGCAGGATGCTCTGGTAAGGTTGAAAACCAGGCTAAAAACCTTACAGTTATTGTTGCGGGTAATACATCTCAGATGAGACAGTAAAAAGTCACTTAACTTCTGTAAAAGAGTTCCTAATGGTGAGACTCACATTTTTTGTGTGAGGCATCATGAAGGGAAGGGAAGCCTTATTTATTTATTTAATACATTTATATCCCACCCTTCTCACCCTGAAGGGGACTCAGAGCGGCTTACAAATTAAATTTACATACGATATTATTATTATTAGCATAGCACAATACTGGCAATAAATTACCGGGCTGTGGCGCAGGCTGGTGAGCAGCCTGCTGCAATAAATCACTCTGATCATGAGGTCATGAGTTTGAGGCCAGCCCGTGGCGGGGTGAGCACCCGTCAATTAAAAAATAAAAAATTGCCCCAGCTCGTTGCTGACCTAGCAACCAGAAAGATAGTTGCATCTATCAATTAGGAAATAAGGTACCACTTATAAAGTGGGGAGGCAAATTTAACTAATTTACACCGTTGGAATGAGGAAGTGCCATCATACTGGATGATGAAGCAACTGCTCCCCCTGTGGCCAGAATCGAACATCCCCTCAGGAGAAGGTTAAATTACCTCTGCATCTGTCTCTGTCTGTCTCTGTCTCGGTTCTATGTGTATATGGGCATTGAATGTTTGCCCTATATGTATATAATGTGATCCTCCCTGAGTCCCCTTCAGGGTGAGAAGGGCAGAATATAAATACTGTAAATAAATAAATATGTAATATATAATATATAATATATAATTAATATTATTATATTGTATTATTAGTATTATATTGTATTACAAAATAATATTAATATTATATGCATATAAAATATATTATAATGCTCCCTTCTCAGACAAAGGAAAACAATAACAATAATAATAATTTTATTTCTTACCCGCATCTCCTCATGGCTTGAGATGGGTTACAGCATAATTAAAACACATAAACATTGTAAAAATTGGGGTGCTGTGAATTTTCTGGGCTGTGTGGCCATGTTCCAGAAGCATTCTCTCCTGACGTTTCGCCCACATCTGCCTGGCTGTTGTTCTTTATTTACTGTCCTGACTTTGGACAGTAAGGACAGCCCAGGCTGTGGCGCAAGCTGGAGGGCAGCCGGCTGCAGCCGGCTGAGACCAGTCACTCTGACCAAGAGGTCATGAGTTCGAGGCCAGCTCGGAGCCTGCGTTTGTCTTTGTCTTTGTTCTGTGTCAAGGCATTGAATGTTTGCATTATATGTGTAATGTGATCCGCCCTGAGTCCCCTTCGGGGTGAGAAGGGCGGAATATAAATACTGTAAATAAATAAATAAGTAAGTAAAGAACAATACTCAGAAAATGGGGGAATTCCAGACAGGAAACAATCAGGGACAGCTAACTCCTCCCAACAAAGGATTCCCCAGACCTTGAAGCTGCAGGGCTATCCAATGCTAATCAAGCTGGCAAATTGCAACATTACGCTTGCCTCCAACAAACAAGAGTTCTTTCTCCCACCCTGGACAATCCACAGATATATAAACCCCACTTGCCTAGTTTCCAACAGACCTCACAACCCCTGAGGATGCCTGCCATAGATGTGGGCGAAACGTCATGAGAGAATGCTTCTGGAACATGGCCATACAGCCCAGAAAACTCACAGAAGGCCAGTGATTCCGGCCATGAAAAGCCTTCGACAACACCTTTCCCATTGCTTGTTACAGGTTTTGTGTAAAATAGGATGTCAGTACTTGACCTGGAGAATCTTCTAACCTCTTGGTGATATATGCTCGCATAACCAGGGCTTATGAGAGCATAACTTCTTTTTGTCCTGGTGTTGTGGAAACTGAGATCTAAGTATCTCCTGGTGCAATCTCCCCACACAACAGCTTTATAGCTACTGAGTGAAGCTCTTTCCTCTAATTAAAAGGGCCAAAGATTAGTTATTGGGAAGTGTATGGGAAAAGCTTTCTACATAACTTCACCTATCTGCCTTTTCTGTCACAGACTTGGGAAGATGTGTGAGGAGGACTGAGGTGACAGGGATGGAATCCTTTTGAAATATCCCACCGGTGCCTCCAATTGAGGAGAGCCCAATTTGTGGTACTCAACTCAGGCAGGGGAAATCTTTTTTTTAAATCCCACTGCTGCCTCCAATTGAGGAGATGTGCGCGCGTATGAGAGGGAGGGGTGGAGGATGTGTGAATGTATGACAGGGAGGATTTAGTGGATAAGGAAGGATAACAGAACTGATGGGTTTAAATGAGTAAAGATGGTAACTTATATAGAAAAGTACGGTAACTGCCACCAACGTGAGGTAACAGGCTTACAGAGAGGCAAGGAGACTTATCTTTATGAACAATAACAAAATTCAAGTTTATTTTTGGTACATAAGCGTATGGTTTCAATCAGTAAACATTCCGGATCTTAAGTTACAATGTAGTCTTTCTTGAATGGATATTTCTTAAATAACTTCTCTTCAACACAGTATACTAAACTCCCCCGGTCAGCTTATATTCCCAGCCTTTCCCCTGAGTGACCATAAGCTGCCGTCCTTAGCTGATTTCCACAGCTCCTAATCTTTCCAAAACCTAACCGCAACTGTCCTTTTTTAAACCCTCACAGCAACTGAACTTTTTAAAAAAGGGAATCTGCTCCAACTGTCATCTTAGCCACGCCCCTTTTTCCTCCAGAGAGAGGTTACGTTGCCATGGCAACCCGCTGAACACAGCTGGCTTCCATGTGAGACCTGTCTTCATCAATACATAACTCCCCTTTTTCCTTTTAATAAACAAATAAAATCATATCAATAATTCCCATTAACTCATAACATCCTTACAATGTGTTTTACAGAACTGTGTGCTATGCCACTATCAAACTGGGTCTTGGTTCTCGTGGGTAAGAAAATACTCAAACGACCAAGCAGTGAGCCTTCTCCTTTGATCTTCTCTTCTTTTTCAGGTGCCAGGGACATTCAAGGAAGATGGCAGCAATTCTCCCAGTGCAGAGATGGGTCTACCAGATGCCTGGAAGAGGATGTCTCTCAGTTCAATCAAACAAGAAAATGAGGGAGAGGTCACTCTTTTTGGTAATATTTGGGGTCCGCTTTCTGGGAATGTCATTTATGGGGCGTTTGGAAGTACAGGGTATTTCAAAAAGATGGACCTGATGTGAAATTGCTATATCTGTTGGAGTTCAACCCCACACTGCCCAAGTCTGCAGTCCTCAATGAGGAGTAGTGAGTTAATTTAGAACAGGCTGGGGGAAATCCATTCCCCCCCATCTCCTAAATGACAGTTTGAAATGTATCTATTTCTTCTCTCTGTTTCTGTTCCAATTCCGATTGGTTGTGTAGAATGGATACTTTGCAGATGCATGCCTTTTGTCTTTGACTTTCTACTTTTACATCTTGGTGCGTGCTGTGTCTATTGAGATCTCTCTCTGCCTGTGTGTCAGGAGAGGTTAATGCCTGGAATTATTTCCATCTCTTTTGAACTCTAGAAGAGATGGGGTTTAGAGTAGCTAGGATACAGTTCTTTACTATTAAGAAATGTAGATATTATTATTGTAAATAAACCTTTTGTGATTTTAAAGACAGAACTCCACATGTTTGCCTCCTAAGCTCTAAATTCTTTACAGCCACATGGCACTTCATGTTCTGCTTGCTGTGAGCTGAATGCTCAACTTTAGGTATTTGCATATTAAGTGTCTGCATATTTTTGGATGCTCTGCTGTTTTGGGTAGTTTTCCCTAACTAACACCAAGAAAATCCTAACAATACCTGCAACGTTGTATTGCCCATGAATGAAACTATTTCCGTTGTGAAACGGTGAGCATGGAGTTTCCTATTATTATCTTTGGATGCCTCTCCTGGCACACAAACAGCCCCCAGCCTCAGTCATTTTCAAGATGGCGACCCCGCAACACAAGGCCTAATTATATATTCTGCATTTGCAGAGTTGGGTTTTTTTTAGATTTGTTTCAGACTCAAAATAGTTAGTAAACTTGATAACGTCATAATTCATTAAACTGTTTGTAACTTGTTGTTACAAACTTGTTGTAGGAGCCTCCGGTGGCTCAGTGTGTTAAAGCACTAAGCTGCTGAACTTGCAGACCAAAAGGTCCCAGATTCAAACCCGGGGAGTAGAGTGAGCACCCACTGTTAGCTCCAGCTTCTGCCAACCTAGCAGTTCGAAAACATGCCAATGTGAGTAGATCAATAGGTACTGCTCCAGCGGGAAGGTAACGGCACTCCATGCAGTCATGCCGGCCACATGATCTAAGAGGTGTCTACGGACAACGCTGGCTCTTTGGTTTAGAAATGGAGATGAGAACCAATCCCCCAGAGTCGGACACGACCGGACTTAACGTCAGGGGAAACCTTTACCTTTACGAACTTGTTGTGTAATTGTTAGATGTTGCCATTGAGAAATATATTGCTTTGAACCCTTTTCCTCATGGATTTCTGCATGGCAGAATGGGGTTAGACTGGATGGCTGTTGGGTCTCGTCTAACCCTGTGATTCTCTGTTACAGGAGGTGACAAGAGGCTCCGCAGGGCAAAGGCAAGTCGGACAGAAAATCCCGGGGAAGTGAAAGCCTATGAGATTTTTCCTGGAGAGGATGCATCCCACTTTGCTGAAGCAGCTTCCAATAGCAGAAAAGGAACTGGTCCCGAGAAGGCATGGGTTCGAATAGGTAAGCGTGGCCTTCCGGAAAATAAAACCACCCGTTTGGCGGACAGGCGGTATCAGTGCACCTTCTGTGAGAAGAGCTTTAAGCACCGGTCCACGCTGACGGTCCACCAGAGAACCCATACGGGAGAGCGGCCTTATACTTGCTCGCATTGCGAGAAAAGCTTCATGCACCGGTCCAACCTTATTGTTCACGAGAGAACCCACACGGGCGAGAAGCCCTACAAGTGCCTGGATTGCGGGAAGAGCTTTGGCCACCGCTCCAACCTGATTGCTCACGAGACGGTCCACGCGGCCGGGGCGCTGTACCAGTGCGTGGAGTGCGGCGAACGCTTTGAGCACCTCTCCCACCTCAACGCCCACAAGCCGGTCCACCTGGAGGAGAAGCCCCACGAATGTACCGACTGTGGGAAGAGCTTCAAGCAGCGGTCGGCGCTCACAGACCACAAGCGCACCCACCGCGGGGAGAAGCCGCACAAGTGTTCCCAATGTGAGAAAACCTTCAGCAAGCGGTCCGCCCTCATCGTCCACGAGAGAAGCCACGCGGGGGGAAAGCCCTACCACTGCTCAGATTGCGGGGAGAGCTTCAACGATCGGTCGGTTCTTGTGGCTCACGAGAGGATCCACGTTGGGGAGAGACTTTGCTCGCAGCTCGCTCCTTATTACACATAAGAGAATCCAGATAGACAAGATACTTACTCCTTTTTACACATAAGAAATATCTATACAGGAGAGAAGTGCAAATGCTTGCTCCTTATTACAAATAAGAGAACCCAGGCAGGAGAAAAGTATAAATGCTTACCTTATATATACCCTATATACTCATGTATAAGTCGAGAAATTTTAGTTAAAAAAATCAACCCCCAAAACTTGGATGGGTCAGTGTGAGCGTACTATCTCAACCCTTCGTGATGTTTTAATAAAGTCTTAACAGTTTCATTCAAAGAAAAGTCACACTGTCTTGCAGATGGTACTTCATTTGTTAACAAACAATAGAAACAACCTACATGTGACATTCATTGGCAGAACTGAGCAATTGTGACAATACCAGCTTCATTAACGATCCTGCATGCAAAACTACCGGTCATCAAAAACAAACATTCAAATTGCGTTGTCGAAGGCTTTCATGGCTGGAATCACTGGATTGTTGTGAGTTTTCCAGGCTGTATGGCCATGTTCCAGAAGCATTATTTCTCAAATCAGAACAATAAATAAAGAACAACATTCAGAAAACAGAAGAATTCCAGATATGAATCAATCAGGGCCAGCTAACACCTCCCAACAAAGGATTCCCCCAGGCAGTAAGCAGCCAGACCGTGAAGCTGTAAGGCTAGTCAATGCTAATCAAGGTGGTCCGTTACGACATTCACACTTGCCTCAAACAGACAAGAGTTCTTTCTCCCACCCTGGACCTTCCACGGGTATATAAACCCCACTTTCCTAGTTTTCAATAGATCTCACAACCTCTGAGGATGCCTGCCATAGATGCAGGCGAAATGTCAGGAAATAATGCTTCTAGAACAAGGCCATATATCCCGGAAAACTCACAGCAACCCAAACATCCAAATTGTTCATTGGTTCATTAATCATGTCTGTATCATAATAGGTTGAATCTCTCATCTGTCCTAAAATATATTTTATTGCTTACTGGATATCCCTAACCAAATGTTTTAGACAAAAGGTTTCCTCTAAACCGGGCATGGACAAACCTCGGCCCTCTGGGTGTTTTGGGTTTCAAATCCTACAATTCCTTTTTTTCCCCAGTTTTTTATTTAAATGATTGAAAAAATTTGAATTTTACATATTCAGTACTTAAAACTTATACATTCTTTAACAAATTGCAATACAGAGTTATGTATATCATAGCTCTTATGGTATTTTCACTCTCTAACTATATTACATACACATATTATTTACCTTTTGTTACCCTTCACCTAGTGCTATCCCTTCACCCCAGACCAGCCAATTACAATATTTATTTCCAAAATTCCATTGTTTCTTTTACAGGTTTTTCCCCCTTTCCTTCTACGTATACAAACGCTATAAATTTTCCCCATATCTTCCCAAAATCATCCGTTTTTAATAACCCTCTTTTAATTTTAATATTACATGTCAATTTATAATTTATCGCAATATCCCAAATCTCCTTATACCATTCTTCCAATTGGCACTCCTCCCTTCCTTTTGGCTATTAACAATCTTGCTGCTGTTACCAAGTTGGCAATTAGTTCCTTTAACTCTTTTGATATTTGAATATTATCCATAAATGCCAACAGTGCTATTTCAGGCGTTCCTATTATTTCCTACAATTCCTAATAGCCGGTAGGCCATGCCATGCCTGCTCTAAACCTTGTATGTATCTACATAGCCTATACACAATGTGTCATGTTGACATTTATGGCATGACTTCAAATTACAGGAAAGGAGATTCCACCTGAACATTAGGAAAAACTTCCTCACTGTGAGAGAGAGCTGTTCAGCAGTGGAACTCTCTGCCACGGAGTTGTGGTGGAGGCTCCTTTAGAGGCTTTGAAACAGAGGCTGGATGGCCATCTGTCGGGGTGCCCCCAAAACGTGTCCTTGATTTATACATGAAGTCAGCCTATACATGAGTCTATAGGGTACTCCTTGATAAACATAAAGAGATTCCACACAGGAGAGAAGCACAAAGGCTTGATCTTTACTACTTGTGGACTTTATTACTCCAGCCATGAGGAAAGTGTTTGTCCGCAACAGAACTCCATTCGTAAAAGTGCCCTGACTTTATTCGCTTTACTGTAACAAATCACAGCATCGGAAAGGACATGGTTTAGAAAGAAAAAACACAGAAGAAGAAGAAAAAACCTGAGCCAACCACTTGGCTTTGAAGATGGGCCATGCAACCTGGGTGAATGTGGAACTCGTAGTGTGAAAAGTAACTTTCCCAGTGATTAGGAGGCCATAGCAACATGTCTCTAAGACTTGTATGTGTGTGTGTTTGCATTTTTAGGGGGGAATTTAGTGTAGGACAAAGGCTAGTAAAAGGGGAAGGCATGGTAGAGTTGTATAAAGTTATGCATGGTGTAAAAAAAGCGGGCAAGGAAATTATGCTTCCTTTGGTTAATGCAGGGTGTCCCAAAAGTCACCATACACAAGGAAAATGATAAATTGTAACTAAATGTACTTAAATATTACTACAGTAGAGTCTCACTTATCCAATATAAACGGGCCGGCAGAATGTTGGATAAGCGAATATGTTGGATAATAAGGAGGGATTAAGAAAAATGCCTATTAAACATAAAATTACGTTATGATTTTACAAATTAAGCACCAAAACATCATGTTTTACCAGAAATTGACAGGAAAAAGTAGTTTAATACGCAGTAATGTTATGTAGTAATTAGTGTACGAATTTAGCACCAAAACATCACAATGTATTGAAAACATTGACTACAAAAACATTGACTACTTAAAGGCAGACTGCGTTGGATAATCCAGAACGTTGGATAAGTGAAAAAGCAGTTCAATACACAGTAATGTTATGTAGTAATTACTGTATTTACGAATTTAGCGCCAAAACGTTGCAACATTTACTACAAAAACATTGACTACTAAAAGGCAGACTGCGTTGGATAATAAAGAACATTGGATAAGTGAAGCTTGGATAAGTGAGACTCTACTGTATTTGTTTACACCTGTTTCCCTATGTATGGAGACTTTTGGGACACCCTTTAGATCCTTAATTGATCCACTGTAGTGGAATCACAGCGTACAGAGAAAGTAAATGCTATGTTGTCAAAGGCTTTCATGGCCGGAATTACTGGGTTGCTGTGAGTTTTCTGGGCTGTATGGCCATGTTCCAGAAGCATTCTCTCCTGACGTTTCGCCTGCATCTATGGTAGGCATCCTCAGAGATTGTGAGGTCTGTTGGAAACTAGGCAAGTGGGGTTTATATATCTGTGGAAAGTCTAGAGTGGGAGAAATAACTCCTGTCTGTTGGAGGCAAGTGTGACTGTTGCAATTGGCCAGCTTGATTAGCATCGAATAGCTTTGCAGCTTCAAAGCCAGGCTGCTTCCTACCTGGGGGAATCCTTTGTTGGGAGGTGTTAGCTGGACATTCCATAGATATATAAACCCCACTTGCCTCATTTCCAACAAACCTCACAACCTCTAAGGATGCCTGCCATAGATGTGGGTGAAACGTCAGGAGAGAATGCTGCTGAAACATGGCCTTACAGCCCGGGAAATTCAAAGCAACCCAAAGAAAATGCTTTTTCACACAGTGCATAGATTAAACTGTGGAACTTCCTGCCTCAGGAGGCAAAGAGGGTTGCCAACATGGAAGGCTTTCAAAGGGAATTGGGTAGACTTGTGGTTGGGACCACCAGTGGCAAATAGCCATGTCAGTCACTATGTCAGTCCCGCCTTGGTGTCCTCTGTATATCACTTACTCGATTAAACTAGTCAGTGCTGTGACACCAATGCCCTGCTTCCCAACTTTTCTGCATGTGACTAGTTGACTGTTAATTCTGGATTAAGTAGGCTTCTGAACTATTCTAGTAAAACTCTTCTTATGACTAAAAGTGCACCTACACTGTAGAATCAATGCAGTTTGATACCACTTAAACTGCCATGTCTCAGTGTTATAGATTCCTGGGAGTTGTGGTTTTACAAGATCTTTAGCCTTCTCTGGCAAAGATTGCTGGTGCCTTGCCAAACTACAACTCCTGTGATTCCATAGCATTGAGCCCTTGCACTTAAAGTGGTGTCAACATTAATTCTGCAGTGTCGGTGCACCCTAAAATATCCAAAACCAGAATCGCTGTTTTCGTTCCTGCCTTTTTGTTGTGGACTTGCATTTTACAGGGCATTTCTTTGACATATTTAAATCATCATGTGCCTGTTTTTTTTCCTTTGTGTTTTAAAACCAATTTTGAAGTTGGTGTTTATTTTATATGTGTTTATTTGGGTATTTGCTTTCTCCCAAAATGGGAATTCACAGTTTTTCAGGGAGGCAAAGTGGGTACAAACAAAAGCACAAGAGATCACCCATTGTCTATCCAATCGTCTATCCAATTGTGATGTTAAAAAAATAAATTGGAATGAAAACTATTTGAAAGCACATCAATAAAAAGGCATCTCATGAGACTTTTTCATCCGTTGGCCAGTTTCCAAAATCTTGGCTGAGTTGAAAAGTCTGTGTCAGTTGGTTAAAGACTAAGAAGAGGAGCCAACTGAGCCTCCCTTTGGAGAAGACTTTGTGCTATAGAAACCACCACTTAGAAGGCATTTAAATATGTGTTGTTAAAGGCTTTCATGGCTGGAATTACTGGTTGCTGTGAGTTTTCCGGGCTGTATGGCCTTGTTCCAGAAGCATTCCTTCCTGACATTTCGCCCACATCTATGGCAGGCATCCTCAGAGGTTGTGAGGTCTGTCGGAAACTAGGCAAGTGGGGTTTATATATCTGTGGAAAGTCCAGGGTGGGAGAAATGTAAGTTAATAATTTTTAACTGATTTATATTGCACTGTATAATTTTTATATATGTGTTTTATTGTAAGCCACCCTGAGTCCCCTGTTGGGTGAGAAGGGTGGGATATAAATATTGTAATAAATAAATAAATAAAATAAAGAACTCTTGTCTGTTTGAGGCAAGTGTGAATGTTGCAATTGGGCACCTTGATTAGCATCGGATAGCCTTGCAGCTTCAAAGCCTGGCTGCTTCCTGCCTGGGGGAATCCTTTGTTGGGAGGTATTAGCTGGCCCTGATTGAATCATGTCTGGAATTCCCTTGTTTTCTGAATGTTGTTCTTTATTTGTTGTTCTGGTTTTAGAGGTTTTTAATACTGGTAGCCAGATTTTGTTCATTTTCATGGTTTCCTCCTTTCTGTTGAAATTGTCCACATACTTGTAGACTTCAGTGCCTTCTCTGTCTAGTCTGACATGGTGGTTGTGAGCGTGGTCCAGCATTTCTGTGTTCTCAAATAATATGCTGTGTCCAGGTTGGTTCATCAAGTGCTCTGCTATGGCTGACTTTTCAGATTGAATTAGTTTGCAGTGCCTTTGAAAACACAGAAATGTTGGATCAACAGACCTCACCACCTCTGAGGATGCCTGCTATAGATGTGGGTGAAACATCAGGAGAAAATGCTTCTGGATCACGGCCAGACAGCCCAGAAAACTCTCAGCAACCCAGACATTGAAATACCTTTTAAATCTTTTTTTTTTTTTAAAAATTACACAACAGTACAAATGAAATGCAAATTTTAGAGCAGATTTTTGGAATAAGATGAAAGAAAACAGATGCATAGGATTGTGGCATATCTTCCAACTGTTCAGATTTGGCAAGGGCAGTCTTTATTAATCCTCTATCGTCCCACTTTTTCAGCTACTTTTAGAAATGTCATCTCACGTCCCAGTTTCTTTCTCCTCCTGCTTTCCCCTTTTGTCCACAGTTTATCTCTTTTACAGCAAACCAATTTCAAGCTAATTTGAACTTAAGTTTTCTCGACCAGGAGGAGCAGAGAGGAGGGAAGACTCGTGCCCTTCTCAAATGGGTTCGTGTAAAACCAAACTGCTGCACCCTTTCCCAATGTGTGTCTTCTGCCTTGCTGTTAACCTTTTGCCATCTTGATCACATTCAGGTCTTAATGAAATAAAATACTTTTTCGATCACACTTTGCTGTCACTTGGCCACATGTCTCCTGGATTCTGACGTAAAAAGTTAGAAAGTCAACGTCAGTCTTGAATTGTGGTGCCCAGTATCTGAAAGTACAGGGTGGGGGGAAAGTTACAAGGGAATATATACTGCATACCAGTGGTTCCCAAGCTGTGGTCCATGGACCACCAGTGGTCCCCAAAAACTAAAGTATGGTCCACAACCTCACCGTTACTCACCGTTGCAGCGAGAGAGATTGGTCTCACGAAACCCTCTTATAGTGCCACGGCAATGGGAATATTGGGAGGAGAGAGGTTGGCTACCCACGAAAGGCGCGACAAGCCTCCTGACTGTTGCTTCTCCTCCTCCCTCCCTCAGAACGGAGCTGTTCCATGTGGTGCCAGGAAGCTGGGGGGCCTTGGTGTCTTAATTTTTAGGCCTGTTCCTGGGATTATTTGCGGTGCCGATTGAGAAAATTATTATTTCCAGTATGTATATCCCTCCCTTCTCACCCGAAGGGACTCAGGGCGGTGTACACAATTGGCAACAATTCGATGCTGACACATAATTAAACATAACAGTAAATAAAATCCATTACATTGCCATCTAAATTGCATTAGATAGACCATATCAGCTCTAGATTATTAAATATGGTTTTCTGTGGGCAAGCAGGTGGCAACTACTCGATGGCCTATGCTCTGTATCAGAAACTAGAGCTGATGTGGCCTATCCAATGCAATTTTCTGAATCAGCACCCCAAATAGTCAAACCAAATTTAAAGTAGAACAAAAATTCTTTCATAACCCTTTTGGTAGTAATGTTAGAGAGTGGTTCCCTGGTCAAAGTGGTCCTTGGGCAAGTAGTCCCTGGTTACAAAAAGGTTGGGAACCACTGCTGTATATGATGCTATAGTATTGGATGCCATTTACAAGATGTAATTTTTCACATGTAATGTAATACCCCTGGTGGTGCAGCGTATTAAAGCGCTGAGCTGCAGAACTTGTGGACCTAAAGGTCACAGGTTTGAATCTGGGGAGTGGAATGAGCACCTGCTGTTAGCCCCAGCTTCCGCCAATCTAGCAGTTCAAAAACATGCCAATGTGAATAGATCAATAGGTACCGCTCCAGCTGGAAGGTAACAGCGCTCCATGCAGTCATGCTGGCCACATGACCTTGGAGGTGTCTATGGACAACGCTGGCTCTTCGGCTTAGAAATGTAGATGAGCACCAAACCCCAGAGTCAGACACGACTGGACTTAACGTCAGGGGAAACCTTTACCTTTACTAATGTAAATTTATTTCCTACTAGCTTGGGGACCCGGCGATGCCCGGGTTATTTCAAAAAGGCATTGTTTGTTTTTGTATGTTAGGTATTCTCAGTTTGGTATGGGTGAACTATAATTCCCAGAATCATGGGTCAGTCCTCAAAGTTGGCCATTTTGGGTCTGTGCGCCAAGTTTGGTCCAGATTCATCATTGTTTGCGTTCATAGTGCACTGGATGTAGGTGAACTACAACTCCTATAAATCCCTCCATAGACCTAGTGTTTTTTCTTGGTCATGAGGGTTCTGTGTCCCAAGTTATTTCCAGATCCATCATTGGTAGGGTCCAGAGTCCTCTTAACTGCAGGTGAACTATAAATCCCAGCATCTACAACAGTTATAAATATAGGTGAATTCCTCGCCCCCCTCAAATCCCTTCAGTATGTTGTGTTAGTCATGGGAGTTCTTTGTGCAAAATGTGGTCCAGGTCCATTGTCAGCGGGGGTCACAGTGTTCTGTCTTGATGCAGGGTGAACTACAACTTCCACCCGGTGGAGTTGGTCTCCCAACCTCCTACAGAATGTTTAGTTGCTAATAAATCCCTCTGTTTGCTGTGTGCCATAGGAAAGGGTTAAGGGAGAGGGAGTTGGCTGGGTCATGCAAATTTCACACCAATTGAGGGGTATTTTTTGGTGGAGGAAAAACAAAAAATCTAGGATGAAATTGTCCCCCCTTCACTTGTGTAATGGGCAGTATGGTGTTTGTGGAGGACATTGGCAAGGCTCTTGGACATGTTCATGGCACTCTCTATAACCTGCAATGTCAGTTTTGGGAGGGCCATGGGTGTTTCCTGCTCAGTGGGAACTATAGCCTTTTTATGGAGGCGGGACTATGTCTGTGCAAGCGGACACCCCTGCCACATACACATTTTCACTTTTATTATGTGTATCAATATATACTGAATATGGCATTGCAAATTAAAAACCTAAAATACTACTACAGAACGATAGGTGATCCCTCATGGCCAAATATGGTTGTCTTTCAAGGGTAGAGTCCTGGTGATGAGCCTGTACATGCCTCTTCAAAATCCACAGCACTATAGAAGCTGCAGAACTTGCTGACCAGAAGATTGGCGGTTCAAATCCGCATGATGGGGTGAGCTCCCATTGTTAGCTCCAGCTTTTGCTAACCTAGCAGTTCAAAAAACTGCAAATGTGAGTAGATTAAGAGGTACCGCTTCGGCAGGAAGGTAGCAGCACTCCATGCAGTCATGCCAGTTACATGACCCAGGATGTGTCTATGGACAACACTGGCTCTTCAGCTTAGAAATGAAGATGAGCACCAAACCCCAGTCGGACACGACTAGACTTAATGTCAAGGGAAAACTTTTAACTTTAATGAAACAAAAGAGGGAATACTTTAAAATCTGAGGTGGTTCTGTTGGCATCTCTCCCAGAACTCTGCTGCGACGATTTTAAAAGTTCAGAAAAATAAATTCCCACTCGTTCCGTTTCTTTATTGCTGCCCAAAAGGTGGGACATATTTGCCCTGAAGCTTAAGACTTGGTTAAAGTATTGCTTGTGAATTAACAATCAGTAAAACAATATTGTTTTGAAGGATCAGAACAACCATGTCACAAACAACCAAAACATCCAAGGAAGATCAAGTTATTTTATGGGGAGAGCTACTACAGGTTTAGCTTAGATGTGAAAACTATATTAGAAAGAGGAGTTGAGTAGTCAAAGAAATTCAACAAACACAGAAGTGGGTTGCCTTTAACCTTAGATATATTTTGGAAGGTGTGAAGGGGGTCTTGATTTTGGACCTCCTGATAATTTTAGCGCTAGGAAAGGACTTAATTTGTTTAAAAAATAGCCATTTCTCAATCTTCAATGGCCCAAGAGTCCCCAAAATGTGACAAAACGTATCTCCATCCTGAAAAACATGTTGAGAAGTACAGTGGATCTTTTAAATTCACTAGGATTTGCTTCCCCAACATGTGACAAAACGTATCTCCATCCTGAAAAACATGTTTGGAAGTACAGTGGATCATTTAAATTCACTAGGATTTGCTTCCAGGGCCCCTATGGATACTTAAATCTGTGAATGCTCAAATCCCACAATGAGCAACAGTGCAGTAAAATAGCATCCCTTATATAAAAAACCAAAATCAAGCTTTCCTTTTTGGAATTTGAGGGGTAGAGGTGGAGACACAAAAACAATATGACCTCTAAAGATGTGTCTACACTGTAGAATTAATGTAGTTTGACACCACTTGAACTGTCATGGCTCAGTGCTATGGGAGGTATAGTTTTGACAAGGCCTTTTGCCTTTTCTGCCAGAGTGCTGGCACCGCATCTAACAACTCTCATGATCCCCTAGCATGGAGCCATGGCAGTTAATGTGGTGTTAAACTGCATTAATTCTACAGCATAAATGCACCCGGAGTCACATTTTCCACCCCAGCTTTAAGTGTTTCCCCTAAATCCTATTGTGAGAAATAAAAGTGAATAGCAAAATGGGAAAACTACGTAGTCCTCTTGGTGTGTCTGGAACAGAAATCTCATTATCATTCACAACTGGTTATGCTACCTGGGGCCAGTGGGCATTTGAATTAGAAACCCACAGATTCATGGCTTCTATAAGACCAGAGCATCCACTCATAGAGAGGTTGACCATTGCCCATCTTATTGATCTGACTTCACATCGCCTTACTCAAGTTTTGCTAAGATAAACAGAATGGCAACCCAACAGCACTTATGACTCTTGAGGTTGAGGAAACATTAAAGAACATTGTGAAGTTAGACATCATCTCCATAAGCTTTGCATCTAAAGTTTAACTCCACTGTCCTGACTAAATAAAACACACTGCATCCCTTCAGATGTTACTGTAGCCTAACTCCTATCAGCTCGAGCCACAATGTCAAATGATAAGGAATACAGGAGTTGTAATCCAGCATCTGGAGGGCTACATGCAATGATATGGAGGGCTGGATTTGGCCTGCGGGCCTTGGGTTTGACACATGTATTTAAGGCATGTATTGCAACTTTCCCCACTCTCATGCATGCTATATCTGTTGGACTACAAACCCCATTATGCTACAATCACTACTCTGGAAGGCATTTGATTTGAAAAGATTGTAACAACAGACAGGCAGTTTTGACCTTCGGATAGTGCAGGACAACTCCATTATCCTCAGTTTCAATATTCACAACTTCACTTAAGCAAACTCCAAAAAAATCCCCCAAAAACCCACAACTTCTGGAAGATTGTGGGTTTTTCTAGCTCCTCCAGTGTTATTCTATGGAAAGCTAATTGGCCCAGTAAGATCAAAATAAAGGCAGAGGTCACTATTATGATCGGTAACCCAAGTCTTATGGGGACAGGCATAACTGAGAGAAGAGAAAATTGAGAAGTGATAGTGTGGTCATCTTTAAATATCCAATGGGAAGTTACATAGAAGATGGAGCAAGCTTGTTTTCTGGTGCTCCATGGACCAGAACATGAACCAATGGATTCACAGGACAAGGGATTCCACTAAAACTCAAGGAAGACCATCTTGACAGAAACAGTGGTAACAGATAATTGGATCGCTTCAGAGGACGATACTCTCTGTTGGAGGTCTTTAAACAAAGGCTATATGGGCATTTCACAGGAGTGCTTGAGTTGTGCAGTATATACTGCTCATTCATAAAAGTTTGGGCACAGAACTCCCACAAAAGTGGAAGAAGCACAAATGCTAAAAAAGCTTTCCTCCTCCATGAAAAACCTTGAGTCATCTCTAGATCCTCCAGCGTGACTCTGTGGTCAACCTCCAACAGGTTTTGATCACAGAATTATGCTGGGAGGACATTCAAATATCCTGAGAAGTTTCCTCCAGCACAATTCTATGGTCAACATCTGGCAGAGCCACACTGGAAGACCTAGACCAGTGGTTTTCAACCTGTGGGTCCCCAAGTGTTTTGGCCTACAACTCGCAGAAATCCCAGCCAGTTTACCAGTTGTTAGGATTTCTGGGAGTTGAAGGCCAAAACATTTGTGGACCCACCGGTTGAGATCCATTGACCTAGAAATTCCTAGTGAGTATTAATACAATCTGCAAATACTTTGTTTGTTGTCTGTCTGCCTTCCTGCTCAGTTTCAAGGCTCAACCTATCTTTGTGTCCCACCTGGGAGGATACAGTAGGGCTGATATTTCTGTCCTATTCAAAACAATCGAAGTATGCACAACAAATGGTCATCCTAACTCTGTTTAGATTACAGTGGTTCTCAACCTGTGGGTCCCCAAATACTTTGGCCTTCAACTCCCAGAAATCCTAACCACTGGTAAACTGGCTGGGATTTCTGGGAATTGTAGGCCAAAATACCTGGGGACCCACAGGTTGAGAACCACTGGTTTAGAAGTTTCCATAGAAGGAGACTCCGCCACACTCCCAGGCAGCATATCCCAGTGTTGAACAACTCTTGTTATCAGAAAGTTCTGCCGAATTTTAGGTGAATTTCTCTTCCTGTAGATTAAAAGCTTCAGTTGAAAGACAGATTACACAGCAAAGAGCAGTAGTAGAGTCCCCTAAAAGTCCTTGTCACAACTACTTTACACACCATTGATTGTTGGCAGGAGGAGAAAGTAATATCTCTGTACCGTGCTCTCCAGCACCAGAAAAATTCATCCCTTTATGTAGTGGACTGGATTTTAAAGTGGAGACATTTACAATCAGGATGGTATAGCTAGCTCTCCACGTTTGTAGGTTACACTTTGACTAATACACCCTTTCTAGGAATCCCTAGGTCCTCCAACATGTCAACTTCTGCCACATATTTGCACTGTACAATCTAGATGTGTAGAGAGACTACTTCTCTAGAATTTGTAGGTCCTCCAGTGTGATTCCATGGGCAACATCTGGCAGGGGTTGTGCTGAAGGACACAAGTTTCCTAAAAAGTTTTTAAAAGTTTGATTTTCTCAATTTTGCAGGAGTTTTGTACCCCCAGGAAATGTGGAAGGATTCGTGCAAATGTGACCAGAAAAGAGTTAAGAGGCTGTAAGTCTAACAGACAACACTATAAGAAATGAACAGAGTTTCAGTGTCTCTGTGTTTATATGAAGAGGAGAAAAATTATTATAAGCAGGCTACTTTAACAGAAGTTGGATTGGAAGAACTCTACCCACTACCTCCCTTCTGCCTCTTTGGATCAGGTCTCTGGGAAAAAAACACACTTGCTTGCCAAGGCAAAAGAAACTGCGGGGAACTTAGTTTTGCCATGACCCTCACACAGAATCCCCATCTCAGCAGGTGATACTTCTATAATGCCCTAGGAGGTTAGGTTATAGGCATTTTAACCCCACTTTCTTGTTTTCCTTCAAAACAAACAAAACAAGGCCCTGTGGCCTCTCAGTGATGGTGCTTGATGAAGTTTGAGTTGTCGCTGAACCGCTTTCCACAGATGGAGCACTCGTACGGCTTCTCGCCCGTGTGGATCCTCTTGTGGACAATGAAGTTGGAGTAATCGTTGAAGCGCTTCCCGCAGGCCGGGCACTCGTAGGGCTTCTCGCCCGTGTGGATCCTCTTATGCCGAGTGAGGCTGGACCCGGTGTTGAAGCCCTTCCCGCAGTAAGAGCACTTGTAGGGCTTCTCGCCGGTGTGCACCCTTTGGTGGATGAGGAAGGCAGCGCGGCTGACAAAGCATTTCCCGCAGTCTGAGCAGTTGTACCACCTCTCGCCAGAGTGGGTTCTCTCGTGCGCGATAAGGTTGGACCGGCGACGGAAGACTTTTCCGCACATGTGGCAAGCATTGTCCCTCTCGCCACTAGGGAGCATTGCCTGGTGCAGGATGCTTTCGTCCAGGTCCTCATATGCACCCTGGGAATTAATGAATTTCCCACTTTCTCTCTCAAGGCAGCTTCCATACAGGATCTCAGAAATCTCCTCTCTATTGGCATAGGGGAGGATGTTCTGCTCTACTCTCCCTGACAACATCCAACGGGAATCTGGCTCAGCAGAATTTCCTGGGTTGTTCTTCTCTGGCCTATACTGTTTCTTGTCAGCTGTTGGGATAAGCAAATGAAAAAGGGGAGATACTAATGAACCACAATGGCATATTATTGCATAACCTATTGGAAAATAGCTGCACCCAGTCTCTGGGCACATATCATTTTGGCAAATGTAAATCTTCATGAATATGTGTAGACCACTTTTTGAAACCACTAGTCAAGGAAAGCATAACCTTGTTAGAAGTCAACTCTTTGAACAAGTGCTATTCATAAGCATTCATGTAATAGCACACAGGCAACTCAGCTGTTAAACTGAAGAACCATGTATTTAAATTGCCAAGGATAAAGACATGCCACTACAAAAATATATTTGGTTAGCAGAGTTTTAAAGATTGTTTTGCAATTGTAGTTGCCCAAAAGAGGTACACTTCCCTGAAACCTCTTAGTTTGCACTCAGAGATGAAAAAAATCTTCTTCTTTGAAAAATAACATATCTTGTTTACTCATAAACAACTCATAATTCACCAAACAGGCACATTTCTTATTAAAGTTCAGTAACAGATAGGATATAGCTTCTTCTGTGTTGAATACACAGGGTATTATTCTTTATCAATAGCCCATACTTTTTACTATAGTTGCACTCACTGAAGTCCATAAAACATACATGCATCCACCTCCACTGAGGTCTAAAGCAGTCTGAATACAAATTGGAATGCTGAGTCTGCACATGCTCAGTACAATCACATGTCTGTAACCCCTCCCACACCAAAGAGGTACAAACTGGCAAATCAACATACGCATAGACTACAGGTTAGCAAATATATACATTAACAAATAAATAGTGAGAGGCTTGGGAGGTTCCTACTTCCAACACACATTCCCTTAGAGGATATAAACAAAATATTAAGTAAAAAATTAATAATGTTGGATCAGAGCTTCCCCCTTTCTCTCTCCCTTGCACCTCTTTGCTTTCTATTCTCATCTCATTCTGCTTCTCCACCTCGCGTCTCTTGCATCATTCTCTGCTTTCTCTTATTTCTTGCACACATCACTTTCTGCTTTCCCCCTTTTCTCTCCCTTGTTGCTTCCCCCTTTCTCTGTAGTGTCTCTCTCCACCTTTCCTTTTCTCTTTTGTGCACACACATATCTCTCTGCCTTCCTTTCCCCCTTTTGCACTCATGCACATTTCTCTGCCTGCCTTCCTTCTCTCTCTCTAATCTCTCATCTCTTTACCCTTCTCCCCATCTCCCCTTCCTCAATCCTGGGGCCACTTAAACATTTCTCAGGGAAAAATGGGTCACGGGTCAAAAAAGCTTAAGAAGCTCCCCAAATCTGGTTCTCCATTTTTGGACTTTAGCTTCCTGACTGTTCCCCAAGCTGGTTGTGGCCTCTGGGAGTTGAAGTCCAAAACACCTGCAGGAGCAAAGTTTGGGAACCACTGGATTAGACCAAAAGTCTAGCTAGCTCAGCACTCTGTTCACACAATGGCCAAATGGTCACCTCAAAATGGAAAGGAACATTGAGGCATACTCTTACTTTCCCAAACTATTAAACCTAGGATTCCATTATTGTAGTTAATAGTGGAATAATAGCATTATAATTGCATAGCATTTGATTCACTGTCAATTTGTTATCTGTGGGAATACATATTTTGAGCTTCTGGAGTCTACCTTCAGTTTGCGTGTATGGCTAAAAAAACAAAATTTCACCTAGCAGTTCGAAAACATTCAAATGTGAGTAGATCAACAGGTGCCGCTTTTGGCAGGAAGGTAACGGCTCTCCATGCAGCCATGCCAGTCACATGACCTTGGAGGTGCCTACGGACAACGCCGGCTCTTTGGCTTAGAAATGGACTGAGCACCCCCCCCCCCAAAGAGTCAGACATTACTAGACTTACCTAACCTTTACTTATAGTTTGAAAAAAAGATTGGTTGATCGTTTAGAATTATTTTAGTCATGTATCCCCACATTGTAGAGTATGCAAACAAACACAATAGTCTATGCACAACAGAACATGTAATGACCAAATAATATTATCATGTATCCCCAATACGAAACTCAATACAGTGCCATAAGAATACAATGGGGAGCATATGCTCTCCAACAGAAAATATCTAAATTTAATATAATCCCAAGGTCTCACACTCTATAAGCTTCAGGGGTCCAAGTTCGACAGTGAATTCTTCCAAAAGTAGTAAAGGGGAAGAAATGATAAGTCACACAAGGAGTAAAGAGGTCCAGTTTCTTCACCTTTACAAGTATACTAGTATTCTGGGATATCATTCAACAATGTATCCCCACATTGCCTAAATATATGACTCTCCTCTATCATATCACCCCCTGAAAAAGGTAAAAACCTCCAAACTTCATAGCTTTTCCTGACAGGGAAACTATTCCAGTCCCTTCATTGTTGGAGTGGCCTTTTTCTGTTTCTCTCTCAGCTTTTACAAAATGTCTTTTTCAGGTATAGTGACCAGAATGTCATCCGATATGGTAAGACAGTGGTTTCCAACTTTTGGTCCTCCAGGTGTTTTGGACTCTAGCTCCCATAATTTCTAGGAACTGGCTAAGCTGTCTGGAGCTTCTGAGAGTTAAAGTCCCAAACACGTAGATATTGCGAACCATTAGACATTTGGTTTTTTTAGTGTTAAAATAGCCGCATGTTGTGACACCCAGAGATCCTTACCCAACTGGTCAATGTCCCTCTGATCCTCTTGCTTAAAATGTGGCCTCTTCCAAGTGTCCAAGGCAGCCTCCTCCATCAAGTTATCCTCCTCCTCCTCAAATGGGCTAATTGTCTGAAAGAGCAGAGAAATAATGAAGGGGACTCAAATGGTGGCAGTGGATGTAGGAAGTGAGATGGACGCAATTCCTTCTTCCACCATCCCCACTTCCACAACTTTCCTGGCAGCAGATCAGCAGGATGGAAAATGGGGAAGACCAAGAAAGAAAGAGGGAACCAGAGCCTGCAGGGCTGTACATGCCCCCATTCTTCCCAAGCCAATTTTGAGGCCTGTAATTTTTTGTATTCTGGGAAACATGGAGAGAAGAACTCTGATTTATTTTTAGCCACCCCTTCAAATGGAATAGGGCCCAGTAGAGGGCTTTTTGTAAAAATGGAATATGGTCCAGAAGATGACTGTTTTATAAAAGACATTTAGTGAGTCTAAATGTCATAAGGTACGTGGGTAAACATAGCAAAGCTACCTGCTCCATATACCACCTTTATGGTGTTTTAGGGCATTTAGAGCCCCTTGGGGAGCAATCAGCCCTCCAAGGTTCCCAGGAGGCTAATGCAATCCCTCAAACTTCTGATATGTGCTCAGCTCAGCTCTCCGAAAACCTAGATTTAGAGAAAATGGGTGTGAAATTTATTTATTTTGTGTCAAAAGCATTGCATAACAAATACATTTAAAAAATGATGAAAAAAATAGAGGAAATCACAAACAACTAAATAGTTTTTGACCAAAAGCGGGCAACAGCAACCGCATTGTCCGTAGCTTTAAACAACTCCTCCTCCGTGCATGAGGCAGGACATTGTGGGTAAGCATACATATGCGGAGTTGTTTGTTCTGCTCCACAGTCACACAAGGTGGAGGATTCCTCCAGGTAGTGCCACCTCGCCAAGTTGTCTTTAGATCTGCCCACTCCGCTTCTGAGTCTGTTCAGGGACTTCCAAGTTGCCCATTCTTGAGTTTGCCCCAGGAGGAAGACCCTCGTGGGGGGCATCCAGTTGGAATTGCCTGGTTTATCTGCCCAGAGGGACACCCTTGCTGTTGCTGGAGGGTGTGAAATGAAAGCCTAGTTGTTTCAGTTTGTGAAACCTCCCCAAACTCTATTCAGACCTAGATTTGGGGGTGGTGAAACCTCAAATATATAGTTGAACCAACCAGGGATAGAAAAGAAAGTGACAACAATTCTCAAGTCTTTACCAGCCCCCTCGGTCTATGGCTTTTGCATGCATAGATAATAATAATAACAACAATAATAACAATAATACTTTATTTTTCTATCCCGCCACCATCTCCCCGAAACGACTCGGGGCAGCTAACATGGGGCGGAGCCCAAAACAGAAACAAAGTATAACAATTTAAAACACATATAAATAACTAAAAGCAATGAAACAATAATCAAATAAAATAATCGGTTAAAAACATAACATACAATAAAACATATAATGACCAAGCAGAATAAAATAATGATACAAACATCAACCACTATGGATAAAAACGGGTCGGGCATAGATTCCACATCCATGCATTGAAAATACTTACAGTAGAGTCTCACTTATCCAACATAAATGGGCCGGCAGAATGTTGGATAAGCGAATATGTTGGATAATAAGGAGAGATTAAGGAGAAGCCTATTAAACATCAAATTAGGTTATGCTTTTACAAATTAAGCACCAAAACATCATGTTATACAACAAATTTGACAGAAAAAGTAGTTCAATATGCAGTAATGCTACGTAGTAATTACTGTATTTACGAATTTAGCACCAATATATCATGATGTATTGAAAACATTGACTACAAAAACTGCGTTGGATAATCCAGAACGTTGGATAAGCGAGTGTTGGATAAGTGAGACTCTACTGTATTAACATTCCACAAAGGAATTTTTGATTTTGCTATTTTGTAAGGGACCTCATTTTACTGTGCTGCTGTATTTAATGGGACCTGAGCATTAATGGATTTTAGTATCCATGGAAAGCGAGTCCTGGAACCAAACCTCAGTGTATACAGAAGGCCCACTTTATCAGCCAATCACTTCTATCACCAATGGCAGTTTCTATATCAGTGGCACAGTGAATCTGCTGTAGGTTTTAGTCTAAACTTTCAAGGAGATAACCAAGTTCAGGAAATATTTGAAACCTCCTACCGGTCAGTAGAAGGCTTCTTCCAAAATTCAGGAATAATTATGTCGCATCCCACAGTATCAATCCAAAAGAGCACAATTCTCCAAGGCTGACGTACGAAACCCTTATCCATGAATACCTATTATAAGAATGGAAAATGGTGGTTTGCTGGAATGTGTGATCCTCAGAAGCCCTATAGTGAGCTCAAACTGTGGATAATAGTATACATGATACAGTACTTTCATATAGTTAGACTGAAGGCATATCATAGAATTGCACTGAAGAACCTCTAGAGCAATGGTTCTCAATCTGTGCGTCCCCAGGTATTTTGGCCTACAACTCCCAGAAATCCTGGCCAGTTTACCAGCTGTTAGGATTTCTGGGAGGTGAAGGCCAAAACATCTGAGGACCCACAGGTTGAGAACCATTGCTATAGAGGCCCATAAACACTTATTGGCAGGAATATTTTTGTGATGTGGGTAACTGAAACTGTAGCTATCGAACTCATGGATAAGAGGGGCATACAATACTAGGACTTGAGAGACTTCACCCCTGCTCTTCAAAATCTGGAAGTGGACAGTGGTCCTCCAGTTTTCAAAAGGATTTCCAGGTGGGTCACAGCTTCTTAGGGCCACACCATTCCAAAGTACTATCTTCCATTCTTATAGTAGCGATACCCACAACACTTACCATAACCTCAACACCCCCCCCCCCCACAAACTACAAAAGGATTAGTCTGTGTTTCCCACCTCATCTTTCTGCATCTGATTCTCTTGCTGCCTCAGTAGGAAATCTTCAGCCAGGATCACAGCTTGGGTACAGGTCTGGGGGCTACATTCCCGGACCCAGCTCTTCATCTCCGAGGGCAGGACAGCCAGGAACTGCTCCAGGATCACCAGCTCCACGATCTGCTCCTTGGTGTGGCTCTCGGGTTTCAGCCACTGGTGGCAGAGCTTCCGGAGATGCCGGCAGGCCTCACGAGGCCCATCAGTTTCCTGGTAGCCAAACCGCCTGAACAGCCGGCATTCTTCATGCAGATTGCTGGCCGCCTGTCCTAGGACCAAGCACTTGGCTTTTGAATCTTCTGCCTTGCTTTTGGCCACAGCTTGGAGGCTACCTCTACTTGAGCTGGGCATATGCTGGGAAACCCTCTCTGCTTTAAGCTGCAAGCTGGAGTTGGTGGTCCCTTTGAAGGGGGTCATGATGGGCCGAGCGTGGTTCCTTGGTCGGGGTCCCAGGAGCTGTGGGCTGCGCCCTTCCGCATGAGGAGACTCGAGGGCTTTGAGAAATTCTTGAAGCTGAGACTCCCATCGCTGTTGCAGGCCTTTACGTGGTTCCCGGGTCAAGTCCTCTGGGACGGCTCTTTCCCAAAAGTCCCGGATGCTCTCCATGGGGAGGTCGTTAGGGACCCTTATCTCTTCTTTCACTGCCTCAGATCCTGCTATGTTTTGCTCTTCTCTTGTTGTCCTTTTCTCTTGTCTTGCAAATGAAGTATCTCTTGATTCCATTTCTTCTTTCTCAGGGCCCAGCTATGGTACTCCAGAAGCAAAGAAACTAGCGGGCCAGTGGCAATTTAGGTGGTCTCAGGAATACGTAAACAGTTTCGTTCTGGAAAAAAAGATAAATCATTATAGAATCATAAAGTTGGAAGAGACCCCCAAGGGCTATCCAGCCAAACCACCTTCTGCCATGCAGAAATAAGACAATCAAAGCACTCCTGACAGATGACCATCTGGCCTTTGCTCAAATAACGTCAGAGAAACCGACTCCATCACACTCGAGGCAACCTATTCCAGTGCCAAAAGCCTCATCACGATCTTCCTAATGTTTTCATGGAATCTCTTTTCCTGTAATTTGAATCCATTATTTTGTGTCCTACAATCAGCCAAAACCAGAGAAAATGTGGTGGTTGGTGGTAGGGGTGGCTGAAAATTGGGGTTTCGGTTCATTTTTGATGTGAATCTACCTGAAATTCTTCTTATGAAGAGTGAAACTATCTTGAAGACTTAAAGAAATCAATTTGGGAGAACCTGAAACTGACAGACCCATACCTTCAAGCCAAGAATGCAATTTCTTTGGGTGCAGCTACACTGCAGAAGTAAAGCAGTTGGACACCACTTTAACTGTCATGGCTCCATGCTATGGAATCAGGAGATGTTGGTTGGTGAGGCATCAGCACTTTTTGGTGGAGAAGTTTACAGACCTTACGAAACTACAACCACAGCATTACGCCATGGTAGTTAAAGTGATGTCAAGTTCCATTCATTCTATACTAGATGCATCCTAAGCAATATTAAGGTGGATATTATCATTGAGTCCTCCCAAGAACGTGGAAAAAAATAATTAAACTGCAAAAACTTTGGTTTTGCAGGACATCCAGCAGCACATTTTGCTATAGTTTTTCAATGAATATCTCATTCAACAAATCAACACGGTTTGTGGCAGTCACAAAGATGAAGTTTCTGGAGTACAACAACTACTTTTAAAGTAAGTACTGCACAATTAAACAGGAAGCAACACTTTCAAACCAGGAACAAAAAAAATTCACCTCTCCCACTGAAAGCATAGTATGAGTATCTCTTATTAGAAACATTTGAGACCAGAAGTGCAATTGGGTCTGATTTTTGAATAGCTATATTTCCATGTCTGTACATATAAAAGCCAAAGTAGTATGTGTGTTGGTTTGTCCATTTGTACTTGGCTTGATGGATTTGGACCAAACTTGGCACACATGGCCTTATAATCCAACTTAAAATAATCGAGAGGGTGGGGGCTAAAAAATCCCCACTTCTTTCGGGCCCAGAGCAGAAGGAAAGAAAAGAATCAAAGTGGGTTGGCTGTGGCTAGGTGAAGTGGCCCTCTGTGATATGACTGGAAAAGAAAAGGAGTGAAAGGGCTTGGCTGCTGCTAGGTCACATGTGTATGAGGGAGGAGTAGGAAGGAAAGAGAAAGAAAAAGAAAGGAAAGGAAAGGGAAGGAAAAAAGGAAGGGAGGGGGAAAAAGAACAAGGATGGAAACAAAGAAGAAAGGAAATGGGAAAAAGAAAAGAAAGGAAGGGAAGAAGTATAAAGGAAGGGATGAAAGCGAGAAAAAGAAGGGAAGAGAAAGGAAGGAAGAAAGAGAAAGGAAAGAAAGAAATAAGTGGAAGAGAAAGATATCTGAGGGAAAGAAAGAAAACCTGCTCAAAGAATTGCCAGAAAATGAACAAAATCTGGCTCTCAGTATTAAAAAATTCTATAACCACTACAGTAAATAAAGAACAACACTCAGAAGACAGGGGAATTCCAGGCAGAAAACAATCAGGGCCGTCTAATACCTCTCAACAAAAGATTCCCCTAGGCAGGAAGCAGTCAGGCTTTGAAGTTGCAAGGCCATTCAGTGCTAATCAATGTGGCCAACTGAAACATTCACACTTGCCTCCAACAGACAAGAGTTTTTTCTCCCACCCTGGACATTCCACAGATATAGGTGAAACGTCAAGAGAGAATGCTTCTGGAACATGGCCCTACAGCCCGGAAAACTCACAGCAACCCAATTGCGAGTGTTGCCATGAAGATATTGTGAGGCAGGCCTTCTCAAAGCTGGAGAAGGGAGAAAGCAGGCCGATAGCACTCTCAAAGACACCTAGACAATGCAGGGTATATTTGCTATTACATACGTAATAGCATGCCTTGGAAATAGTATCCAAATCGAAGGCATAAAATTCACTTGTTAGACTTGGGCCAAAATAATTGGATTGGACTCCTCTGGAAGCTAGAATGTTAAGTGGGGTGCAGCCAGTCAAAACTATAGATATGTAATGACTATTTCTATTTACACACTCATGTTTCATGGTTTGTTTATTGCGCCAGAAGCAAACTGAAAATACAGTTATCATGTATAAAAAATGACAAAGTTAAAAACTTGGCATTATGCTAAATTTCCTTTGAACAGAAACTGGCCACTTCAGATGCCTCTGGTTTTGCTGTAAGAAGGTCCTCCTTTGAGCATGTGGCAGGGCTCAAACCGCATTGTAGTAAATGGTCTCTAGGTTAATCTTCTCTGTACCCACATGTCGGGGACTCCACTTTGTAGCCCCATTTTTAAAGATTGGCTCTGCATCTCGTGGTGCCAGAGCGCAGTCTGTTCAGTGCCCTCCAAGTCACCCAGTCTTCTGTGTGCCCAGGAGGGGGTTTCTCATCAGGTCTCAGCCACTAATTCAGGTTCTGGGTTTTAGCCTGACACTTTTGGACTCTCACTTGCTGAGGAGTTCCTGTGAGTATCTCTGCAGATTTTAGGAGTCTATTTCTTGATTTAAAACGTTGGCACGCTGGCTGATATCCCAGTAGAAGATGGGCCGGAGATGTCACTGCCTTGGTCCTTTTATTGCTGGCTGCTACTTCCCAGCAGATATCAGATGGTGCAATACTGGCTAAACAGTATAATTTCTCCAGCAGTGTTGGGCGTAGACATCCTGTGATAATGTGGCATGTCTCATTAAGAGCCACATCCACTGTTTTAACATGGTGAGATGTGTTTCAAACTGGGCATGCGTATTCAGCAGCAGAGTAGCAAAGTGCAAGGGCAGATGTCTTCACTGTATCTGGTTGTGATCCCCAGGTTCTACCAGTCAGCTTTCGTATGATATTATTTCTGGCACCCACTTTTTGCTTGATACTCAACAATGCTTCTTATAAGTCAGAGAATGGTCCAGACTAGGCATGGGCACACTTTGGCCCTCCAGGTGTTTTGGATTTCAACTCCAACAATTCCTATTAGCCTACTGGCTGTTAGGAATTATGGGAGTTGATGTCTAAAACACCTGAAGGGCCAAAGTTTGCCCATGCCTGGTCCGGACTGACTCCCAGGTATTTTGGTGTGCTGCAATGCTCAGCAGCAGAGCAGCAAAGCACAAGGCCAGATGTTTTCACTGTTTTATGGTTACCTTATACACACAGCCCCAAGGTCATTTTACATAGTATTTACGCTCATTTTTTGCAAGAAACAAACCTTGTGAACCTTGATCTATCAAAAAGCATAGTTAAAAGGTAAAGGTTTTCCCCTGACGTTAAGTCCAGTCGTGACTGACTCTGGGGGTTGATGCTCATCTCCATTTCTAAGCCGAAGAGCCGGCATTGTCTGTAGACACCTCCAAGGTCATGTGGCCGGCATGACTACATGGAGCGCCGTTATCTTCCCACCGGAGCGGTACCTATTGATCTACTTACATTTGCATGTTTTTGAACTACTAGGTTGGCAGGAGCTGGGGCTAACAGCGGGCGCTCATTCCGCTCCCAGGATTTGAACCTGGGACCTTTCGGTCTGCAAGTTCAGCAGCTCAGGTCTTTAACACACTGCGCCACCACCAGCCGCCCATCAAAAAGCATAGGTATTAGTATCTCTGCCACCCAGGTGGACGATTCAGGAGTATTTTGGAAACCTGGGAAAAGTATGATAAACTTGTATGTACAAATAGGCAAAGTTAATAACAACTTGCCTGCCTCCCATCTAACTTAAACAGTTTTTTTGGGGGGGAAACAGAGGCCAAAACCAGACTTGGAGACTATAGGAGGGTCTCCTATAGTTTTGGGATGCATCTACAACGTATAAATAACTCAGTTTGAGATCACCTGAACTGCCCTGGCTCAATGCTTTGCAACCCTTGGAATTGTAGTTTCACAAGGTCTCTAGCCTCCTCTGCCAAAGAAAGACGGTGCTCCAGCCTCTAACTTTCCACAGGGCCAAACTCACTCTCTTTTTTCTCTCCTCCTCTCTCACCTGACTTCCCTCCAGGAGAGTCCTTCGCCTTCTGAACCGGAGCCTGGGAATTTCAAAGGCCACCTTCCCACGGGAGGCGGGGCCGGAAGTGACGCAGACTGTTTACATCCTCCCCTCTGCTCAGCCCCAGCAGCATCCGGACCCTTCTAGGAAAAGGCACTTCCTTCCCTTAACCCTTCTTGTGCCAGGAAGCCCTGGCGGACTTGTGGCTGCAGTAGAATGAAAATCCCTCCAGTGTTTACAACAGCCATGGGCAAACTTGGGCCCTCCAGGTGTTTTGGACTTCAACTCCCACAACTCCTAACAGCCGGTAGGCTGTTAGGAGTTGTGGGAGTTGAAGTCCAAAACACCTGGAGGGCCCAAGTTTGCCCATAGCTTGTTTACAAGGTGTGTGAGTAATACAGTGAGTTTTTCTAGTTTGAAGCCATCTACATTGCGATATAATCCAGTACTAAATTCGCATTATATGTCTCTACACTAACTTAAGAGATCAAGAGAAGGTGGCAAGACTATACAGAAGACCTGTTTAGGAATGAAAATGATATTGAGGATAGCTTTTACGGTGTAGTGAGGGAATTAGAACCAGACATTCTGAGAAGTGAGGTTGAGTGGGTCTTAACAAGCATTGCTAATAACAAGGCAGCAGGAGACGATGTTTGAAATCTTGAAAGATTAATAATAATAATAATCATCATCATCATCATCATCATCTTTATTTTTATATCCCACCCCATCTGCCCGAAGGGACTCGGGGCGGCTCACAACAGGGACAAGCCCGAACAACGACACAACATATTTGACAAAACCTAAAACATTTCAACGATACACAAAATAATATAATGGACAATACATTAAAATCCAAGCAGATAAAACCAGAGTAATTGAAATCTTGAAAGATAAATAATAATAATAATAATAATAATAATAATAATAATAATAATAATAATCTTTATTTTTATATCCCGCCCCATCTGCTCGAAGGGACTCGGGGCGGCTCACAACAGGGACAAGCCCGAACAACGACACAACATATTTGACAAAACTTAAAGCATTTCAACGATACACAAAATAATATAATGGACAATACATTAAAATCGAAGCAGAAAAAAACAGAGTAATTAAAAGCAAACCAGTGGGAACAGGTTTGATAAAGTGCTATATCATGGAAATGAGTAACAGTGGTAAAGTGCCGTACGGTTTTATAAACATAAAGAAGTATTCTGATGACAACTCTACTGGTGCTGTCAAGGTGAAGCATGCCATATGCCAGCAAATATGGAAAATACAAGAATGGCCATCCGATTGGAAATAATCAATTTATATCCCCCTACCAAAAAAGGTTAAAGAATGCTCAAATCTTCACACAGTAGCACTTATTTCACATGCCAATAAGGGAATGCTCAAGATACTACAAGGTAGACTCCAGCAATACATGGAGTGAGAGTTGCCAGATGTACAAGCTGGGTTTAGAAAAGGCAAAGGAATGAGAGACCAAATTGCTAATATCCGCTGGATAATGGTGGAAGGTAGGAAGTTTCAGAAAAACATCTATTTCTGCTTCATTGACTATTCTAAAGCCTTCGACTGTGTGGATCATAATAAACTATGGCATGTTCTTGGTGGTAAGGGGATACCAAGTCACCATGTCTGTATCCTGACGAATCTGTATCACAACCAAGTAGGCACAGCAAGAACAGACCACGGAACAACAGACTGGTTCAAGTTTGGGAAAGAAGTGCAGCAGGGCTGAATACTTTCACCCTCCCTATTCAACTTGTATGCAGAACACATCATGTGACATGCGGGGCTTGAGGAATCCAAGGCTGGAGTTACAATTGTGGAAAGAAACATTAACAACCTTAGATATGCAGATGATACCACTCTGATGGCTGAAAGCGAGGAGGAGCTGAGCAACCTTATAACCAAAGTGAAAGAAGAAAGTGCAAAAGCTGGGTTGCAGTTAAACGTCAAGAAAACCAAGATCATGGCAACTACACCTATTGATAACTGGCAAATAGAGGGAGAAACGTGGAGGCAGTGACAGACTTTATATTTCTAGGTGCGAAGATCACTGCAGATGCAGACTGCAGCCAGGAAATCAGAAAACGTTTACTTCTTGGGAGGAGAGCAATGAACAACCTGGATAAAATAGTGAAGAGTAGAGACATCACACTGGCAACGAAGGTCCGCATAGTGAAAGCAATGGTATTCCTCATAGTGACCTATGGATGGGAGAGCTGGACCATAAGGAAGGCTGAGCGAAGGAAGATAGACGCTTTTGAACTCTGGTGCTGGAGGAAAATCCTGAGAGTGCCTTGGACCGCAAGAAGATCCAACCAGTCCACCCTCCAGGAAATAATGCCCGGCTGCTCACTGGAGGGAAGGATAGTAGAGGCAAAGCTGATGTATTTTGGCCACATGATGAGAAGACAGCAAAGATTGGAGAAGACAGTGATGCTGGCAAAAAAGGAAGGAAAAAGGAATAAGGGCAGACCAAGGGCAAGATGGATGGATGGTATCCTTGAAGTGACTGGCTTGACCTTGAAGGAGCTGGGGGTCGACAGGGAACTCTGACATGGGAGTCGGAAGAGACTGAACAAATAAACAACAGCACACTAACCCTAGAATGCAGTTCAGCCTTCATTATAATGACACTGTAGATGAAGCCGGAAAGCACAACTTGAACCCCAGCCTAGAAATGCATTCAGCACCTTGGACAGTTCTCCTATTCAAGTGTAGGCTAAACCCAATGCCTTTCCATACTGCACAATTATAGTGCTATAACCATCATTGAGATCTTAGCCTCACCAAGCTACAAACCCTAAGATTGCATACTACATTTTAACTTTCACATCTATGGGACACACATCCTTTTTCGAATGAAGCAGCAAGTGTTTGAGGACTGGGACATTTGTAGAGAGACCAAGATAGAATAGAATAAAATAGAATAGAACAGAACAGAATAGAATAACTTTATTATCAATGTACATTGGAATTTAATGCTTTCCCCAGCACACATGACAGACAACACACCCATCCCCCAACACTCCAACCACCACCGCACAGCCCCAAATTCAAAGAGGCGTGAATGGAGGGCGAAAAGGAAAATCTTGGTAGTGGTTCCATAAGTGATTGTGAAGACTTTATATGCATGCACACACACACACACATATGCAGGCATACACAAAAATGTTTTTGTATGTATGTTTTATATATACACACAATTTTATATGCATACACACATACGGGCTTATCCCAGTGGGCTAAACCGCTATGCTACAGAAAAATCCTGCTGATTGAAATGTTGTGAGTTCAAGCCCGGGTCAGGGTGAGCAACCGTCGTTAGCCCCAGCTCGCCTGCCCACCTAGCAGGTCGAAAGCAGAAATGCGAATAGATAAATAGGAACCGCTTTTAGCGGGGAGGTAATAAGAAAGTGCCCTTAAAGACATTAGTAGGGAGGAAGCTCCTCGACATGGAAGATGGAGCAACAGCCCCCCCCCCTCCCCCCAATATGGCCAGGGTTGACCACAGCTTCCAAGATGCTGGAAATAAGATGGGAAAAACTGCTTTTACAACTGTCTGTGTTGTCTGTCCTTGTTAATTGTATAATCAGGCATTGAATGTTTGCCGTATATGTGTTCTGTAAGCCGCAGTGAGTCCTTCGGGGTGAGAAGGGCGGAGTATAATACTGTAAATAATAAATTAATTAATAAATATATATACACACACAATCTAAAATCTCTCTATATAATAAAAGTTTCTATATATGTATATATCTATGTTTGTATGCAATTTTCAAGATGGGTCCCATATTCAGAGAATGCCATGATCTCCGCCAACAATTGATCTGGACTAAACCTGGCACACAGACCCACATGTCCAACAGAAAACACTGAAATGGTTTGGGGAGATAAGACCTTAGATTCTGGGAGTTATAGTTTACCAACATTTAAAGACGACTCTAAACCCCAACAACAATTAATCTGGACTAAGCATGGCACACAGGCACCCCATAACCAACTTTAAATATTAGTGGAATGGGGGGGGGAGGGACCCCAGATTATGGGAACTGCAGGACACCCACTATTAAGGAGCACTCTGAATCCCACTGACAATGGATCTGGGCTAAACTTGCCATGCATACCCATCATGACCAATTTTAAGGTCTGGTGCAGTTTGGAGGCAATTACAGGTGATGACAGGGGTAGTAGTTTACCCACATCCTTATGACTTTCCCAATGAGTACATTTATAAAACCAATACCAAACAATGACTATTTCTAATGTTTATCTCCACAAATGTATGGGGTATGCGTGTGTGTGTGTGTGTGTGTATACACACACACACACATATACATACACACACACACAGAGGATATTTTAGGTTGTTTTACTTGTGGAGCACCATGCATGTTGATGGCGCTATACAAATAAGAATAATGTGTTGTTGAAAGATTTCATGGCCGGAATCATTGGATTGCTGTGAGTTTTTTGGGCTGTTTGGCCATGTTCCAGTAGCATTCCTTCCTGACGTTTTACCTGCATCTATGGTTGGCATCCTCTGAGGTTTGTTAGCAGTGAGGCAAGTGGAGTGTGTGTGTGGATAGATAGATAGATAGATAGATAGATAGATAGATAGATAGATAGATAGATATAGATAAAGGTAAAGGTTTTCCCCTGACATTAAGTCTAGTTGTGTCCGACTCTGTGGGTTGATGCTCATCTCCATTTCTAAGCTGACGAGCTGGCGTTGTCCGTAGACACCTCCAAGATCATGTGGCCAGCATGACTGCATGGAGCCCCATTACCTTCCTGCTGGAGCGGTACCTATTGATCTACTCACATTTGCATGTTTTCAAACTGCTAGGTTGGCAGAAGCTGGGGTTAACAGCGGGAGCTCACCCCACACTCTGGATTTGAACATGTGACTTTTCGGTCAGCAAGTTCAGCAGCTCAGCGGTTTAACCCGCTGTGCTACCGGGAGCCCCAGGCTGGCAAAAATCCAACCCCACCTCCTAGTAGTGCTGGCTGGATATGTAATATCCAGGGTGGGAAAAAGAACACTTGTCTGTTTAAAGCAAATGTGAATGTTGCAATGAGCAGGCTTGAATAGCATTGAGTAGCCATGAAACTGCAAAGTCAATCAGTCAGGGCATCTGCATAGAGGTAGCCTGGCCTCTGTTGCCTGGAGGCATCCTCTGTTTAGAATGTACCAGCTAACACCTCCCAAACAGAGGATGCCTCCAGGCAACAACAACCAGGCGACCTCTATGCAGATACCCTCACTGATTGACTGCAGATTTCATGGCTATTTAATTGTTTGCCGCCAAAAGTCTTGTGTCCAAAGAACCACAGGAAGCCAAGCTGCCATCAGTAGACAGTGTGTTCCCCAAACTCTGGCCTTTGTAGAGGTTTTGGACTTCATATCCCAGAATTCCTTATCACTGCCAAAGCAGATTAGGCTTCTGGGAGATAAAGTCCAACAGGTCTGGAAAAGCCAGGGTTTGAAGCACTCCACTTGGACTAACTTTCTATCCCCCTTCCAAGGGTTAAATCCAGTGAGCTCTGGTTGCTAGAAAAGCCCCGGAAACAGGAAGACCCTGGGAGGAGAAAGCCACTTCCGGCTGAGCTTGAGCCCTCGGAAATGCCAGGAGTTCTAACAATTGACCAGCGAGAGGGCGAGGGCGAGAGCGGCCGCAGGGGAGGCAGGGAGGCCGCCCTCGGTGCTGCAGGGCGGATGGGTGAGTAAGGGAGGAAAGCTATGGGTGTCAATGGTTGTCAATGGGAAGGGGGTGCCATAAAGGGAGGGAAGGGGCTGCAAGTGGGAAGAGAGAAGCACACACATATCTATATCTAAATGCATCTATATACATATGATATACGTATGCACAGAGATGTATGCATATAGATAGATGTAGATATGTGCACATATGTATCTGTATATACCTTTCTGTGTCAGTGTGTCTATGGATATTTTTATCAATGCATTGACATAATATGCATGCATATATACATGACACATATGAGTATATAAGAATGCATGTATACATATAACATTCATGAGCACATATGCGAGAATGCATGTGTACATATAATATGTATAAGCACATTTATGTACGTGTGTATGTGCATATATGTGAGCACATAATATGCATATATATATACACACACACACAACTCTCATATGAATATGTATATATATATATATATATATGAATGCATGTGTGTACATATAATACATATGTACTTGTAAATATACATGTATATGAGCACATAATAATATGCCTATATATGTATATATATATATATATATATATATCTCACATATGAGCTTATATGAATGCATGTGTATGTATAATATGTATGAGCACATTTATGTGCATGCATATATGCATATCTATGAACACATATATATGCACATATATACCTATGAATATATATGTAGTTATACATCTATGTAGTGGTTAATGTACCAACATATATGCACATATATTCCTATAGAAAACATGAAAATTTATATAGTTATACATGAAGATAATTTGTATTCATATATGACATACAATCCTATAACTGTATATCTATCTATCTATCTATCTATCTATCTATCTATCTATCTATCTACCTATCATTATATATCTACCTAATATGCATACATATATGCACATATAAAACATCTGACTATGTTTATGCATAAACATAATGTGCATGCATATATGCACATACATATATCACATACAGTATATGCAAATATAAGACTATAACAAATATTTGTGTATGTGTATGCACATAGGTATAATATGCATACCTTTATGCACATATATACATATGAAACTTATGAGTACTGTATATGCATAATTATGCATAGACATAATATGCATACATGTATTCATATATAAAACATGACTATATACATTCATGCACAGACATATGTCTAGAGAGAGAGAGAGAAAGAGAGAACACATAAGTACATTTAAACATATGTTCACATATACACATACAACACGTGTGTGTATATATAAAGATATATATCCATAATATGCATAAATATAAGCATATATAGCTCACATGAGTATTGTTCTTACCACAATCCACCGCTATGAGTCTCTTTTAGTAAAAAAGCAGGATATAAATAAATATGATGATAATATCTGCACATGTGCATAATATTTATTTATTTATTTATTTATTTTATTACATGCATTTATACCCCGCCCTTCTCCCCGAGGGCCTATAGCATATATAAATAATAACAAATATATATTTGTATGTGTGTGTGTGTGTGTGTGTGTATATACACACACACATATCTATGTACATATAAATAATATGCCTCTATATGTAGTGTGTACATATGGATATATACATTTCTTATTACTATTCTTTTTCTTCTGTTTATTTATACCCTCCATTTTCTCTCCACAAGGAGACTCAAAACAGCTAATGTATATATAATTGTATGCCTTTAGCAGGATCCACTATTATATCGATGAACACTTTGCACATCGATACAAATAAGAACAATGAGGATGATGTTGTCATGAGCATACTACAAAGTTTGTGTCCATAGAATGACAGCAAGCCAACATGCCATCAATAGGCAGGGTGCAAATATATGTGCAAATATGTATATAATTGCACATATATATATGTGCAAATATATAAAACATAAGGTGTAGATATGCACTCATATCTATACATACATAGTATGCATACATATGCAGTATGTATAGATACACACATATATGCATATCTATCTATATCTATATAAACACACGTATGAATACATTTATATCTATCTATACACATATCTATATAGCATATGCATATGTATAAAACCCACATATTTATATGAGTGTATGTAGTAACATGACATCATGTATATGAAATGGTGAAATCAAGGTTTGCTTTGGATTTTTTTGTCCTGGAATATTTTTTAGTTATGGTTGCTTGAACCTGAGGATGCAGAGAGACAGTAGTATAGATGAGAAGCAGCTATTGTTAGTCAGATATCTTCCACACATGTGACCTGCCCCCTTTAAATCTGTCTTGTTTAGGTACTGTTGCTAACTTAAAATCGTATAGTTGGAGGGGACACCCAAGGGGCCATCTAGTCCGACCCAATTTTGCCATGCAGGAAGACAAAGTCAAAGCACTTCTGACAAATGACCGTCCATTCACTATTAAAAAACCTCCAGAGAAGGAGACTCCTTTTGTGGCAGTAAAGTCCTCTGTTTTAGTTATTTATTTTATTTTCATTTGTGATGAATATTTAAATCCCACCTTTATATCTAAAGATCTTAGATTAGCAGGAAATTGATTTCACCAATTGATTGCACAGTGAAAAAAATGATTTCATCAGACAAAAAGCATAATTAATGATTTGGCAAACCTAAAACAAGAGGTTTTCACTGTGTTATGTAAAGGAGACCATGCACTGGATGCCCTGAATGTCTCATATTTGTCTTTCATATAAGACCCAATTATATTTTGCATCATTATGAAGGAATTTTCCTAGCCCTTTCCTCACATTTTTTTTCATTACAGTGGAGTCTCGCTTATCCAACATAAATGGGCCAGCAGAACGTTGGATAAGCGAAAATGTTGGATAATAAGGAGGGATTAAGGAAAAGCCTATTAAACGTCAAATTACATTTTGATTTTACAAATTAAGCACCAAAACATCATGTTTTACAACAAATCGACAGAAAAAAGCAGTTCGATACATGGTAATGTTTTGTAGTAATTACTGTATTTACGAATTTAGCAGCAAAACATCATAATGTATTAAAAACATTGACTACAAAAACATTGACTACTAAAAGGCAGACTGCGTTGGATAATACAGAACGTTGGATAAGCAAGACTCTGCTGTATTCGTTTACACCTGTTTCATGAAATCTGCATCATTTATTCACTTGAAGCTGTCACACACAGCAGAATAATGCTAAAACTAAAACTGCACTCAAATTAAAGCCTGCTACATTATTTAGTTTATGTAGGGTCTTTACACTGTGCCCTCCAGCAAAAGCACCGGAGAAGTTTGTGTGTATATTTTCAAGTCACCTTATGGCAACCCCATATTTTGTAGGGTTTCTTAGGCAAAGGATATTCCCCGAAATAAACATTTCTACACTCGTCAGAACACAGCAAACCGTATAGAAATGAGCCACTTCCTGTGGAAGCATATCGTAGACTCCCACTGGAAGATGTAGAAAATGACTAGAAAAACATACTTCTAGCATTTCTTGGTTTTCCGCTGTGACTGTATGTTCATCTTCCATTCGAAGCATATCATAGAATATTGCTGGAATGCCTAGAAAATGCCTAGATACAGCGTTTCTTGGTCCTGAAACATGATTCTGTGGGCAACCTCCTGTGGAAATACTATAGAATCATCCTGGAGGACCTAGAAAATGTGGCTACATCAATAGTCGTATGGTGTCTAGATGGAGGGAAGTCATAAACCCACTCTATTTTGCTTTGGTCAGACCTCATCTGGAATAACCCTGTGTCCAGTTCACAATTCAAGAGAGATGTGGACAAGTTGGAATGTGTCCAGAGAAAACCAACCAAACTGGTAAGAAGTGATGAAACCAAGTGGAGGGAGTTGGGTTATGTTTAGCTTGGAGAAAGGAAGGTTGAGAGGAAGGAAATATGTTTAAATATTTCAAAGGATATCACACTGAGGAGGGGACAAGCTTGTTTTCTGCTGATCTAGAAACTAGGACATGATGCAATAGATTGGAATTGCAGGAAAAAAAGATTCCATCTGAACTTCCTGACTTTAAGAGCTGTTCAAGAGTGGAACTCACTGCCTCACAGTGTGGAGAAGGCTCCTTCTTTGGAGGCTTCTAATCAGAGGCTGGAAGGCCTTCTGTCAGGAGTACTTTGATTGTACTTTTCCTGCAATGCAAAAGCGGGTTGGACTGCATGAGCCATGTGGTCTCTGATTTTATGATTCTGTTTCTTTCTATTTATTTTGGACATGGGTAAGTAAAATCATGGGTACCATCCCACGGATATTGGGGGGTCATATTGTATTATTTCTCTTAAATGTGACTTGTCTTTTCTGTCCAAAGGTAAAGGACAAAACCAATGCTATGATTCTGTTTCCTCTGACAGATTACATGCACAGATATTGGGAAGGGAGCGCTCCGCCAGAACACTCTTGAGACATTACTGAGAAGAGCCAAAGTGATGGCCACACTTGGTAGCGATTCCGAAGAAGGTTCCGAACGGCCACCTGGTGATCACCTGAAGGAAACCAAAGTCCAATTCATTAATTCTTCGGGAGGATACGTTGAGGCTGAGGACTACCTGGCCCAGCAGGGCATCATCAAGACTGAGGTGGAAGAGGATGGCTATGAAAGTCTGCAGAACTTTGGCTGGAGCCCAGTTCTTGTGAGGAGCCCCACCAAAATGACGGGAGAAAAGCCCCACCGGTGCTCGGTCTGTGGGAAGACCATCTCCACCAAAGCCAAGCTCATCATCCATGAAAGGACCCATACGGGGGAGAAGCCCTTTGTGTGCTCGTACTGCGGGAAGCGTTTCAACCAGCAGGCGCACCTCAACGGACACCAAAGGACCCACACAGGGGAGAGGCCCTACAAGTGTGTTGACTGCGGGAGGAGCTTCAGCGACGGGACGTCCTTCAAGCGGCACCAGAGGATCCACACAGGAGAGAAGCCCTACGAGTGTGCGGACTGCGGGCGGTGTTTCCGCGACACCACGGGCATCAAGCGGCACATGATTGCCCACATGGCCAAGAAGCCCCACAAATGTGAGGATTGTGGGAAGAGCTTCCTGCACCGTTCGGAGCTTATGAAACACGAGAAAAGGCACCCCAGGGAAAAGCCGTATGGGTGTTCAGTCTGCGCACAGAGCTTCAGTAAGCCGCTGTACCTTTTTCGACATGGGATCGTCCATGTTCGGGAGCAGCGGGAGCACCAGCAGCACATTAAGGGCTTTCCTACTGAAAACCAAGGGGTCGTTTCCTCAGAGGGATCTGACGGGATTAGGGTCCCAATTCCGAAATGCGCCGCAATGCGCATGGAAGGGGGGAGGACCTTCCGGTGCTCAGAGTGTGGCAAGAGCTTCAGTCAGCAAACCAACTTGGTGGTCCATTGGCGGACTCATACTGGCGAGAAACCCTACAAATGCTCGGATTGCGAGAAAACCTTCGGCGACCGGACCTCCTTGAGGAGGCATAAGAGGATCCACACAGGTGAGAAGCCCTATCAGTGCTCCGAGTGCGGGAAGCGCTTCAACGACAGCACCTCCTGCAAGAGGCATAAGACCACCCACACGGGTGAGAAGCCACATAAGTGCGAACATTGCGGGAAAAGCTTCATGTATCAAATCCAGCTGAATAAACACAAGAGGTGCCATGCGGGAAAGGCCCTGTAATAAACGTGCCAACTTGAAGTGGGATTTTTTTCCCACTCAACATGCATTCATGTTACCCCTTGGAGAAGGGATGCTCAGGGCTGCCCCAACAAAAGCAGCCTGAGATTTTTGTATCGGGTGCAGACGTGACAGCAAACGCCAGTCTTATCCTCCTTGGAAGCCATCAACTACCACGTCTTGTGGTAATGAGTTCCAGAAGTTAATAATGTGCAGTATGAAGGACTGTCTTTTGTTTTTCCTTGTCCGGGCTGAACCTATTGAATGTTTCGTTCGGATGAACTAAAGTTCTTATTTTACACAGAGAGATGAACTCTGTCCACTTCCTCCATACCATTCATAATGAATTTTGTAGCACACTTTCACTTAGTCTTCCCTGTGTGTTAGCCTCTCCTTGTAGTGGGGTGGGATGGGAATGGATTGATCGACCCCCTAATGTAATTTTGGTTTTTCTGTGCTGGGCCCAGCCCGATATTAAAAACACAAACATTAACTTATAATGGATCATGGCCTGACCTACCTATGTTTGAAGGTGTGCTGGTGAAGGTATTAGTAAACTCTCCCTTGTCTCCCAACTCCCTATTGGTAAAGGTCAACTTGTAAATTATCTATGAAATAAATAATAAAAAAGATGTTTCAAAGTGGAGTGCATGCTATTTCTTTCCTTACTCTCAAGTTGATTTGGTTTACCTGTCGACCAAGGTAAAAGAACAAGAAATGGAAGCCATCTTCTTCCCAATGTGAGACTACAGTTCTCATCATTCATGTTCACTGTTAATGCTGTCTCATGGGTAGTGGTCACGATGACAGGAAATCATTCCTGTCTTGGTTACTTGTTTTTTTCCTTCTCCTTCAAATGAGCCAATTAGGGAGAAACCCAAGCCTGTTGCTTAGTTTTAAACTTGAGAAATTAATTTTGCAAGGAAATACATTTAAAAATAAGATATCCTCTCCCGTCTGCAGTCCAAAGTGACATGAGCCATTCCACTACACCTTTTGATAGATTTACAGACTTGAGAGAATCCAATTAAAAATAATTCATTATTTGCCACTATAGTTATGTGGCAGTGAGAATCTTTATAGCAAAATATTGGAAGAGTGAAAAAGAACCACTTATTGGCGACTGGAGAAGAAAAGTCATAGAGTATATCCAAATGGCCATGATCTCTAATGTCATAAGGGGAGGAAACAAAGAAGAATTTGCTAGAAAATAGATAATGGTCTTTGGGTATTTAAAAAAGAAGACAAAAATAGATTTCGAAATAACTGAACAGGGGATTTATTAGTGTAATGATGACAGGTTTTTGTTAGTTCCGTATGATGTGGTGTCAGAAATCACAGGTGGAAATGGGGAGGTGGCGGGACAAGGAAAATAATACATATATTTTGATTGTATGTTGTTATTTTTTTCTCATATCACAATAAAAATTTATACCAAAAATTAATTAATTATGCACTATAGAAACATTAAGCACCTCACTGCTTTGTCTGTTTGCTATGAATTAGTCATATACTGTAGTCTGACCCCCAGATACACAAGAGATGTGTTTCTGTATTTACCATAGCAACAGGAAACTAAAAAAATAGCAAACCCAATTGAAATGAATAACTTCGACCTCAGGAACATGGATTGGACGAAGGATTAGGGGAAATCCAACCCCAAATAGGGAAACAAGTCATCCAGGAATACCTGGCTGCTCTAAACGAATTCAAGTCCTCAGGGTCAAATCAACTATATCCAAGAGTATTGAAGGAACTAGAGGAAGTAATTTTGGAACCACTAGCAATCATCTTTGAGAGCTCTTGGAAAACGGGACAAGTCCCAGCAGATTGGAGGAGGGCAAATGTGGTCCCAATCTTCAAGAAGGGAAAAAAGGACGACCCAAACAATTACCGTCCAGTCAGCCTCACGTTGATACCAGGCAAGATTCTGGAAAAGATCATTAAGGAAGTGGTCTGCGAAGACTTAGAAACAAATGCAGTCATCGCTAATAGTAAACATGGATTTATCAAAAGCAAGACATGCCAGACTAATCTGATCTCTTTTTTCGATAGAGTTACATGTTGGGTAGATGCAGGGAACACCGTGGATGTAGCATAGCTATAGTTGACAAGGTCCCACATGATCTGGCAAACAAACTAGTCAAATGTGAGCTAGGCAAAACTATGATTAGGTGGATCTGCAATTGGTTAAGCGAACAAATCCAACAGGCGCTCACCAATGCTTCCTTTTCATCCTGGAAAGAAGTGACGAGTGGAGTGCCATCAGCAGGGTTCTGTCCTGGGCCCGGTTATGTTCAACATTTTTATTAATGACTTAGATCAATGTTTCTCAACCTGTGGGTCCCCAGATGTTTTGCCTTCAACTCCCAGAAATCCCAACAGCTTGTAAACTGGCTGGGATTTCTGGGAATTGTGGCCAAAAACCTGGGGACTCACATGTTGAGAACCGTTGACTTAGATGAAGGTTTAGAAGGCATGATCATCAAGTTTGCACCAAACTGGGAGGGATAAGCAATACTCCAGAAGACAGGAGCAGAATCCAGAATGGTCTTAACAATTAGAGGTGATTGCCCAAAACTAACAAAATGAAGTTGAACAGGGACAAATGCAAGCTACAGTATTTATTTATTTATTTCCAGAATTTATACCCCGCCCTTCTCACCCGGGGGGACTCAGGGCGGCTTACACAGTTGGCAACATTTAATGCCAAGAACATAATAATAAAACAAAAAACAGTACATATAATCAATTAAAACTATAAAAATACGTCATTAAAATACATTATAAAAATTAAAACATATGTAAATTAGATCCATTTGTCTAAAAACCTCATGCTTCAGCCTTCAATCGGACCATGTCGACGTTATCATATTACTCGTTAAAAGCTTGTGCACACAGCCATGTTTTCACAGCCTTTCTGAAACCCAGAAGAGTTGGGGCTTGTCGGATATTTGTGGGGAGGGTGTTCCACAGCCGGGGAGCCACCACCGAGAAGGCCCTGTCCCTCGTTCCCACCAGCCGCGCCTGCGAGGCAGGTGGGACCGAGAGCAGGGCCTCTCCAGATGATCTTAGGGATCTAGCTGGCTCATATGAGGAGATACGTTCGGATAAGTAAATTGGGCCAGAACCGTTTAGGGCTTTATAGGTCAAGACCAGCACTTTGAATTGGGCTCGGTAGCATATCGGCAGCCAGTGGAGCTGGCTTAGCAGGGGGGTGGTACGCTCCCTGTATACCGCCTCAGTTATTAATCTGGCTGCCGCCCGTTGTACTAGTTGGAGCTTCCGGGCCGTCTTCAAAGGCAACCCCACGTAGAGAGCTTTGCAGTAATCCAAACGAGCTGTAACCAGAGCGTGGACCACCGTGGCCAAGTCAGACCAGTAGAGTCTCACTTATCCAACATTCACTTATCCAACGTTCTGGATTATCCAAGGCATTTTTGTTGTCAATGTTTTCAATACATCGTGATATTTTGGTGCTAAATTCGTAAATAGAGTAATTACTATGTAGCATTACTGCGTACTGAACTACTTTTTCTGTCAAATTTGTTGTATAACATGATGTTTTTGTGCTTAATTTGTAAAATCATAACCTAATTTGATGTTTAATAGGCTTCTCCTTAATCTCTCTTTATTATCCAACATATTCGCATATCCAACGTTCTGCCGGCCCGTTTATGTTGGATAAGTGAGACTCTACTGTACTCCATTTAGGTCTTGAGATTTTTCTCCTAGAGGTATTGATGGCCCAGGATCCCATAGCAGTTAAAGTGGAACCAAACTTCATTCATTCTACAGTGTAGATGCATTCCAAGATGGAAAGGGGAATTTTAAAAGTGTTCTAGAACGCTCACTGTCTGGGAGTAAAGCACCCCATACTCAGTATGGGGGAAGGCAAGGGTTTCTATGACCCTATTCAGCCAGCCAGAAAGAAGGACAATTTTCTGAAAGACCTCCATGCTTCAAGGGATCAGGAAATATTCCATGATCCTCACTTTCCCATTTGTTTTCTTTGCTGTCTAGTGAGTTCTTCTATATAAGTAGGGTTGCCTTTGTAGACTGTTCGGAAGCTCCAAGTAGACCAATGGGAGGCAGCCAGATTTCTAACTAGAGCGGCATACAGGGAGCACACAACCCCCTTGTTATGTCAGCTCCACTGGCTGCCAGTCTGCTACCGAGCACATTTCAAAGTGCTGGCTTTAGCCTATAAAAAGCCCTAAACAGTTCCAGCCCAGCTTACCTGTCCGAACGTATCTCTCTCTATGAACCATCTCGGAGGTTATGATCGTCCAGGGAGGCCCTGCTCTCAGTCCCACCTTCGCGACTGGTGGGAACAAGAGACAGGGCCTTCTCAGTGGTGGCCCCTCAGCTATGGCACTCCCTCCCCAGGGAAATTACCTCAGCCCCCTCTTTCCTGACCTTCAGGAAGAAAATTAAATCTTGGTGGTGGGACTGTGATCGAGGTGACCACCCTCCCCCCCAGGACTTTGTAAAAGATAGTTCAAAAACCAAGACTTTATGTTCTATATTCCATATATTTATAGTAGAAGGTGATTGAGACTTTTTACTGGAGTTTACTGTGGATTATCCCTGCACTCTGAGGCAAGAGATAACAACTTCATGAATTGTAAAATCATGCTGCTAAAACTCCACTTTTATGAATTTCCATATTGGGTTCCCCAGATGTTATGAACTTCGTTCTTATCAGATATTTTCAATTGTTTATATCATTCATGATTCCCCTTTATGCAATGTAACTCACTTTTATGGATTCTCCCTTATTTCCATGAAATCTATCTATCTGCCTATATGTATTTGTACTCTTTGGGATCCCCGGAAAATATGTGTTTTTCCCAGCTGGGTTTATGTTCCAACTTTATTTTAATTTTCATTCTATCTCATATAATTGTCAAATCATGAAATCAAATGGGAAATATTTTGACCCCAACATGAACCCTAGCCCCTATGACCCAGGCCTCCCTTCCCAAAAACAAAAGGATAATCTGCTACAGCTTAACCCAATCTAATTCAGATTGCATGGACAATATAAGGCTTGAGTCACCAAATTCGGAGTATAGTCCTAAAGGTGATTCAGCCCCCAGGGCAAACATTGTCATATCTCAGGAAATTCCAGGACGTCTCAGGAAGACGCCCTGCTGCGCCCATTGCCACCCATCCTTACTTCCCCCCTGACACCTTAAGGCATATCTGAAATCAGTGTACATGACAGGAACCCCTGATGACTGTCATTAATCCCTTTAGAAATCGGCCGGGCAAGGACTAATCTGATATTTCCTGCCCTGTCACTTCATTGTTTCAATAGCTCCCGCCTCCTCCTCTCTGATTGGCCCGAGTGGGGACAAAAAGCGGCTCCCCATTGGGCCAGCAGAGCAAGGCGGGAAACGAAAGCCCGCCTCGTTCAACCTTCTAGCCTATCCGCGATCAGATGGGCGGGGGAGCGGGGCGGGAAATTCAAGGGGCTGTCAGACTGAAACATTGTATAAATATGGCTTTATTTTGGATATATGGTACGCTAGTAGACTGAATGATCGCTACTAGTGTCCTTTTCAGCTGAATCGCTCAATAAAGACTCCTTGGCGGATTTTCCTTCAACTTTGGCGGACCTTCTTCATTTCGGCTTCAGGTTGTATTGCGGCTTATATTCTCCTTTTGGCTTCGCCAAGGTCCGTTCCCTCAGGACCGGGTCGGGTCTCTCCTTAAGGGCCCGATCCCCTAAAACGCGGTCGACAACAGGACCAAGAATTTACCCAGTGATTCCCAATACAACAGCTGATATCTCAGTGCAATAATGAGTAATACAAATTGTGAGGGAATATGAAATAAAGACTCCATATTGCGATGAGTTCACCGGAAAGGGTTGCTATGGCGACAGCTGCTTGGCTCACCCAGCCAGCATTCTGATTGGTTGCTGCCTCTGGCTTAGCAGAGGCAAACCAACGGTTTTTCTAACTGACATTAACAGTTCATATTTTGCTTCTTCTGGAGAGTGGAGAAAAGAAGCTGACAGGAATTTTTGGTCAGGAATGTAATGGCTGTCATGCTCTCCAAAGTTTGACTATTTGAAGAAGAGATGAGGCATATTTAAAAGGACTGTTACATATTGTTGCCCTATATATGTGAACTAGCTGTGCCCGGACACGCATTGCTGTGGTGAAGTATGGTAGTATGGGAAATAAAGTATTGAGGAATTGGTGGTAGTTAAGGTAAAGGGTAAAGCTTTTCCCCTGACATTAAGTCCATTATAAATGGGTTATATAGCTGTGTGGGAGGGCCTTGAGTCTACACTGCCATATAATCCAGTTAAAATCAGATAATCTGTATTTTATAGGCAGTGTGGAAGAGGCCTAAGTGAGGCCTAACTCTGCCTGTCTCCTGGGCTGAGTGGGTTGCTAGGAGACCAAGTGGGCGGAGCTTAGCCTTCTAACTGGCAGCAATTGGATAAAAACAATTATTCCTCTCCCTCTAATTAAGACTTTATTTTTCTTTTCTTTTTGTTGTATGAACGTAGAGGCATGGATGAGGGGTTGTGCTGCCAAGTTTAGTGTTTATGGGATGTGCAGTTTTGTTGTTTTGTCCTAGGCCGAAATTTCATTAACCTTTTATATATATAGACTCTTGAACCTGAATAAAGATACAGTAGAGTCTCACTTATCCAATATAAACACCTTTGTGCCTTATACTGTGTGCAAGATTTTGTTAGCTAGCCAGAACAACACCAATAATAATAAGCTTTTGTTAGATTTTTTTAATTACAAATTTACATTCAGGGCTAACCCAAAACATTTGGCTGCCCGAGGCAAAGTATACATTGGTTCCTATTTCCATCCGCTACTTGCTTCTATGTTACAAACGCCAACTAGACTGGCTGTTGGATTTTATTTCAAAAGGACACTGTCTTCCATTAGAGTGGATTTCAAACTTGGGTCCTCCAAGTGTTTTTGGACTGCAGGTCCCAGAATCCCTGACTACAGATGAAGCTGGAGCTCCTATGTTTGAAGGATTGCGAATACGAACTTTTTCTTTAAAACACATGAGGATCTGGAGGGAAGAAGACAGATGACAAATGGTGGGATACATAACTCAAGATCTATTCTGTTGTTGAAGGCTTTCATGGCTGGAATCACTGGGTTGCTGTGAGTTTTCCGGCTGTCTGAAATATTCTGCACTTTGGCCCAGATCCGTGTATTCATCTCCTGTTTTTTAACATTTTAATTTGTATGTTGACCTTTTATGACTGTTTTATTGATGCTGATGTGTTATTGTTGAGTAATTTGTTTTATTGTCTTGCTGTTGTTATTATACTGTTGTGTTTGGGCATGGCCCCGTGTAAGCCGCCCCGAGTCCCTTTGGGGAGATGGGGCGGGGTATAAGAATAAAATAATAATAATAATAATAATAATAATAATAATAATTATTATTATTATTATTATTATTATTATTATTATTATTGTCATGTTCCAGAAGCATTCTCTCCTGACATTTCACCTACATCTATGGCATGCATCCTCAGAGTTTGTGAGGATGCCTGCCATAGATGTGGGCGAAACATCAGGAAAGAATGCTTCTGGAACACAGCCATACAGCCTGGAAAACTCAAAGCAACCTAATATCCGTTCTGTCAGTTGCCCCACTCTGCATCAGCAGTGCTAAATTAATGTAGCTTGACACCACTTTACCACTATGACTCAATTCTATGGAATCCTGGGAACTGGAGTTTGGTGGTGTACCAGCACTCCTTGGCAGAAAAGACCAAAGAATTTGCAAAACTACAGTTCCCATCATTCCATAGCATTGGAACCATGGTGTCAAACTGTATTAATTCTACAATGTAGATGCAACCAAGCCTCGTAACAGGGCTAGTCCTCATGTCTTGGAAGGCAAAACTAATACAAAAATAAAATACTGTTGGAAGAGCAGCTGAAGTCTAAGAATGGAGAGAGAATCATTCCTAGTTTTAAATAAACCTACACACACATATATACAAGTCATCGTTTATTATTACAGACCTTATCCACTTGCACCCCAAAAAGTGGCAAGGGAGTTATAGAAAGTACAGTTTAACATCCTAGACGTTTTCACCCTACTAGAAAATTAAATGAACTTTCTCTGCAGATATTATAGTGCCATATGGCAGAACTAGTTAAACATTTTGCTGCCTGAGGCAAAGGACAAAATAGCAGCCTCCTCCTTGAAAGGAGTGGATTTCAAATAAAAAATAGTGTGTCTACACTGTGGAATGAGCACAGTTTGACACCACTTGAACTGCCATGGAGCAATGCTGTGGAAACCTGGGAACTGTAGTTTAGCAAGGCACAGGACCCATGGGCAAAGGAGGCTAAAGACCTTGCAAAACTACAATTCCTTTAGTATTGTGCCACGGTAGTTAAAACAGGGATCAAACCGCATTCATTCTATAGTGCATTTGCATCCCCTTGCTTACTGCCATTCCCTTTTCCTTCTCTGTCCCATAAGCTGCCCTGAAAGCCTTTGGGGCCGAAGAGGTGGGTATAAATACTCTAAATAAATAACTAATAAATACATTTCCGGACATTGCATGTATGTATGAAATGGCAGCTAACTTCTGCAATTTCTTTATTCCTTATCATTAGATGTGAGGACTACAGCTGCTGAGAGTTGTGATGCAATAATATCTGGAAGGCTGAAGTTTGCTCTGTTTAGTCAGATTAGGGTATGAATTTAGATATAAGGCTTGTAGATATGATGCCTGACTTTAAAATATCTCTTAACTTTTCCCCAAGTGCTATTGGGTTGCAATTCCCATTATTCCCAGTTTGCATGGCAGATAATCTAAAGTGATGGGAGTTGTCATTCAATAACATCTGGAGACCTAAACTGGGTAAAAGCACCAAGCACTATGTGAAAAAATTATAGTTAGTTTTCTATACCTACGGGTTCTCCATCCATTGATTCAATGGCCCTTTGAAGGCGGATGTGGCCCTCCATGAAAATGACTTTGACACTCCTGCTTAGTGTGGTCTAAATCCTACTTAAAACTATGGGACTTACTTTTGAATAGAGATGCATAGGATTATACCATATTGTGTACATTAGAACTCTAATAGTCATTGACATACATTCCAAAACCCACCTTGGATTCCTAACATTGTGGATAATACTGAATAGAGATTACGCATTCCCCATGGAATTGGGGACCATAACATGTGTAAAATATGACCCCTGTCTCCATGAAGAGGGAACCACCAATCGCGCAGCGGATTAAACCACTGAGCTGTTGAACTTGCTGACTGAAAGGTCGGTGGTTCAAATCCGGGGAGCAGGGTCAGCGCCCACTGTTAGCCCCAGCTTCTGCCAACCTAGCAGTTTGAAAACATGCAAATGTGAATAGATCAATAGGTACCGCTCCAGAAGGAAGGTAAGGGCACTCCGTGCAGTCATGCCGGCCACATGACTTTGTCTACGGACAACTCTGGCTCTTCAGCTTAGAAATGGAGATGAGCACCAACCCCCAGAGTTTGACACTAGACTTAATGTCAGAAGAAAACCTTTACCTTTACCTATCCATGAAGAACATACCTCAAGATCCCTGCAGATATCTAAAATTGTGGCTAATAGTGAACCCTATATTTTGTATATCCTTGGCCTGGACAGAATCACACTGAAGGACCTAGAGAGGTCCACAATCACTTCCAGGAAAAGATATGATTTAGAGTGTGGGTAAGAGAAACCATGGACAGACATGTTGTACTCTACAGCCATCCCTCCATATTTGCTGCGGTTGGGAGCACAGGACTGCTTCACAAAAGTGGAAAAATGCAAATTAAAAATACAGTTTTTTAAAACCTGTGATAACATTTCTCTAGAAATCCCTAGGCCCTCCCATACAGCTCTATGGGCAACCTCTTCGGAACCAGAAAATCATGCTGGAGGACCTGTAAGTGCCCAGAGAAGTGTTCTCGCTACGTGTTCCAGATAACTTTGTGGCTAACGTCCAGTAAATGTTGACCATAGAATCATGCTAGAGGACCAGAGATCCCCCCAAAGTGAAACTTGCAAATGTAGAGGGCCAACTGTATATCAGTATCTTAACATTTTAGACAACACAGAAATACCATCACAGCTTCTGCTTATTGATAACAAGTCCGTGGTTGTTAGCTCCCTAGATCAGGGCTTGTAAAACTTTTCCATTTGCAACCCCTTTCCGCTTGAGAAATTTTTACGTGGCCCTAGGTATATTGCTATATCAAATAGGAATAAAAATTAAACATTTACTGATAATGAATCAGCTTTTGCAAGATTTGCTAAACAGGGTGATTTTCCTTTTTATGGAGTACAGCTGAAGCATCTTCTGCAGAGTCCATTGTAAACACTGCATGTTGTTGCTAACAGATACATGTAAATGGGTGATGTTCCGAAACCTTTTACTGTTGCCAAATTTTTCATGACCTCAACATTGAGCTAAGAGGAGCCCATTAGGGTTTGGAACCCACAGTTTAGGAAGCAATACTCTAGACAAACCTTCACAGTTTCTACTAAGATAATAAGTCTGTGGTTATTGTTTTTCTTAACATTTCTCCTCCTGGTGGGTTATTTGATGCCTAACAAGAAGCGACCTGTCACTGAAAATCTTCCCACAGTCCGAACATCGGAACGGCTTCTCCCCAGTGTGGATTCTCATGTGTACCCTCAGATTTGAGTTGCCACCAAAGCTCTTCCCGCAGTCGGTGCAGGTGTAGGGCTTCTCCCGTGTGTGGGTCCGTTCGTGCACCAGGAGCCCTGAGCTCTGGCTGAAGCTTTTCCCGCAGTCCCGACATTTATAGGGTTTCTCCCCTGTGTGGATCCTCTGGTGTCTGATAAGGACCGGCCTCTCCCGAAAACTCTTCCCGCAATCCGTGCACTTGTAGGGCCGCTCCCCGGTGTGGGTCCGCTTATGGACTATTAAATTCGAATTGTCACAAAAGCTCTTTCCGCAGTCCGAACACTGGTAGGGCTTCTCCCCTGTGTGGATGCGTTCGTGGGTGATCAGATAAGCTCTTGTGCTGAAACCCTTTGCACACACTGAGCACTTGTAGGGTTTTTCACCCGTGTGGGTTCTCTCGTGAGCTTGAAGGTTGCACTTGAGTTGGAAGTCTTTGCCACAGTGAACACATGACTTCTCTCGCTCACTTCCAGGTTTCTGTGCCTCGCTGATGGGAATAGTTAGCTGGACTACATTCCCCTCAAGCTCCACATACCGCCCCTGGGAATTAATAAATTTATCTCCTCCTTGCTCAAGGCAGACCTCTTCTTGACTCATGGATGCGTCTTCTTGTTGAGGCCAAGTAGAAAAATTCTGCCCAGTTCTTCTGGACAATATCTGATGCAGCTCTAATCTCGGGACCTTTTCCAGTTGCTTTTGCTCCTTACAGTCTCCTGTTGGAATAAAGCAACAAAGCTAAACATGAAATTCCAATTCTCAACTAGAAACTAATAGAATTAAATTCTATAGATAGAATTTTACATTTAGAGCAAGAAAACAAAATGCACTGATGCAGGATGGGGTATCCTTGGTTTACCAACAGTGCATGTGAAAAACACATTGGGATTATTGTTGATCCTAAACCAAACTGCCTCAGGTGAGCATGCTTGCTCCATCAATGTTTAACATTTACACAAGTGATCAGCGACTGCCAGAAGGGACAGAGAGTTTCATCTATGCTGACGATCATCCCATCACCGTTCAAGCAGGGAGCTTTGTAATAGTTGAACAGAAGCTCTCTGAAGCTTTAGGCTCTCTTACAGTCTATTACAGCTGATTCCTAATCACAGATGTGTGCTTTTCAACGTAAGAACAGACAAGCGCTTTGAGCTCTGAGAATTAACTGGCAAGGAATCCCACTGGAGCACACCAAAATACTTGGGAGGTACCCTGGACCGGACTCTGACTTAGAAGAAGCACTGCTTAACTATCAAGCAAAAAGTGGGCACTAGAAATAATATCATACAAAAGCTGACTGGCACAACCTGGGGATCACAACCAAACACAGTGAAGACATCTGCCCTTGTGTACTGCTAATCTGCTTCTGAATACAAATGCCCAGTGTGGAACATATCTCATCACGTTAAAACAGTGGATGTGGCTCTTAATGAGACATGCCGCATTATCACAGGATGTCTACGCCCAACACTGCTGGAGAAATTATACTGTTTAGCCAGTATTGCACCACCTGATATCTGCCGGGAAGTAGCAGTCAACAATGAAAGGACCAAGGCAGTGACATCTCCGGCCCATTCCCTGTTCGGATATCAACCAGCACGCCAATGCCTTAAATCAAGAAATAGTTTTCTAAAATACTTGCAGGAAAATCTCTGCAAGCGAGAATCCAAAAGTGGAAGGCTAAAACCCGGAACCTCAAGCCATGGCTGATACCGAATTAGAGATTCCCTCCTGGGCACAAAGAAAACTGTGCTCTGGCAACACGAGATAAAGAGCTAACCTTTAAAAATGGGGCCACAAAGTGGAGTTCACAACAGACCACCGATTACAATGCAGTCTGAGCCCTGCCACGTGCACAATGGAGGACCTTCTTATAACAACACCAGAGGCACTCCAAGTGGTCAGCTACTGGTCAAAGGATATTTAATATAATGCCAAGTGTGTAACTTTGTGTTTTTAAATACATTACAATTGTACCCTCGGTTCGCTTCTGACACAATAAATAAATAAATAAACTGAACATGATCCAGCAGTGTGATGCTGCAGCAAAGAAGGCAAATAATATTTTCGTCTGCATTAACAGAAGTAATCGTCTCCCTAAATTCTGTACTGATCAAGTCTCATCTGGAGTATTATGTTCAATTCTAGTATATAAACAAATTGAATTAGGTTCAGAGAAGAACAGCATGGTTAATTCGAAATATAGAGAACAAAATGTATGAGGAAAGATTGAAGGGACAAGTAATATTTATCGTTGTTGTTGTTGTTGTTGTTATTATTAAGTCATGTTCAACCTGGTGAAAAGAAGACTGAAGGGTAAGAGTAAATATCTTAAGGGCAACAGAGAAGAAGCTGAACAACAACTTACGGGACTTCCTGCACTGAGCAAAGGATTGGACTTGGTGGCCCACAAGGTCCTTCCAACTCTATGATTCTATTAAAAGTACAAGAACCACATCCTGGCTTTCACCTAGCAACTCTAACAACACAGCTTTGTTTCATGTACAGTATGTATAATCAACAGAAAACATTTAGCTGAATGTCCAAAACACTATTGTAAGGAATGTTTACCTGATGAGGTTGACCCTTGATCGCCTTCCTGTTTGATCTCCATGAAAAGCGGTGTCTTCCAAGCACTGAAGGGAGTGCCCTCTGCTTCAGAAAAGCCAGCTGCTCCCTTCTTGAATATTGCTACCTCCTGAATCAAAAGGAAAGATCATCATTTTAATGTATTTGAACAGAAGTGTTTCGGATTATGGATACTGGGACATTTGCAGTTTGGGATCTTTGGGATGCAAGCCTAAAAAACAAAATTAATTTATCTTTCAAACACACATAACTTAAAGTTTATACAATATTTATTAATAATTATGTGCTTAATTATTAAACTGCTGAGCTGCCGAACTTGCTGACTGAAAGGTCAGTGGTTCGAATCCGGGGCGCAAAGTGAGCTCCTAATGTTAGCCCAGCTTCTGCCAACCTAGCAGTTCGAAAACATGCAGATGTGAGTAGATCAATAGGTACTGCTCTGGCGGGAAGGTAACGGTGCTTCCTGCAGTCATGCCGGCCACATGACCTTGGAGGTGTCTATGGGCAGCGCTGGCTCTTCGGCTTAGAAATGGAGATGAGCACCAACCCCCAGAGTCGGACACGACTATACTTCATGTCAGGGGAAAATCTTTACCTTTACTATGCGCATAAACTAACTATGTTTGCATTGCCACTATTAATTGATATGGGGCATGATGGCCCGTGTTCTTTTGTTTCTGTGTCAGGTCCTGGAACTGAACATGGATATAGTGGGCCCACTGTATTCACAAACAAGAGTGTTCCTTGCAATGATTTTCCTTCACTTACCGGGAAGTCAAGCTCAAGATTGCCCAGAGAAAACCATCCTCTCACCTGATTTCTTCTGTTCTCTCCGGGCGGCTGTTTTAGCAAGAAGTCCTCAGCCAGGGCCACTGCTTGAGAGCAGCTCTTTGGTCCTCCTTTGCTAACCCAGTTCTGCAACTCCGGTGGCAGGACAGCCAGGAATTGCTCCAGGATCACCAACTCCACAATCTGTTCCTTGGTGTGCCTCTCTGGCTTCAGCCACCGATGGCAAAGGTCCCAGAGCTGGCTGCAAACCTCTCGGGGCCCCTCAGCCTCCTGGTAGAGGAACTGCCGGAAGCGTTGACACTGCACATCAGTGACAATGGCATCTTTCTCTTCCTCACGGTCTTCTTCTTTCTCTGATTTCACTTTCCCTCCCTCTTCCTTGTCTCTGGCCAACTGATCATTAGCCAATGGCTGGACTTCCTTGTTGGGACTAGCCCGAACCTGGATCAGAACCTCTTGCTTTGTATTTCCTAGCACAGTCTGAGTCGTGTCCCTTAAGGCCAAAGTGTCTTGGTGTGGATTTTTCCTTTCTGAGTTGGAAGATTCCATTGCTTGCAAGAAGTCCTGCAACTGGGCTTCCCATGGCTGAGTCGGCTCCTTGTGTGATTCCCGTTTCATGTGGTTTGGCACATTTCTCTCCCCAAATTCATCCACAACATGGCGGCCTTTTCCTATCCCCAGTTCAAGGGCGGCTGGGCCTCGCTGCTCTGTTTTAACTTCCCAATGTAGTCGACCCAAAGAGAATGCATCTTTTTGCTTTGCAGACATTATCTCCTGGCAAAAAAAAAAGTTCAGTCCTGAATGGATGTTACCAGTGATTTTTCCAAGGCCAGGGGATGGTTTGGACCTCACCACACTGCACTGTGTTCAGGCATGCACCTGCGTAAGAAGCAGGGGAGTTTTATTATTCCTGTAAAGAAAAGGAAGATAGATGTCAACAATAAGAAAAATAAGAAGTGTATGCCTAAGAAACTAATGTCTCTGAGGACACACATATCTCAGAGGCTGGAAAAGTCCTCATTTTGGACTACGCCATCCAGAATAATAATATAATAATTTTTTTTTTTTTACTGTCAGGAGCGACTTGAGAAACTGAGTCGCTTCTGGTGTGAGAGAATTGGCTGTTTGCATGGACATTACCTAGGGGACGCCCAGATGTTTTCCCATCTTGTCGGAGGCTTCTCACATGTCCCCGCATGGGAAGCTTGAGCTGACAGATGGGAGCTCACCCCGCTCTCTAGATTCAAACCACTGACCTTTCGGTCAGCAGTCCTACTGACACAAGGGTTTAACCCATTGCACCACCAGGGGCTCAATAATAATAATAATAATAATAATAATAATAATAATAATAATAATAATAAAACTTTATTTATACCCCGCCACCATCTCCCCAATGGGGACTCGGGGCGGCTTACATGGGGCCACGCCCAAAACAATACAATGTAAACAGCATATAAAAGAACAGCACAACACAATACAATAAACAATACAGTAAATAATATCCATTACAAAATAAAACAAGGAGACAATAAAAACAAGGGCAGACCACATGAACATTAAGTTAAAACTCGGGGTGAGAAAGACATAAAAATAAAAACCACAGCGAACAGGGTCATAAGGGAGTGGGGTATTCTGGAGGATAGATATTAGGGGGAGCAACGGAAAAGAAATATAAAATGGTTACTCTCCAAAAGCGCAGCGAAAGAGCCATGTTTTCAAGTCTTTCTTGAAGGCTGCTAGTGTGGGGGCTTGCCTAATCTCCGCGGGCAGAGAATTCCACAATCGGGGGGCCACAGCAGAAAAGGCCCTCTCCCTTGTTCCCACAAGGCGGGTCTGGGATATCGGGAGTGGGGACAGGAGAGCTTCCCCTGATGAACGAAGGGATCGTGTAGGCTTGTGATAGGAGATACGGTCACGAAGGTAGGTGGGTCCCAAACCGTTTAGGGCTTTATATGTGATGGTATACACCTTGAATTGGGACCGGAAAATAAAAGGCAGCCAGTGGAGCTCCTTGAACAGGGGAGTAGATCTCTCCCTGTAACTCGCCCCCGTAATTAACCTGGCAGCCGAGCGCTGGACCAATTGTAGTTTCCGGGCCGTCTTCAAGGGAAGCCCCACGTAGAGCGCATTACAGTAGTCCAGTCTAGAGGTAACTAAGGCATGCACCACCGTGGTCAAGTCAGACTTCACGAGGTATGGTCGCAGTTGGCGCACAAGTTTGAGTTGTGCGAAGGCCCTCCCGGCCACCGCCGACACCTGCGCCTCAAGCGTCAGCGCTGAGTCCAGGAGGACCCCCAAACTGCGGACCTGTGATTTCAGGGGGAGTGCAACCCCGTCCAGCACAGGCTGCCACCCGATACCCCGATCCGACACGCAACTGACCAGGAGGGCCTCTGTCTTGTCAGGATTGATCCTCAGCTTGTTCCTCCTCATCCAGTCCGCCACAGCGGCCAGGCACTGGTTCATCATCCGAGGGGCTTCCTTGGAGTCAGATGGGAACGAGTAGTGGATTTCCTCCAGATGCACTCTAGTCCCCTCCTCGCACACTTCATCACAGCCAGCTCCTCAGTGAACCAAGGAGTCGACGTGACTCTACGAAGCGAGAGGGGACGTTCGGGAGCAATCGTGTCAAGTGCCCTAGCCAGCTCACTATTATAGCGATCAGCCAGGACATCGACAGGATCGCCAGTCTCCAGAACAGGAAGATCCCCAAGAGACCTCAGAAGTCCATCCGGATCCATCAGCCTCCTGGGGCGGACCATCTTAGTGGGTCCACCACCCCTGCGGAGGTTAGAAGACACGGCGAAACTTAAACAGATCAGATGATGGTCAGACCATGACAATGGAAGGATATTTTGCTCTTCCACTCTGACTGTCCCACCGTCCACAATAAAGACAAGGTCCAGTGTGTGTCCTGCCTGATGTGTGGGCCCAGATATAACTTGAGTCAGCCCCATGATCGTCATGGCAACCATGAAATCCTGAGCTGCACCTGTCAATGTGGTCTCGGCATGGATGTTAAAGTCTCCCAAAACTATGAGTTGTTGGGAGACCAGGGCCAAATTGGAGACCACTTCTGCTAGCTCAGATAGAGAGACTGCTGGGTCGCGGGGTGGACGGTACACCAGCAGAATCCCCAAGCTGTCTCGGGCTCCCACCTTCAAGAAGACACACTCGAACCTCGAAGATTGCGGAACGGCGCATCTGATCAGGGCAATGGACTGCCGAAAGATCACCGCGACTCCTCCTCCCCGCCCCCCAGCCCTGGCCTGCTGATGCACCCCGAAACCCGGTGGACACAGCTGGGTGAGATTCACTCCACCCAGCTCGTCCAACCACGTCTCGGTGATGCATGCCAGATCCGCCCCCTCATCCAGGATCAAATCCTGAATGACAGCTGTCTTACCGTTGACGGATCTGGCGTTCAAAAGCAGAACCTTAAGCAGAACCTTAATAATAATAATTATAATAACAACACAGATGGATCTGGACCAAACTTGGCACACAGACCTGATTTGCCAAAATTTGATTACTGGAGGGGTTTGGAGCGAACTGACTTTCCTTTCTGGGAGTTGTAGTTCACCCACAACCAGAGAAACTGTGATCACCACCAATGATAGACCTGGACCAAACTTGGCACACAGAGCCCACACGATTAACTCAACCCACTGTTGCAGTTTACCCTACAGCCAGAGAGCACACTGAATCCCACCAATGATGCATCCAGAGCAAACTTCCCCAACATAACAAACTTTAAGTACAGTAGAGTCTCACTTATCCAAGACTCGCTTATCCAGGGGTCTGGATTATCCAAGGCATTTTTGTAGTCAATGTTTTCAATATATCATTATATTTTGGTGCTAAATTCGTAAATACAGTAATTACAACATAATATTACTGCGTATTGAACTACGTTTTCTGTCAAATTTGTTGTATAACATGATGTCTTGGTACTTAATTTGTAAAATCATAACCTAATTTGATGTTTAATAGGCTTTTCCTTAATTCCTCCTTATTATCCAAGATATTCGCTTATCCAAGGTTCTGCCAGCCCGTTTAGCTTGGATAAGTGAGACTCTACTGTACTGGTGAGGTTTCTTGCAGTTAACCCGGCATGATGTCAGTTGTAGTTCAACCACAGTCTTATGCATTTTGTGCAATTTAAAACATGTATCAAATATTCCGGGGTACCCGAGCAAGTATAAAATACAGATTGGCTTTTTTGAATTTTTTGGGGAAAATATTTTCATGACTTGAATGGTTGCATCCATGGATACAGAATCCGTGGATACAGAGGGCTGACTTTATATCGATGGCTCTTTGAAGAGCTGCATAACTCAAGATGAGAAGTTCTTGACTCAAGCAATGTTAGAATGAGAGAGCGGTACCAAACTATGAGTTTCCTGAGAGTTGCACTTTTACAAAGCCTTCTCCGACAAAGAGTGTTGATGCTTCACCAAACTACAACTCCCAGGATTCCATAGCATTGAGCCATGGCTGTTAAAGTGGTGTCGAACTGCATTAATTTGGCAGTGTAGATGCACTCTGGAGGCAAAGGTTCCAAGCCCTGCTCAGCCATGGAAAGGGAACCAACTGGGTGACCTTGGCCAAGTCACACTCTCTCAGCCTCAGAAGGAGGCAAAGGCAAACCTTCTGGGCAACCTTTTTAAGGAAGCATAGTGTAGAAGATGCATTTGAAAAGAGGCTTCACCAGTTGAGTCCCACAGATATTCAAGCCAGCCAAGAGAAGGGGGAAATCTCAATTGGAAACCCTCCTCCTTAGACATGGCTTTCTCTTTTTCTGGTAACAGATAAACTTTCCTACTCACCAAGCAGCAAAGGGTGGGGATAAAGCAAACCTTCGCATCGCCTGGGAAATTTAAATCCGATTTTCCCAGGGAAGGCGGGGCAGGAAGTGAGTTGCATTCTAGCATTTACCAGCCTTCCCTTCCCTTCCCTTCCCAAAGTCCCTCTGCTTCTCTAGGAAGGACCAACTCCATGAGCTTAACCCCTTTCTCTAATTCTGCAGCAAACAGGGCAGAAGCTGCAGGAAGGACCCCAAAGATTTCCTTAGGATTTCCAGAGGCGAGCATTAGATTACAGATGGTGCAGCTACACTGCAGGATTAATTCAGTTTGGCAGCACTTTAACTGCCATGGCTCAATGCTATGGAGTCCTGGGAGCTGTAGTTATACAAGGTCTTTAACCTTCCTTGCTGGTGCCTCACTAAACTCCAACTCCTAGCATTCCATAGCATTGAGCCATGGCAGTTAAAGTGGTGTCAAACTGCATTCATTCTACAGTGTGGATGCACCCAAAAACTCAGTGTTAATAATCACAAATTTTATTCTTGTGTTGAATCTTTGTTCCGTGTTTTTAAAAAAATGTATTTTGTAGAAATATCTGTTAATAGGGGCCCTCAGTGGCGCAGCGTATTAAAGCGCTGAGCTGCTGAACTTTCGGACTGAAAGGTCGCAGGTTTGAATCCGGGAAGCAGGGTGAGCACCTGCTGTTAGCCCCAGCTTCTGCCAACCTAGCAGTTTGAAAACATGCAAATGTAAGTAGATCAATAGGTACTGCTCTGAAGGTAACGGTGTTCCATGCAGTCATGCCAGCCACATGACCTTGAAGGTGTCTACGGACAACGCTGGCTCTTTGTCTTAGAAATGGAGATGAGCACCAATCCCCAGAGTTGGACACGACTGGACTTAATGTCAGGGAAAAACCTTCACCTAAATAAAGAACAACACTCAGAAAACAGAGGAATTCCAGACACGAATCAATCAGGGCCAGCTAACACCCCCCCCCCAACAAAGGAGCCCCGCAGGCAGGTAGCAGCCAGGCTTTGAAGCTGCAAGGCTATTCAATGCTAATCAAGCTGGCCAATTTCAACATTCACACTTGCCTCAGGCAGCCAATAGTTCTTTCTCCCACTCTGGACTTTCCACAGATATATAAACCCCACTTGTATAGTTTCTAAAAGACCTCACAATTTCTGAGGATGCCTGCCATAGAAAATGCTTCTGGAACATGGTCATACAGCCGAGAAAACTCACAGTAACCCAGTGATTCTGGACATGAAAGATTTTGACAAACCAAATAGCCTCTGCAAGCCCTATTTGATTGAAGTGTTTCCCAACCCTGTGCATGTTTCTGTGAGTGTAGAATCACTCTGTTTGCGATGCCGCAGTGCAAAATGCCAGTGTGATTCTTAGCTTTCTCGATAGGAGCCCAACATTCAGATGGAGGGAAATGATGGTCTCAGAGGAGGGCAACTAAAATGATAAAAGGTCTGGAAACCATGAATCCCTATGAGTAGCAGCTTCAAGAGTTGGGTCTGTTTAGCCTTTAGAAGAGAAGGTTGATTGGAGACATGATAAGTAAAGGTAAAGGTTTTCCCCTGACATTAAGTCTAGTTGTGTCCAATTCTGGGGATTGGTGCTCATCTCCATTTCTAAGCCAAAGAGCCGGCGTTGTCCACCTCCGAGATCATATGGCTGGCATGACTGCATGGAGCGGTGTTACCTTCCCGCCAGAGCAGTACCTATTGATCTACTCGCATTTGCATTCTTTCGAACTGCTAGGTTGGCAGAAGCTGGGGCTAACAGTGGGAGCTCACTCGGTTCCTCAGATTCGAACCACAGACCTTTTGTTCAGCAAGTTCAGCAGCTCAGTGGTTTAACCCGTTGCGCCACCGGGGACTCCTGGAGACAGGATAGCCATTGATAAATATGTGAAAGGAGGAAGCAGGCTTGTTTTCTGCTGCCTTGGAAACTAGGACTCAATGGAGTCATGGGTTCAAATGACAGAAAAGGAGATTCCAATTGAACATTAGGAAGAACTTTCTGACTGTAAGAAGAGGTGTTCAGCAGTGGAACTCGCTGCCTCTGAGTATGGAGGAGGCTCCCTCTTTGGAGGTTTTTAAACAGAGATTGGACAGCCACCTGTGCTTTGTGCGTTTCCTGCATGGCAGAATGGGATTGGACTGGATGTCCCTTGGGTTTCTTCCATCTCTATTACTCTATGATTTTATGGCAGATCCCTCATGGTCGAATACGATTGTCTTCCAGAACTAGAGTCTTGACGGTGGGTCCATACATGCCTATAGTGACTTATCCTGGATCCACATGTTCTTTCACATTGAGGACAACAAATACTGCTACTTTCCCAACACTGAGAGAAGCGTGCTTGGGAGAATCACCAACCACTATTTTTAAAAAAATCAGTTTCGGTGCATCTGAAAGATAAGAAACTTTCTCTGTGAGGATTCCTCATGTTTCAACATCAGTCACCATACGTAGGGGGAAATATTGGGGGCCGTCTAGGTTCCTGCAGGAAGACTTCTGCACCGGTGGCAAATCCTACCTTTTGTGTTACAGCAGTTCAATCCTCCAAATTTGCTAAAAATCTGTCCAGTTGATGGAGTTTTTTAGTGAAAGAAAGAAATGGAGGTTTCTAGAATCTTGCAAAATTAATTTTGCATCTTACTAGCTGTGCCCAGCCACGCGTTGCTGTGGCGAAGTATGGTGGTATGGGAAATAAAGTAATGAGGAATTGGTGGTAGTTAAGGTAAAAGGTAAAGGTTTTCCCCTAGCATTAAGTTCATTATAAATGGGTTATATAGCTGTGTGGAAGGGCCTCGAGTCTATACTGCCATATAATCCAGTGCAAATCAGATAATCTGTGGAAGAGGCCTAACTCGGCCTGTCCCCTGGGCTGAGTGGGTTGCTAGGAGACCAAGTGGGCAGAGATTAGTCCTCTAACTGGCAGCAATTGGATAAAAACAATTATTCCTTTCCCTCTAATTAGGACTTTACTTTTCTTTTCTTTTTGTTGTATCAACCTAGAGGCGTGGATGATGGGTTGTGTTGTCAAATTTCGAGGCTGGGGGGCCTGTAGTTTTGTTGGTCGCCGTGATGCCATCACTCATTTATATATATAGATGGTCTGCTTCCAGCAGGTGAACATATAGACACAGGAATTCCTAGAATTAGCAGGCAAAAATTTAACAATTTTTTATTTACATATTCAACTCTAATAAGAAATGTGCCTGTATAGTGAATTAATACAAGATGTTTCTGAGTAAATAAGGTATGTTATTTTTCAAAGAAAACTTTATTTTTATCTCTAAGTGCATATTTTAAACTAAAAGGTTTTTAAAGGGAGTGTCTATGTTTTAGGCAATTACGACTGCAAATTCAATTACAACTGCAATTACAATTTTAAAGAAACAATCATTCTCTGCTAGCCAAATATATTCTTGTAGCGGCATGAAAAGGCAGGAAAAATCCTTCCGTAGTTTTGCAACTCATACAATTTCTCACCCATCTGTACTTGTTGGTGCTTTGTACTACTAAGATCTCACCATCCAGCCAATGGCTTGCTGCTGGATATGTAAAAGAATGAGACAATGCCAGGAAAGTATCAAAACATATAACGTTCTATTATTACTATAGAATTTCATCACTCATGTGGATTCTCTGGTGTTTGGCGAAGTTTGAAAGGTAATGGAAAATCCGTCCACAGTCCTGGCACTCGTACGGTTTCTCTCCCGCATGGACTCGCTGGTGCTTGTTGAGGCTCTGCTTGCTGCAAAAGCGCCTCCGGCACTCGGGACACTCGTGCAGCTTCTCCCCGCTATGGCTCCGAAGGTGGGAAACCAGGTGGGCTTTGCTGATGAAGGCTTTCCCGCACTGGGGGCAGGCATAAGGCCTCTCCCCGGTGTGGATCCTCAGGTGCTTGACAAACTCCTCTTTCCACCGGTATGTCTTCTCGCACACTGGGCAAGTGTAGGGCTTCTCTCCCGTGTGGATCCTATGATGGTTGACCAGCTTCCCTCTCTCCCGGAAGCTCTTCCCGCACTCAGGGCACTTGTGGGGTTTCTGGCCAGTGTGGATCCGCTGGTGCCGGGTCAGCTTGTCCCTGCGGCGGAAGCTCTTCCCGCACTCCAGGCACACGTGGGGCCTTTCATTGGTGTGGCTCTTCTGGTGCCGGATCAAAGTCGATTTGTGCTGGAAAGTCCGTCCGCACTCAGGGCACAAGTGCTTGATCCCTCTCCCAGGGAACATCCTTATTGGGACAGGCCCACTGGTTTCCTCCACACACACAGGGGGTTCATCCCATATCATGACTGGTGGCTGTTCAAGGAGCTTCTTCAGTCTGCAACCTTCTTCAATGGTTTTGTGCCTCAGAATGGGGGACTGGGATTCTGATGGGAACAGCCTGCATAATTCATCAGCCTCTGAATACGGCCTCTGCTCATCCTCTTCCTCCTTCTCATACATCTGGCAGCCACCTGAAGGAAAAGATAAACAATTAATTTTTTTATTTATTTACAGCATTTTTACCCCACCTTTCTCACCCGAGGGGACTCAAGGAGGCTTACAGGGGTCAGCAAAATTCAATGCCCAAAACACAATAATTAAAATCAAGAACAACACAAGAACAACAAGAGAGAAGCACAAAACTGAAGTGGGACGAATGAGGAGAAAACATCACTATAGATCAGGGAGAGTAGAGGAAAAATCCAAAGCCTGAATCCCACCAATGATTGGGTTGCTGTGAGTTTTCCGGGCTGTATGGCCATGTTTCAGAAGTATTCTTTCCTGACATTTCGCCTGCATCTATAGTAGGCATCCTCAGAGGTTGTGAAGTCTATTGGAAACTAGGCAAGTTGGTTTTATATATCTGTGGAATAATGTCCAGGGTGGGAGAAAGAACTCTTGTCTGTTTCAGGCAGGTGTGAACGTTGCAACTGGCCACCTTGATTAGCATTGAATGGCTTTCAGCATCAAGGTCTGACTGCTTCCTGCCTGGGGGAATCCTTTGTTGGGAGGTGTTAGCTGACCCTGATTGTTTCCTGTCTGGAATTCACCTGTCTTCTAGGTGTTGTTCTTTACTTACTGTCCTGATTTTAGAATGTTTTAATACTGGTAGCCAGATTTTGTTCATTTTCATGATTTTCTCCTTTCTGTTGAAATTGTCCACATGCTTACGGATTTCAATGGCTTCTCTGTGTAGTCTGACATGGTGGTTGTGAGAGTGGTCCAGCATTTTGTATTCTCAAATAATATGTTGTGTCATGGTTGGTTCCTCAAGTACTCTGCTATGGCTGACTTCTCTGGCTGGATTAGTCTGCAGTGCCTTTCATGCTCCTTGATTTGTGTCTGGGCAATGCTGCTGCATTTGGTGGTTCCTATGTAAACTTGTCCACAGCTGCATGATATACAGTAGACTCCTGCAGAGGTGAGACAAACCCTCTTATCTTTTGCTGAACATAGCATTTGTTGAATTTTCTGGACCACTCTAACAACCACAGCTACAAATCCTTCAGCCAGCATAACCTCTGGGGGATTCTGGGAATCACAGTGCAAAGAATAAAACCTATTGGGCTCAACATGCTGAATAAACATGGGGTCATCAGTCACTCAGACACAATATCCCTGGATCCAGTGATCGAAAGTTACCTTTCCTCTCTTGCTTGATCTCCTTGAGGAGGAGTCTCTGCCCAGTGTCTGATGGAACCTGGTCCCCATCAGGGGAATCCACTGTCACCTCTACAAAGGGCACCAGATCCTGCAACAGAAGTAAAAGTGTTACATCTCTGCTGGTACAGAATCAGTGCATCAAAGGCTGGGTTTATGCAGGAGCAATACGAGCTGGAAAAGTTTCCATTTTGAGAAGCACATTAGTCAATACCATAATCAAGATCATAGTTTCTTCAGTTCTGGCTTGTCGCTGCGCCCAAACTGACCTCCACAAACTAGTCATGGTCTGTTAGGCAGCTACAAGCCAAAACTTGAAGCCATGGCTTGCTGGCAGTTTCCAAATCCTAGCTTGTTTAAAACTGCAGCTTGTCATTACCACTGAAGCATAAAAATTGATATGATCCTGTTTTTTTCAACCGCTTATTAAGAATCAGAAGCCCCCAAAAATAGTTCAGAGGAATTAGCAAGCCATGGTTTAACTAATAGAATAACTTTATTGTCACTGTACAACAAAATTAAATGTTTTCCCCAGCACACATCACAAAGCAACACACTCATTCTTCCCTTCCCCAGTGGTCTTTCCCAACAGAGCATAGCTTTTGGAAGAGAAAAAAAAATTCACTCCCACCACTGAGGACATAACTTTGGTTCATGCTTCTGTTGCATGGTCAAAATTGTATGGTTTATCCCTTCCTCCAGCATTGAAAGAAATATTGTAGTGCCTCTGAGACCGAGATAACAAAATCAGTGGAAATAGCTTTTGTAGGTAGATATCCACTTCCTCAGATGAATGGAGTAAAATGCCTGGGAACAGATCTTTGTACAGTATATGCATGTGTGAGTAGCCATAGAAATGCAAACACTGTGGATATATGGTGATGAGCTGACAAATACAATTTTAATTATGGTTGTTGGGGGACAAAAGATAGGAAGAAAGGTGCCACCTAAAGCTAAGGTGAATGGATAACCATATCAATGTGTTGTTGAAGGCTTTCATGGCCAAACATCTATGACAGGCATCTTCAGAGGTTGTGAGAATGTCTGCCATAGATGTGGCAAAACATCAGGAAAGAATGGTTCTGGAACATGGCCATATAGCCCAGAAAACTAGAGCAACCTAACCATATGAATAGTGGAGGGAGATATTGGCATGTATATATTCAGTTTTCGCTAAATGACTCAAATCATTATGCTTGGTGAGCAAAAAAAGATCAGAAAGAGAGAGCGAGATAAAATTGCCAACTACTGCCATCGAGACTCAAAGGGCTAATTTGACCCTCCCCAATAATAATAATAATAATAATTATTATTATTATTATTATTATTATTATTATTATTATTTATACCCTGCCCCCTCTCCCCGAAGAGACTTGGGGTGCTTACAGAAATCAGTAGATTCAAAAATAATATAAGCAATAGACAAAAACAATAACCAATTATTACTACATAGAATTAAAGACATACTAATAAAACATTAATAAATAACAGTTTAAAAACTATTTGCTCTCAAATCGTACTGATACTATTTGTAATTCACATTATTTTTTGCTCTTTGTGTAAGCATGAAGTTGGCTTTTGTTTATCTTTTGCTTCCTGTTTACTTTGAGGGTACTATTCTGTGCACCCCGTACCTGTACCTTTTCCTCATGGCCTTGGGCTTATACAATAAACTATTTGATTGGGCGTGTATATAGTTTGAATTCCATGCATCTTAGGAAATAGACTTAAGTCCATGAAAGCTTAGGAAAGCAACTTCTTTCTTTCAGTCTCAAAGACACTACAAGATCACTTTTCATACTAATTAAGACTATGGTTGCATGTACTATATAGAATTAATGCAGTCTGACACTATTTTAACTTTCATGGCTCAGTACTATGGAATCATGAGACACTGGCATTCTTTTACAGAAAAAACTAAAGACCTTATAAAGTTTTATACATCTCCCATGATTCCATAGCATTGAGCCATGGCACTTAAAGTGGTGTCAAAGTGCATTAATTCTACAGTGTCAGAGCACCCTGTGTCTTTGAATTCTTCCTCCAACAGTTCCCCTTTGGGACCCCAACACCTTCCTGCTCAGATCTAGCCACCTGTTGCCGTTCTTGTTCCCACTGCTTGGCCTCTTGCTGTCTCCTTAGGAAATCCTCTGCCAGCAGGATCACGTGGGCACAGCTCTCGGGGTCCTGGGCCCGGATCCAGCTTTGTACTTCCTCGGGAAGGATGGTCAGGAATTGCTCCAAGATCACCAACTCCAGGATCTCCTCCTTGCTGCGTCTCTCCGGCCTCAGCCACCGGCAGCAGAGGTCCCAAAGCTGGCCGTAGACTTCGCACAACCCTCCAACTTCGGGGCAAGCGAAATGCCGGAATTGCTGTCGCTGCACCTCTGCTCCTTGCAGCTGCCCTGGAAAAGGAGCTTCTTTCTCTTTTGGGGAGTCCTTCCTCATTCTAGATCCTCCAAATGTCCACTTGCTTTCCTCACAGAGGATTGGTGCCTGCTGGATCCTACACTCCCTGGTCAGTGATTTGCAAGCCTTAGCCATGTCCTCAAAAGATGCTGGGAAAACATTGGTGCTGGACTCTGTGGATGGCAGGTTCCCGCATCCTGAATGAGGGGATTTTGTCACCTTTAGGAACACATGTTTCTCTTGGACTTCCCAATCCACTTTTTCTGGTAGCGGTTCAAATTGAGGTGCCCATCCCAGCGACTCGCCAATGCACACTGCTTGGATCTCTGTGTCGGCGTCCATAAGGTCCTGTGTCTCCGTTTTGACCTCCTGCTGTTGGTCAAGCGCAACCCGGAAGCAGAGGCTCAGTGGAGGTGGCAATGCTGCTGCAACGTCCTTGGTGGCCATTTCAGTTTGGACTGGGACAGACCGTGAATTTCAATGGCTGTGGCTCACAACCATGAAGGAAACAGTCTGCCTTTCACGGTGGCTCTGTGTGGATCAGGACCCACTTGCAGGAGGAGGCTGGGTTTTTCCTTTCTCTTTTGAGCAAAGTGGTCTTAAAGCTGGTAGTTGGGACTTCTGGCTGAAAGAAAGAGAGGGAGGAAAGAAAGAGGAACTTTGAAGCAGTGTTCGATCCCTAGAATTAAATTACAGTAGAGTCTCACTTATCCAACGTTCTGGATTATCCAACGCAGTCTGCCTCCCACTCAGATCCACATCTGTTTCTCTAGGCAGCAAGGACTGAACTTCTACAGATTTAATTTCTGACAATCTTGTTACTATAAGTTCATTTTATGCAATTCTATCTTTATTTTGTAGTCAATTTGTTAGTAGCTAATGTTTTTGTAGTCAATGTTTTAAATGCATTGCAATGTTTTGGTGCTAAATTTGTAAATACAATAATTACTACATAACGTTACCATGTATTGAGCAGCTTTTTCTGTCGATTTGTTGTAAAACATGATGTTTTGGTGTTTAATTTGACGTTTAATAGGCTTTTCCTTAATCCCTCCTTATTATCCAACATTTTCGCTTATCCAACATTCTGACAGCCCATTTATGTTGGATAAGTGAGACTCTACTGTATATTGAAAGTCAGTATTTGAAGACTCCAGGTCCCATCTGATATTGGAAGTTAAGCAGGCTCAATCCTGGTTAGTAGTTACACAAAACAATTAATGAATCCCAGATACTGTAAGGTATGTTTCAGAGAATGGAACTAGCAAAGCCCACTCCTGAGTATTCCCTGCCTAAGAAAACCTTATGAATTTGATGGAGTCCCAAAAAAGCAGGTAAGCAAACCAACGCACATACTGTAGCGGAACCTTTGTGCTGCGGTTCTTGTTGGGCGCAGTGGAGGAATGGAGGACGGACAACTGAAGGAATTCCAAGAAAGCAGTTTTATTTCGCTAATGGCCACTAGGGTTCCCCCTAGCACAAAGTAAGTGCTTCTCCAGGGGAACGACCAGTGGCAGGCTGAGTAAACATTTATACACACTACAGGGTTCGGGTTATGCCCGCCCACAAGCAAATTCATTGGCTTAGAGTTGTGACGCTGCCCAATCAATGCTGACCAGCAGGCCGGCTGCACTCTTTTGTGCCGTGCTCACAAATCATTTCAGAGCGCCTGCGTACGCATGCGCTGTTTGTTTATCTTTAGCTTTCATTTCTTCAGAAACACATGATTTCCCAGAAGTCACATGTTTCTGTGAGTTTATGCACCCGGGTCGCTAGCTGTCGCCATCTCTGCCCATATATGGTATTTCCTGGGGTTCCTTAACCTCCCGCCTCACTCCCCCATTTTCTTTTTGCGAAGCGCATGTACAAAAGCTGAAGCAAAGCATTATGGTTCCATCCAATCCCGCTTGGCTTGGAGTATGGCTATCTTTTTTTCAGGTAAAGATTGTGTGACACACCTAGTACACATTTGCATCATTATTGGAGTGCAACACATAACTATGAGAACAATGAACAATCCTAAAATCCCTACCAACAATATGTTCTTCAACCATTCTATTGAGGGTAACCAGCTAGTCACCCAGGAGAAGGGAGACCAACCTTCTATCTCCTGGACATTATTGTAAATTAACTTTTGTAATGACTCGATGTCATCTTCAATAGTATTATTCAAGTTATGAAATTTCACTACACAACGCCCTCTAACCATGGCGCATAACCCCCCCCCTGGCCGCCAGTAGGTAGTCAAGGGCCAACTTATGCTGTAGGGCCATCTGGCTGATTTCTTCTACTTCAGACTGGATTTCCCGGAAAATTTTACCAGTGGCATTTATGGACTTTTCAAGGCGGCAAGTCAGGCCTAGAACACTTCTACGATTTGCTTGAGCTACAATCCCTGGGTAAGCACCCAGGGTCAACAAGCCTGTGATCAGGCCTCCTCCTACACGGGAGGCTTCTGAACCTGACAGGGCCTTGTTAATAATGACCTCATCCGAGCATTCTGGTCCTAGAGGGCCTGTTTGCACAATGTCCCGTTTCAGGCGCTGATGCCTTTTGTGTAAGACCTGAACTGGGAATGTCAAATAACCCACACCGACACACTGGTAGTTGCCGGGGTGATAATTTGTGGCCCATTTATCAAAGAAAAACCATAGATTTGGATCCCTAATTTGCCATAACGGACAGAGGCTTTTACCTAGGCTCAGTTGGGTTAATTGTTGCAGTATGTTCATATAAGATTTTAGGCCCTCGATAGAATCATTCACACTAAATGTAGGATAATCTGGATACATGCTAGCCCACTCGGTTGCGGTTAGATTTAATCGTGAGACATAAGATGTATTAAATCGTCCATGTAGATAGAACCGGTCTCGACAATGGGAATAATTTCCTAATCGGGAAAAGAACGCCTGCCTAGTTCCCCAGTGTTTCCACTCAGAATTCCATATTCCCGATCCTCCACAACAGAAGCACAAACCCCTGGTGGAGGTATGGTATCTAAACCGTCGAAACCGAGTTTTATTTATCCTTTGCGGTATGCTAGAAAACACGGTAGGTGGACCCTCCTGAGCCTTGGACAATCCCTCCAACACAATCTGTGGTTCATCAATTAAATCGGGAAGAAATGAAAAATCCCCTACGGTGAGGGGGTGTTCATATATTAATGCTACCTCTTTCCCGTGCTGCTCAAACATATAATTGGCATGTTCTTTTATCCAATTCCCATGTGCTCTTTTTCCAAAAGAGAGAATAAAACTCAGCACAAATAATATACCAAACACAGTGCGCTTTCCTCCCCTCCTCATAACTTGTCTCCCACTTTTTCCTCTCAAAATGTCTAGCCACCAACTCCCGGAGAGCGCCTTTGTTGGGCCATGCTGCGACATACTTGACCACCGACGCTCCGTTGCACCCGAAGGGATCAGCTTCATGGCCTTGTTGACCCCTTAGGGAGTTGCCGGATGATCCTGAGTCTCAGGTCCTCACCAGGAACTCGCTCCGTCCGCCACTCCTCAGGTGCTAGTTTTACACGGGTGTAATGTATCCACGGCTTAATCTCCTTCACCTTCACTGCAGTGGGGGTAGACAGGAGCACAACATAGGGTCCTCACCACTTGGGTCCCAATGGCTCAATCTTCCAATCCTTGACCAGAACCTCGTCACCTGGTGAAAAACAATGTAGAGGTGTGGTAGGGAATGGTGGGTTCAATTCAGAAATGTATTTTTCTAACTGCTGCATTTGTCTGCCCAAAGCCTGAACCTGGGCCAATGTCTGTTTCTCTCCTATGAGGTGTTGCTCAGCTCCTGTCTCTAAGGCTCCCTTCAAGTTCAAAGGGGGTCGTCCATAGAGTCTTTCAAAAGGGGAGAGTCCTGTCCGTTTGTGTGGTGTACATCTGATTCCTAATAATGCCATAGGCAAAACCACCGTCCACGGCAGTCCTGTCTCTTGGCAAAGTTTCCCAAGCTGAGCCTTTAATGTCCTATTCATTCTTTCCACTTTTCCAGAAGATTGGGGTCTATATGCACAATGTAACTTCCATTTTATGCCCAAAATTCTACATAATCCTTGCACAGCCTGTTGAATATATGCGGGGCCATTATCTGATCCAATTTCTAAGGGTATGCCAAATCTGGGAATAACATCTTTCATTAGAGCTCTTGACACCTCTACAGCCTTTTCAGTCCTTGTAGGGTAAGCCTCCACCCATCCTGTGTATGTGTCCACGAACACCAGTAAATATTTGTATCCTTTGTATGGGGGCATTTCTGTAAAGTCAGTGACTAAAGCTTCAAAGGGTACCCCACCCACATGTTGGACTCCTGGTGGCTTGAGGGGTCCTTCTCTGGGGTTATTTTTGATACATGTCCAGCATCTTCGGGCTGCTGCTGCCGTTAGGCTATGTAATCCATCGATATACAACTGTCGTCCTAGCAGATTTGCCAATGCCATCTTTCCTAAATGTGTGTTTTGGTGCATGTGTTGGACTAAGTGCCATGCCAAGTCCTTAGGGACGTAGACACGGGCGTCTGGCATCACTATGAGTTCTCCTGACCACTGACCCTTCTCCTTTAAGGCCCATTCTTCTTCCTCTGGTGTATATGTAATGTTATGTTCAGTTAATTCTACCTGTAGGGCCATTACCTGATGTTCAATATAGGGCAGCCTAGCTGCCTCTTTGGCTGCCAGATCAGCCTGCCTATTTCCTTGCACTACGGGATCGTCTCCACGTTGGTGCCCTTTACAATGCATCACAGCCACCTGCCTTGGCTTCCAAACCGCCTCCAGGAGATCCACAATCTCTCCAGCATGTTTTACGCACTTTCCTCCAGACGTGAGGAGCCCGCGCTCCTTGTACAGTGCTCCGTGTGCGTGGAGGGTGGTGAAGGCATATTTTGAGTCTGTGTAGACGTTAACCCGCTTTCCGCTTGACAATTCCAACGCTCGGGTCAGGGCAATCAATTCGGCCTTCTGGGCAGAAGTCCCCGGGGGCAGTGACTCTGCTTCCAGCGTCTCTCCCCCCACCGAACAACCGCATAACCTGAGTGTCTTTGATTATTTTCCATAAAGGAGCTTCCATCTGTGAACAGAGTGTCGTCCACCTTAGTTAGTGGCACATCCTTCAAATCCGGTCGACTGGAGAATACCTCATCCATCACCTGGGCACACTGATGGATCGTGGTGTCTCCTGGAGTCGGGAGCAAGGTGGCCGGATTCAGAGTGGAGCAAGTCTCCAGGGTCACCAGTGGGTTGTCACACAACAATCCCTCATATTTCATTAACCTCTCACTTGTGAGCCAGCGCGGTCCCTTAATGTCTAACAGTGCCTTAACGCTATGGGGCACCTTAACTGTCAGTGGCTGTCCTAGGGTCAATTTATTCGCTTCTTTGATTAAATCTACTGATGCTGCCACAGCCCTCAGGCAAGGTGGCAATCCACGAGCCACTGTGTCCAATTGCTTTGACAAGTAGGCAATCGGCCTTTGCCATGAACCTAGTGGTTGGGTCAATACTCCAACCGCTGTTCCTTCCCGCTCTGCAGCGAACAGAGTGAATGGTTTTTCCAAATCGGGCAGTCCTAATGCTGGAGATGACATCAATGCTTCTTTTAATGCCTTAAATGCCTGTTGACATTCTTCTGTCCACTCAAATGGATCTTCTCTTCCACCTCTCGTAGCCTGGTACAGTGGCTTAGCCAACACGGCGTAGTTGGGGATCCACTGTCTACAATATCCTGCTGTCGCCGGGTGCTGGGAGTGGGGATGGCACAAACAACTTCCTTTCTTTCAGCTCCTAACATCTTCTTTCCTTCGGTCAGATGGAACCCCAAATATTTCACTGTGGGACAGCACAACTGGGCCTTTTTCTTTGACACTTTGTAACCCTTTTCTTCCAATGTCTTGAGTAATCTCAAAGTATGCTCTCTAGTGCCCCCTAGTGTCCGGCAAGCGATAAGCAGATCATCTACGTACTGAAGCCAAATTCCTTCTTCTTTAGGTATTACAAAATCCTGTAAGTCTTTGGCCAGGGCTTGACCAAAAATGGTCGGGCTGTCCCGGAACCCCTGAGGAAGGCGTGTCCAAACATACTGGGTCCTTTGCCCTGACTGCTGAGATTCCCACTGGAAAGCAAAGATCGGTTGGGATACAGGGGCCAATCGAATGCAAAAGAATGCATCCTTTAAATCCAATACAGTAAACCATTTGGCAAATGCTGGTACTAGACTCATCATGATGTATGGATTTGGCACTACCGGGGTTAGGGGAACGGTGACTTGATTTACAGCCCGCAAATCTTGAACTGGGCGATATTCTCCTTGTCCTCCTGGTTTCTTGACTGGGAGCAGGGGCGTGTTCCATGGGGAACTGCATGGTACCAATATCCCATGCTGCAGAAGTCGCTCTAGATGCTTTCTGATCCCCTGCACTGCCTCTCGACTGACGGGATACTGTGGCTTACATATGGGTCCCATTCCTCTTTTCACTTCCACCACCACCGGTGGAACATATTTAGCTAATCCTGGAGGATTATCTTCTGCCCACACTAAAGGAGTCTCATGCCATGGCCATTGTATTTCTTCAGTAAAAATCCTAACTTGAAACAGTCTCCATTCCTCTTCCATGGGAAATGATAGTTCCATTTGTCCATTCTTCATGAACTGGAGTTGTGCTTGTAATTTTGATAAAATGTCCCTTCCCAATAAAGGGACTGGGCAGTCTGGGAGATATAACATCTTATGCTTGACCTGATGTCCGGCCAGATTGCAGGTGCGTTCCTTAAGAAAGGGGCACTTCTGGGTCTTCCCAGACACCCCTATTACTTTTGTAGTTTCCCGAGTTGGTGGACTAATTTTTGTATTTACTACTGATTTTTCGGCACCCGTGTCCACTAAAAAGTCCAATTGTTGGTCCCCGATTTCAAGTGTGACCATCGGCTCCCCGGGGTCCAACAAAACAAGAGCCTGGCTTCCTCATTCCTCTCCTCCATCCATATCTTCCCATTCTTCTTCCATCACAGCTGCTGCAGCTATCACCTCTCTTGCAGGAAAAGGTACGTAGTTCCCACGTCCTCTTCCCCTTCCTGGGTTTCTTCCTCTCTCAGGCCTTCCTCTTTCTCTCGGTCCTTCCTGACTTCCTTCTCTTCCTTCTGGGCATTCACCTTTCCAGTGTCCAAACTTCTTACATTTAGCACATTGGTCTCGACCTAACCTCCGAGGGGGCCCTCTTCTTCCTCCTTGTCCCCCTCTGGCATATCCTCCTCTTCCTCTCTGTCCACTTGCACTTTGTTCCATCATGGTAACTAATGCTTGGTATTCCTGCTTCTTCTTCCTGTCCTTCTTCTCTTCTTCTACCTGGTCCCTCGCCATATAAACTTGATCTGCGAGTGCCAACAATTCATTCATAGTCTTTCCTAGAAATCCTGGTTGCTTTTGAATCTTTCTCCGGATGTCAGGAGCCGCTTGACTGATAAAAGACTGTTGAATCGCCCTCCTACCGTTTTCATCCTCCAAATTATACGGGCTATACTTTCTATATGCTGCCTCCAGCCTTTCCAAAAAGGCTGTTGGTGACTCAGATTTTTCCTGTACCACTCCCTGAATTTTTACAATGTTGACGGGTTGCGGCGGGCCCCTCTTTACCGCTTCTACCAATATACGCTGGAATCCTCTCAGTCTCTGCAAATGTCCTTCTTCTGCGGTGTCCCATTGGGGATCTATTTCCACAGGAAACCTCTGTGCTCCCCACTCGGCTGCATCACCATCTTGTGGGGCACCAACCTGGGCTATGGCTACCCCATTATTCAACACTGCTCTTCTCTCCTCTGATGTGAACAACATATTCAACAATTGTCTGCAATCTTGCCAGGTGGGATTATGGGTTGCCATAATCCCTTCCAATAGCCTAGCCATAGCTTGGGGTTCTTCACTATAAGGTGGAGTATTATTTTTCCAATTCAAAATGTCACTACTACTGAAAGGCACTACCTGGTATGCTTGAACTATCTCATTCCTGTTGTTTATCACAGGCACCGTTCTCAAGGGCATCTGGAGGGCCGGTCCGGTCGGTGAATCACCAGACCACACCGGAGCTCCATGTCTCCGAGTTTGTGCCGGAGAAGCATCACTGGGCATCCGTTGTGACTTCTTCTTTTCCTTTGTTTCCTCCTGATATTTTTCTAGGCTAGGATAGTGTTTCTTGGCCGCTTCGGTTGACTCCGAAGAGTAGGGTGGGGGTCTCGTTCCTAGTGTAGGTGCACCGGGGGCTGTTCCCTGGGGTGGGGGGGGCGGTGGCAAGGGTGGCGGCAATAATTCCTGTTGTCTAGCCTGTACACTCAACTGTAAATCTGGGTAGTCCTCCTCATTGGATTGGAAAACTTCCTTCTTTTTCCCCTCCTTCTTCACCACCATACATTTGCCATTCCTGCACTGTCGAACCCAACCTGGATCTTCTCTAACTACCCGTTCCCACGTAGCAATATAGACCCACTGGTTCGGATGATTCACAGCACAATATTCTTCCACTGTTCGGATCAGTTTCAGATCCCACGTTCCTTCTACTTGCCAACCTAAACCAAACTCTGGCCATTCTCCCTGACACAAATTTCTCAGTCTATAATCTCTCAGGTCCCTTGGATTCCCTGCTACGGCTCTGTTAGCAAAAGAGCCAAAATTATCTAAGATGCATTGTAAGGGAGTGGAGCTCTTTGAATTTTTCCCTCCCATCCTGCCTAATAGAGGGGACTGTCCTGGCCTGGGCACCTGGCCACTCAATGGCATGCGTCAGGAAACACAAGACAGAACCCCTTTCTACCTCCCTGGGAACTTTTTTTTGTCCCTCCCAGCGCTGGCGTTCCCTTAATATCTCATGCAAACCCCTATACTTGCCAGATTTCTGTAGACGTCGGACCAACCTTCGCCCCTGGGCTTTTTCCCTGGATCCTCTTCCTCCTAGCTGGTTTCTATGGAACCTTGCTGGTGTTGCAGCTTCCACCGTCAGTCGGCGTTGGCATCAGAGGCAAGCACCGCAGCCGGTCGTAATATTCAGGGGCCCCTTCTCGTCTCACGGTAGTTGCCTCAGGCCCCCACCGCTGAGTTGAGGCCGTCCCGCCAACGGGATCCGTCTCCAATCTCCTGGCCCGTCTTATAGGAAAAATCACGTCGGGGTCACCAGAAAATGTAGCGGAACCTTTGTGCTGCGGTTCTTGTTGGGTGCAGTGGAGGAATGGAGGACGGACAACTGAAGGAATTCCAAGAAAGCAGTTTTATTTCGCTAATGGCCACTAGGGTTCCCCCTAGCACAAAGTAAGTGCTTCTCCAGGGGAACGACCAGTGGCAGGCTGAGTAAACATTTATACACACTACAGGGTTCGGGTTATGCCCGCCCACAAGCAAATTCATTGGCTTAGAGTTGTGACGCTGCCCAATCAATGCTGACCAGCAGGCCGGCTGCACTCTTTTGTGCCGTGCTCACAAATCATTTCAGAGCGCCTGCGTACGCATGCGCTGTTTGTTTATCTTTAGCTTTCATTTCTTCAGAAACACATGATTTCCCAGAAGTCACATGTTTCTGTGAGTTTATGCACCCGGGTCGCTAGCTGTCGCCATCTCTGCCCATATATGGTATTTCCTGGGGTTCCTTAACCTCCCGCCTCAATACAATATAATTTATTTACTTTTTCATTTGTTCCAGCACTTTTTTGTTGTTAATTGGTGCCAAGTTGTTATCAACAGCTTTTAGCATCAGATATATTGGGTTGCTGAGAGTTTTCCGGGCTCTATAGCCATGTTCCAGAAGCATTTTCTCCTGACGTAGCCTCACAACCTCTGAGGATGCCTGCCACAGATGTGGGCGAAACGTCAGGAGAGGATGCTTCTGGAACATGGCCATACAGCCCAGAAAACACACAGCAGTCCAAACAAAAGGTATTTTTACCAGTTCCTTCCTCTGTATTAGAGCTTACAACACCTCCGCCATCTGACCAAAACTTGCAATATGTGTATTATAGGATTAAGGCAGCAGATACTCTTTTTAACGTGGGAAGTGGTTGCACACAACAGGTCTTGTGTCTGATTAGGTAGCCTCATGTAAGGGTGCATTTACACTATAGAATTAATACAGGTTGACACTACTTTAACTGCCATGGCTTAATGTTATGGAGTCATTGGGGTAATAGTTTTACAGATATTTTTTTCTGCCTAATAGTTCTGGTGCTTTACCAAACTACAGATCCCAGGGATCAATTGCATGGAGTCAAGACAGTTAAAAGTAGTGTGAAACTGCATCAATTGCACACTTACATGGCACGACCTTGGACCAACCCCTCTATTTCATGCCCCAAATCCCTTGTTCCCAGAACATCAAATTTTTCCACTCACCCTCCATTTGTAGCTTTCTTGCTCCTAGCAATTCTTCCCTTTGCAATCTTCCAATTTTCCCTCTCAATCTAGCAAAACATAGCAAGGAATTCTCCATCCAAACCTTGAAGGGGTGGAAAAGGAAGATTTTCCCTTTGCAACATTTCCTGGCCTCTCTAGGAAGGGGGAAAAATTGGCTGCTGTGATTTTAACCCTTGGAGACATCTCCTCTCTCCTCAGAAGAAAACAATAATATAAATGCTTGGTTCCTCGTTTCCCTACTTTTTAATATTTGTACTGCATCTGATATGCATCTGGGGAAGCAAAATGAACGCCCAACTTCCCACCAATAATACTGTCCTGGAAATTATTCTTCTCCATAGCATTTGCAATCAGATCATTCTGTATTTTATATTTAATGTCACTTATTAAATTTGGCACTATCCCCAGCTGAATTATGTTGTTTGTTTAAGGGTGCATCTACACTGTAGACCAGGGGTCCTCAAACTTTTAAAGCAGAGGGCCGGTCCACAATCCTTGAGACTCTGGAGGGGCCAAATTATCATTAAAAAAAAAAACGAACAAATTCCTATGCACACTGCACGAGTCTTATTTGTAGTGCAAAACAACAACAACAATGAAAGAACAATACAATATTTAAAAATGAAAACAATTGTAGCCAACACAAACCTATCAGGATTTCAGTGGGAAGTGTGGACCTGCTTCTGGCCAATGAGATAGTTAATTAATTAGGATTGTTATTGTTGTGTGCCTTCAAGTCATTTCAGACTTTGGGTGAGCTTAAGTCTAATATTATTTATTCATTTACTACATTTATTTACTACATTTATATCCCGCCCTTCTCATCCCGAAGGGGACTCAGAGCAGTTGTATGTACATACAATATATTATATTATTAGCATAGCACAATATTAGCATTATATATTACTATATTGAACTATACCACTATACTGTAATATAGGTAATATATAACATATAATTAATATTATTATATGGTATTTGTATTAGTATTATACTATACCACTATACTGTAATATTATATGTAATATATAGCATATAATTACTATTATTATATGGTATTATTATTAGTATTATATTGTATAACATTATAATATTATTATCAATATTATATGTATATACAATATATTATATTATTTAAAATGATATAAAATATTATATTATAAAACTGAGGGCGGGGGCCAGGTAAACGACCTTGGAGGGCCGCATCCGGCCCCCGGGCCTTAGTTTGGGGACCCCTGCTGTAGACTTAATGCAGTTTGGCACCAATTTAGCTGCCCTGGTTTCAATGCTATGCAATCCTGGGAGTTGTAGCTTTACATGATCTTTAGCCTTTTCTGCCAAAGAGGGCTCGTGCCTCACCAAACTACAGATCCCAGGGCTCCATAGCATTGAGCCAGGGCAGTTAAAGTGATGGCAAACTGCATTCATTCTACAGCATAGCTGCACCCTAAACTGCAAATGTTAAGCTGTGATGGGCTCTAGCCGAAATCAGCTTCCTATTACAGATTGATTATGATAAATGGAAGCTCTTACATGTGCCCGCGATCCAGAGTTACCTGCAGAACAATAACGTACCACTCAGGTTTGCAGAACAAAAATACAGGAACTTTACTAATTCCAAGAAATCAAAAGAACAGTGGCATTTACAATGGTCCCTCTGATTGCTTACAGAAGTCCACAGTCATAAACAGTTATTTCTCCACACTTGATCTTAGCCAAAAGGCCGAGAAGCGATATAAACAGTTATTTCTCAATCCACAAATCTGCTTCAGAAAAGAATACAGTCCTGGTTCTTCACCCTCTTTTTCTCAGCAGCAAACAGGCCTCAAAAATAGCAAGGCCTCACTGAGTACACCGCTCTTTTCACCAGCGGCACTCAGTCAGCACTGAAAAGAAACATGTCCAAACTGGTTCTACAGCAGCAGAACAGAAACAGTATCAAATCAATCCCCAGGTCTTTGCAGGCTCCACCAATCGGCTTCGTGCACTTCATTTTCCAGTTAACACACACACACAGAGTAAAATACAGAGAAAAGGGGCTTGCAGCTACTTGAGACCAGGAGAAGGAGTGTACACCTGGATGGATGCGGATTGTGTATTTGTGTGTGAAAAGGCCCCTACCTGGACTCGAGATGTTACCCTTTGGGGTCTTAGAATCAGCAGAAGGTTATTAGGGGGAAATACAACCCTTTGCATGAATTGAGAAAGTTGCAAATTGCATACTGGGATTTCCTCAGATTTGGCAGATTTGCAATGTTTCCTTTGAGTATATCCATCCATCACATCCTCACATCGCTTCGATATCGATACCACTTCAGTTGCCATGGCTCGGTGCTATTGTTGTAGATGAAGGGAGAGATAACAAGAGAGATCCTTCTGAGAGGCCCAAAAAGTCCGGTTTATTATATTCAGCTGAAGACTCTGGGTGGAATCTCTTCCGAAAGAAAAACCAGAGCGATGATCAAGGCGTTGACCTGCCTTATATACATTTTCAGACAAAGAACATGCTTCTACATACATCTCGTCATTAGTACGTCACTTCACATGCTTACATACATGGGCATAAATATGCACAGTCAGCATTTTCCTATCTAAGCAACCTAAAAGCTTGTAGCAAGTCACAGACACCACGGCTGGGTTTTTGTAGATTAATCATGGCCCCTTGTCAAAAGGGAGGGGAAGAAGTCAGCTCTCCTTCCATTAAGCCGTGCCAGGAACCAACCCACACTGGAATGTATAGATAACTGGGCCCCCTTCTCCCCCCTGTCCTGTCAGCTTGTGCATCCCTAAAATCTAACACAGAGAGAGACTGATTTTTTCTACATTTCAGTGCTTCTAATATGCATACAATATATGTCTAAAAATCCATATTTTTTCAGTTCCTCATCACTATAACATGATGGGATTTTCAGTTTCATAAGGTACTAGCTGTGCCCGGCTGTGCGTTGCTGTGGCATATGGAAATCATTTGTTGGCCAGGTGGAATAGCAGTGAATAGCCTTGCAGCCTCAAGGTCTGGCCGTTTTCTTCTTATGGGAATCCTTGTTTTGTGAGCTGGAATACAATGGAATAGGCTTGCTGCTTGGAAGACTGGGTACTTGCATTCTAGGGGAATGTTTTTTTGGGCTGCTAGAATTGCAATGAATAGCCTTGCTGCTTCCAAGCCTGGCTGCTTGCTACCTAGGGGAATTTTTGATTGGTCAGCTTCAACTGTACAGAGTAGTATCGCTGCTTCAGAGCCTGGCCGCCTTCTACCAAGGTTAATCCTTTGTTGGTCTGGTTGAATTGCACTGAATAGCCTTACAGCTTCAATGCCTGGCTGTGTTATACCTAGGGGAATCCTTGTTTGGCGAGCTGGAGTAGCACCTTCAATCAAAGAGGTGCTACTCCAGCTCCATTGAAATAGGAGAATTTCGCTTTCTACATAAGGGCATGGTGTTTTCTTTCTTTCTTTCTTTCCTTCTTTCTTTCTTTCTTTCTTTTTGATGGTCACTCTTGATGGTGATTCGTTTTGTGGCCAAATTTGGTGTGATTTGGCCCAGTAGTTTTGTTGTTAACTCGGCCCTAATTATGCACATTACATTGTTATATATATAGATATAGATTTGGAATTCTCTGCCCAGAGAACCCCCATGGGAGAGTTTGGCAGAGTCTTTGGGTGCATCTACACTGTAGAAGCAATGTACTTTCACTGTCATGGCTCACTGCTACAGAACCCGGGGAGCTGTAATTTTTCAAGGTCTTCAAGCTTCTCTGCCCAAGAGTGCTGGTGCCTTGGCAAATTATAAATCCCACGAGTCTAGATGTGAACCATGACAGATCAAGTGGTGTCAGACTGAATTCATTCTAGTGTAGATGGGGCCTGGGCAAACTTGGGCCCTCCAGGTGTTTTGGACTTCAACTCCCACAATTCCTAACAGCCTACTGGCTGTTAGGAATTGTGGGAGTTGAAGTCCAAAACACCTGGAGGGCCCAAGTTTGCCCATGACTGGGGTAGATGCACTCCAGTCAAATGCAGGAATGAGAGACATGCATGGTAATTTTTGGTGTCTCTCCTGTCTCTTGATTTCAGAGAGAGACAGGACCCTTCCAGGGATAGATCTGAAGAGTTAAAGCCATAGAGCTCTGCACCTTAGAGAGAGCCAACTGCTTTGAAAAAGAGGGGGCTGCAAAGCCAGCGAGGTCCCTTCCTGCTCCAGTTCCTAGCCAAGCCTGTGCAGACTGCAGCTATTGTTGCAAGATGCCTTTATTGTGGATCTGAAGCCGGGTGAGTATTATTTTTTTTGAGAGGGTGGCTTTTCCAGGGTTCACTGAGATAGGATCCTTCCCCCAGTATTTGGATTCCACGTTGAAATCCCAAGCTGCTATATTTTTCATCTCCCTCCCCTAATAAATACTGATCAGGTTTTGTATTGACCACACAGAAATGACGGGGGTGCATCTACACTGTGGAAGGAATGCAGTTTGACACCCCTTTTAATGGGATCCTGGTTCACGAGTATTTCTAGGAGAGAAATCTCAAGACCTTGTGAAACTAAAACTCCCAGGATTTCATAGCATTGAGCCATGCCAATTAAAAAGGTATCAAACTGTATTCATTCTATAGTGTAGATGCACCTGGGATTGACTTTTCTTAGAGAAAGGGTCAGTCAGCATTATTTGGCAGGTCTTTATGCATCATGACTACTTACAGGAATGTTTTCTGTTGTTGTTGTTGTTTATGCATCTTGACTACTTACAGGAATGTTTTCTGTTGTTGTTGTTGTTTATGCATCTTGACTACTTACACGAATGTTTTCTGTTGTTGTTTTTGTTTATGCATCTTGACTACTTACAGGAATGTTTTCTGTTGTTGTTGTTGGGTTGCTGTGAGTTTCCTAGGCTTTGTTCCAGAAGCATTCTCTCCTGACATTTCGCCCACATCTATGGCAGGCATCCTCAGAGGTCTGTTGGAAACTAGGCAAGCAGGGTTTATATATCTGTGGAATGATGTCCAGGGTGGAAAAAAGAACGCCTGTCTGTTTGAGGCAAGTGTGAATGTTGCAATTGGCCACCTTGATTAGCATTGAATGGCCTTGCAACTTCAACGCCTGGATGCTTCCTTTGTTCAGAGGTGTTAGCTGGCTCTGATTGTTTCCTGTCTGGAATTCCCCTGTTTTTTTTTTAGTGTTGTTCTTAATTTATTGTCCTGATTTCAGAGTTTTTTTTAATACTGGTAGCCTGATTTTGTTCATTTTCATGGTGTCCTCCTTTCTGTTGAAATTGTTCACATGCTTGTGGGTTTCAATGGCTTCTCTGTGTAGTCTGACATGTAGTCTGACCAACCTGGACACAGCATATTATTTGAGAACTCAGAAATGCTGGACTATTCTAACAACTATATGTAATAATGCACAAACCGGCTGTTAGGAATTGTGGGAGTTGAAGCCCAAAACACCTGGAGGACCGAAATTTGCCCATGCCTGGGCTAAAGGACCTCAAGATTAATAGAGAAAATACATTTCTAGGCATCTCTAGGTCCTCTAGTGTGGTTTTGTGGTCAGCTTCTGACAGATGTTGGCCATAGTGTTATGCTGGAAGACTTAAATTTTTTAGAGAGTGATTCTCTCCAGTAAATAAATTAGTGGGTATTTATTTGTCATTTTTCAATTTCGCAGGGGCCCTATGCCGCAAACCCTAGCAAATATGGACTGCATTTGTTCAGCTGTGGATCTTTTGTTGGTCCCAAGGATATAGGGGTCATACTACGAGGGTTGAATGAAAAGTAATGCCTCCATCTTGGTTACTTGGGTTTGGATGGGAGTATTTTAATAAATCAAACGCAGAAATAATCCTTAGAATGTGCTCTTTAACTACCACTATTCACTTTTTCACATAATCACCAGACAATTGGATACATTTCTGCCAACAATGAACAAGTTTTCTGAAGCCGTCACAGAAGAAGTCGACACTCTGTTTCCACAACCAGCGTCTCACAGGACCTATTGTGCACAGATAGCCAAGCAAAGCAATAATGTGACCCACACGTTCTTGTGAAATGCCGATTATGCTTGAAATTTCTCTCTGAGTGATATGATGATCGTCCTGAATCAATCTGTCAACTTTTTGCTTGTGAAACTCAGTGGTTGCTGTCACAGAACGTCCAACTCTTTGTTTGTCACGCAAGTCAGATGTTTGTTTATTTATTTATTTACAGCATTTATATTCCGCCCTTCTCACCCCGAAGGGGACTCAGGGCGGATCACATTACACATATAGGCAAACATTCAATGCCTTTTAACATAGAACAAAGACAAGACAAACATAGGCTCCGAGTGGGCCTCGAACTCATGACCTCCTGGTCAGAGTGATTCATTGCAGTGATTAATTGCAGCTGCTCTCTAGCCTGCGCCACAGCCCAAGCCCTACCTCAACATCTTTAAACTTACTCGCCCAACAACGCACAGGACTCACATCAACACAATCACCATAAACAGCTTGCATTCTCTGAGGAATCTCCTTTGGGGTGACACCTTCTGCTGTCAAGAATTCAATGACTGCATGTTGCTTAAGTTGCAACGCAGTGTTCCATACTTTGCACTTTAACAACACAACCGTTCAATGCTAAGGCTTCCTGCCAAATGGAACTGTAGAGAAGAGTCTACTGAACAAGCCAGTACCTGCCGCATATCAGGACTGCCATCTGTTGAGGAGTTACGAAGGTGGAGGCATTACTTTTCATTCAACTCTCGTATGATAAACAGTTGTTTTAATTTTGTATACTTGATGTCTCATTCTTTTTATGTCTTTTTTCCACTTTTAGGTCAATGTCTCCCCTATGAATACCTGCCATCATCTATATAAGCATTGTTTTTATCTGAACTCCCATGTCTGTGTCTGATGGAATTCACTGGCAGCCCTAGATTGTAAAAGTCAAAAATATTTATTTATTTATTTATTTTTCAAACTTATATGCCGCCACTCCCCTAGGGCTCGGAGCGGCTTACAAGAACCGGCTAAAATCAACAATTTAAAAAACATCTTAAAAACATCTTTAAAAAACATCTTAAAAATGATATAGTATTTGTCAGAAGAGTGTTGCTGTAAAGAAATAGCGAAAGGGAGAGGGGAAGGTGGAAAATCAAACATTACACCTAGACCCCATAATTGAGTTATCTTGGCCTGGAGGAGATGGCCACCAAGGAAAGGATTCTGGGAGACCCCATTCCCTTTGGGTTGCAGTCAGGAAGACAAATGATGGGGAAAGCCCTTCTAAGCCCCAAAACTGAGGACGACTTAGATGGAAGGTGTGGATTTTCTCTCAGCATCCAAAACGGAAACATGAGCAAAATGGCATCTTCGCAGATGAAAGACGAAGAGGACGGTTTAGATCAGCAGTGGGAAACCCCATGGCAGGATTTCCCAAAGGACGGACAACCCTTCCGTGCAAGGTGGGAGGACTCTCCAAACTCCAAAACCTCTTCCTGGCACCACGGTGAGTCTTTGCCAAACAACTTTCAACAGATGCCTAATGCTAGTCACCACTCTGGGGCACAGGACACAATCCAACCATTGTCCAGCGTTGACAGGGATTTTCAAGATACGGATGTTGAGCTACTCACCAAAGAAGAGGTGACCTGTGAGAAAGCAGAGCAAACAGCATTTCTGGATTCAGATACAGTCAGCGTGGAGACGTGTCGGCAGCGATTCCGGAACTTTTGCTACCTGGAAGCCGAGGGACCCCGGGAGGTGTGCAGCCACCTCTGGTTCCTCTGCTCTCAGTGGCTGAAGCCGGAGAGACACAACAAGGAGCAGATCCTGGAGCTGCTGATCCTGGAGCAGTTCTTGGCCGTCTTGCCGCCAGAGATCCAGGGCTCGGTGAAGGAACGTGCGCCAGAAACTTGCGCCCAAGCCGTGTCCCTGGCGGAGGAGTTCCTGATGCGGCAGGAAGAGCCACTGAGAGCGGACCCTGAAGACCCCGAGGTTCTCGGAGCAGGAGAGGGCGATTTGGAGTCCTTGTTGCCCTTGCAACACATGGAGAAAGTGGTGAGGGTTGATGTTTTGTATACACCTGTCCCTCCTTTGCTCTCAGATTACTTCATAGACTAGAGTTGGAAGGGAGCTATCTAGTCCAAGCCTATTCTGCTAGGCAGAAAATACAATCAAAGCACCCCCAATAGATGGCCATGGCGCTCTGAGGCAGCAGTATATTTATTTATTTAATTCATTTATTAGACTTGTATACTGCTACTCCCAGTTTGGGTAAGAGCTGCCGAACAGCTCTTACCAACAAGGAAGGGTCCTTCCACACGGCCCCTTTATCTCAGGATCTAATCCCATATCATCTGCTTTAAACTGGAATGTATGAGTCCGCACTTCCAATTAACCTGGGACAAACAGATCATTGGGATCAGATCCTGGAATTTTTTTCCCATGTCAGGAGTGACTTGAGTAACTGCAAGTCGCTTCTGGTGTGAGAGAATTGGCTGTCGGCAAGGAAGTTGCCCAGATGTTCTGATGTTTTACCATCCTGTGGGAGGCTTTTCTCATGTCCCTGCATGGGGAGCTAGAGCTGACAGACAGGAGTTCACCCCTCTCCTCGGATTCGAACCACTAACCTTTTGGTCAGCAGTCTTGCCTGCATAAGGGTTTAACCTATTGTTCTACCTGGGGCTCCAGATCCTGGGATAAAGGGGCAGCGTAGAAGGACCCAAGGTCTTCCTAATGTTTAGGTGGAATCTCTTTTTGGAATTTGAATCTAGGCTCCAGAGCAGCAGAAAGCAAGATTTCCTTCTCCTCAATGTGACATCCTCTCAAAGATGTAAACAAGGGTACCATATCCCCTCTGAGCCTTCTTTTCTCCAAGCAAAACATACCCAGCTCTTCATGGGGACCCATGATTTCCAAACTTTTGTTCAATTTTCTCTGGATACATTCCAGCTTTTCCATAACTCTCTGTTTTCCAATTGTTCATGAAAAAGGAAATGCTTGACACCTTGTGAAGCTCAGTTCCACTGTAACTGCCATGATCCAGTGATGTGGAGTCATGGGAGCTGTAGTTTGGTGAGGCAACAATATTCTTTGGCAAAGAAGGTGAAAGATCTTTTAAATCTACAGCTACCATGAATCCATAGCATTGAGAATTAGCACTTAAAGCAGTGTCAAACTTCATTAATTCTACACTGTAGATGCACCTTTAGATGTTCCCTGCATTTGGCCCTCCAGATGTGTTGTGTTTTAGCTGTCAGAATCCCCAAACATGGGAGTTAGTCCAAAACATCTGGAGGACTGAATTAATGTCAACTTTCCAGAGCATTACATCAAATTTTTTTCAGTATGCAGAGCAGAACACTCACATTATATTCTCCCAGCATTCCCATTGTATATTTATTATGCTTTTGCTGTTATTTCAGGTATCTGGCCTATTGGCAGAAGTGGGACTTTATTCCTCTACTACAATAGGACCCATCCTCAGTGCCCACAAAGAGAGCAAGCAGAAGGGGGAAAGAGATGCCCATTTGTTCAGTAAGTAGTTGTTACGACCCGTTTCCTAGCCTGGCTGGAGCTTTACTGATTTCTAACAGGGAACAGCAAAAACCCAACATCGGTTAATTGGATTTATTCCAAAGCAAAGAAGCTCACGTCGATAATAAGAAAAAGTGTGGAAATCTAGTTAAAACACAGAATAAGCACAATGATTAAAACAGACTTAAAGATACAGTGGACATTTAAGAACATGTCTCTGTGAAAGGTCTAGATCCCAAATGATAAGAATTTCCATATTCAGTACCTGGTTGGATTGCTTTAGCTATAGTAGGCCCTCCATTCCATGCAGGTTAGAAACACAGGTTTCCCATGAAAGTAGAAAAACTGTACCTGAGAAAATACCATTCTAGGAGTCTCTAGGGATGCATCTACACTGTAGAATGAATGTGGTTTGACCACACTTTAACTGCTAATGAGTGCTGGTCCCTAACATCCGGACCTATCATTTGTCTTCTACTAGGCAAAGAGCCTTCTCGATTGTAGCCCCTTATTTATGGAATGCCTTGCCAGTTGAAATTCGAACTATCCGGGACCTACTTGCCTTTCGGAAAGCCTGTAAAACCTTTCTCTTCCGACAAGCTTTCGATGGGTGAAAAACTTGGGGTTATGTTCTGTTATTATTGTTATTTAAAGCCAATTGTATTGTTTAATCTATTTCTGTAAACCGCTCCGAGCCAAATTGGGAGTAGCGGTATACAAGTCCAATAAATAAAATAAAGATAAATAAATAAATATAGCTCCCAGGATTCCATGGTATTGAACCATGGCAGTTGAAGTGGTGTCCAACTGCTTTCATTCTACGGTGTAGATGCACCCTAGGTCTTCCATCTAGGTCAGCTGCTTTGAGTGTCTAGGTATCTGCTTTGAACGGGGTTATCTGAGTCCACACTGCCATATATTTCAGTTCAAAGCAGATAATGTGGGGTTTTATTCAGTTGCGTGGAAGGGGCCTTAAACTTGCCAACCTGGAAGACCGACTGTATTTTAAATTTAACTGATAATTGTAAGCTGCTTTGAAGGCCGTGTTGGGAGAATGCCAGGACAATAAATGAATGTGTAAATACAATAAATACATAAATATGTATAATACAGTAGAGTCTCACTTATCCAACATAAACGGGCCGGCAGAACGTTTGATAAGCGAATATGTTGGATTATAAGGAGAGATTAAGAAAAAGCCTATTAAACATCAAAATAGGTTATGATTTTACAAATTAAGCACCAAAACAACATGTTATACAACAAATTTGACAAAAAAAGTAGTTCAGTACTCAGTAATGTTATGTTGTAATTACTGTATTTACAAATTTAGCACCAAAATAATATGATATATTGAAAACATTGACTACAAAAATGTGTTCGATAATCCAGAACGTTGGATAAGCGAGTGTTGGATAAGTGAGACTCTATTGTAAATAAATCTTTATGTAGCTGCTTTGCATTTCAATCATTAAGAGATAAAAGTGAGATGTAAAGACATTCAATCATCATTATCAGTCAGAATCAGACTGAGCTTTGCAGCGATCCTAGTCAACCGTTCTCTTTTTTGTTCCATCAGATCACAAACAATCAAGGGAAAGTGCAAAACCTTCAGAAGTGAAAGGCTCTATGAAAGAGGAGCATCCGGAAGACTGTGGGGCAGACTTTGAAGCTGATACAGGTGCTGCTGAAGAGGGAAAACCTCCCGCAACTAGTCTGAAACCCCACAAATGCTCCGAGTGTGGGAAACGCTTCCACCAAATTTCCCACCTGAACAGACACCTGAGAATCCACACCGGAGAGAAGCCGTACAAGTGTTTGGACTGCGGGAAAAGCTTCACGCAGGGTTCCTGCCTGCTGGGGCACCAAAGGATCCACACGGGCGAGAAAGCATATTCTTGCTCCTACTGCGACAAAAGCTTTATCTGGAGCTCCGGCTTGCACCAGCATGAGAAAATCCACCTGGGAGAGAAGCCCTATAGGTGCTTGGAGTGCGGGAAGAGCTTCCACCGGAGTTCAGCGCTCACCGATCATGTGAGGTCCCACACTGGAGAGAAACCGTACACCTGCTCGGACTGCGGGAAAGGCTTCAGCCAGCACTCGAACCTCATTGTGCACCGGAGGGTCCACACCGGAGAGAAACCGTACACATGTTCCATCTGTGGCAAAAGCTTCACCCGGACGGCACTGCTCATGGCACACTTGAGAATCCACACAGGGGAGAAGCCCTACAAGTGCTTGGTCTGCGAGAGGAGCTTCCGGGAGAGGCCGGCTCTCACCAAACATAAGAAAATCCACATGAGAGAGAATGTGTAACAAAAGTGGACATTGGTTCTCTTTGTTATGCACACAGTTGGCTTCTACTCCAACAGATCTGTTGGCAGTGATTTGATTGTCTAGTTTTGCATGGAAAAGGGTTGGACAGCATGACCCTTGGGGTCTCTTCTAATTATGATCCTACCAAGGCACCACAATTCAAGCAGGATATGGAAAAGGTGGAACATGTCTAGAGAAGGGCAACCAAAATGGTCCAAGGTCTAGAAGCCAAGCCCTATGAGGAATGACTGAGGAGCTAGAAAAAAGTTGAGAGAAGACATGAGAGCCCAAGGTGACGATAAAACTGTGCTCAAAGAACTAAAGAGAACACTTCTTTGGATATACTAAAGTCTTCCAGTACAACTGTATAATCAACTTTTATGATCACCTTGACTTACTATGTTGGCTGGGGATTTTGATTGTTGGAGTCCACAAGAAAAAACAAGATCTGGGGTTCATAGTCCTAGAAGCTGAGCATAGGGACTTGAAAACATTATTTATTGAATTTTTGAAAGATTTCAGAACAATCTTGAGTTTTTTTCTTCCCAGGTTTTGTAACCTAACACCCACCCTCCCCAAACACACTTTTCTTGTTCTAAATTGTGAGTGAGGATGACAGTTATTTGGTTTTGGATAATAACACATAAATAAATATATTTATGGTGAAACCTTGTTTGCAGCTTCCTTGAGCCATACAGCGGTGCTGTATTAATAATATAGAGCTGTTGTTCACATTTGTGGGGCAGTATACACCATTAAACTCAATGGAATTTTTAAGTAGACACACAAAGAATGATTAAGATCATCTCTAAAAAAAAGTATCGGACAGATTTTTTTTTAAAAAAATCTGACCATGATTTTAGGCATTACTCAGAATTGTATTTCTCCGTAAATAATATCTATCTATCTACCAAAATAAAAGGTGTGTTGCCCCCAGTGGCACAGTGTGTTAAAGCGCTGAGCTGCTGAACTTGCGGACCGAAAGTTTGCAGGTTCGAATCCGGGGAGCGGAGTGAGCACCCACTGTTAGTCTCAGCTTCTGCCAACCTAGCAGTTTGAAAACATGCAAATGTGAGTAGATCAATAGGTACCACTCCGGAGGGAAGGTAACGGTGCTCCATCCAGTCATGCTGAGCACATGACCTTGGAGGTGTCTATGGACAACGCCGGCTCTTTGGCTTAGAAATGGAGATGAGCACCAACCCCCAGAGTCGGACACGAATGGACCTAATGTCAGGGGAAAACCTTTACCTTTACTGTACTGTCCATTCCTAGAAGGACTAATTTCTTTGTGTAAAAGGTTAAAGGAAAAAACTGATGTTGATAACCAGTGACTCTCCAGATGTCAACAAAGTATAAATCCGATAATGTCCCAACTGTAGAAGCTGAAAATTAGAAGACTTGCAGATTTTTCTTGTTTATCTGCGGGTTCATCTACACTGTAGAATTAATGCAGTTTGATACCACTTCAACTGCCATGGCTCAGTGCTATGGAATAAAGAGTGTTGTGCTTTTACAAGTTCCTTAGCCTCTTATTTGAATTGCTTGGATCTTCAAATACGTTTGATAAAAGGGTCTGCATTCAAGCTATGCATACATGGTGAATATGAAAAATAAATGTCGTGATCAGATGGGTAATATCTTCAAGATATCTCATTGAGGAGTGACAGGTAAGGATGATGATGATGATGATGATGATGATGATGATGATGATGATGATGATGATGATGTAGTACATACCGTATAGGTAAACTACTAACTACAGGTATTCCAAATCCAGGAGAGAGAAATCAATCATTTGTAAATCCAAGCAATTCAAATAAGCCATGGCCATTAAGGTGGTGGCAAACTACATTAATTCTACAGTGTAGATCCATTCTATGTTTTTTAAAGCAGTCTGCTGTGTGGATCTAAGCGTGGAATAATTTAATTTTATTTCCTTGCTTCAAAGACTTGGGCATCTACAGTGCCATATATGTCAAACTCCATTCTACAATGGAGATCTATCCAATGAGATGGGAATGAAGTCTAATTGAAAGTCATTTGTTTTGCATCAACCTGATATATGTAGACCTAATGCACATTTTATACACAGTTTGTTGTAATTACACATATAGTCATGTTTCCAGGGAAGCTGAGCATGTGTGGATCTAAGCAGGAAATAATTTACGGTAATTTTGTTTACTTGCTTCAGAGACTTGGGCCATATAATGCAATATGAAACGGCATTGCATGGTCAGTGTAGAGCCTACACTGCTATTTGCTCAGCTTCCCTGGAAACATGATTATATGTGTAATTATAACCAACAGTGTGTATAAAATGTGCATCATGTCTTCATGCATCAGGTCGATGCGAAACAAATGACTTTCACAGTTAGAATTCCGTCCCATCTGATTGGATAGATCTCCGCTAATGAATGCAATTCGACAGGGCTTGAACAGCCAGGGCGCAATGCTATGGGATCATGAGATTTGTAGTTTGATGAGCCACCAAAATGCTTTGTAAGGGAAAGTTAAAGACCTTGTAAAACCAGAACTCCCACCATTCCACGGCTGTTCATGTGAGGCTGAACAGCATCAATTCCAATAGGTAGATGCAGCTATTATATGCATATATACAGATACAGATATTGCAAAATCTAGCCAAAAAAAATCCAAAATATTTCCAATACCAAGCATTTTAGATAAGGGATACTCACCTGCATTTTAATATGTTGGTGTTCTTTTGTTCTAAGAAGTAATGGGTAACAAATAATTGTATTATTATTATTGACACAAAGACAGAGTATGACACAGTAAATGAGATATATAGGCTGGATTTCATATCACAGAATCACAAGTCAAACACTTCCCAAGAAGACTGTGTGATGTATTTTCAGATGATGTATGAGGATCCCAGTAGGGTGGCCTTTTGCAGTTGGCAGATCGTAATTTTGTCAATGCCTATTGTTTCCAAATGCCGGCTGAGATCTTTTGGCACGGCACCCAGTGTGCCAATCACCACCGGGACCACCAGCACTGGTTTCTGCCAGAGTCTTTGAAGTTCAATCTTGAGGTCCTGATAGCGACTGAGTTTTTCCTGTTGTTTTTCGTCAATGTGACTGTCACCTGGGATGGCAACATCAATGACCCAAACCTTTTTCTTTTCCACAACTGTGATGTCTGGTGTGCTGTGTTCCAGAACTTTGTCAGTCTGGATTCGAAAGTCCCACAGTATCTTTGCGTGTTCATTTTCGACAACCTTTGCAGGTTTGTGATCCCACCAATTCTTTACTACCGGCAGGTGGTACTTGTGACATAGGTTCCAATGAATTATTTGGGCCACATAGTTGTGTCTCTGTTTGCAGCAGCTGAGGATATGATCAATGGTTTCGTCAGCTTCCTTGCACAGTCTGCATTTGGGGTCAACAGCTGATTTTTCGATCTTGGCCTTAATTGCCTTTGTTCTGATGGCTTGCTCCTGGGCTGCAAGGATCGGGCCTTCTGTCTCCTTCTTCAGTTTACCATTCGTGAGCCAGAGCCAGGTCTTCTCCTTATCAGCTTTTCCTTCAATTTTGTCAAGGAACTTTCCATGCAATGTTTTGTTGTGCCAGCTGTCAGCTCTAGTTTGTAGTGCGGTTTTCTTGCAGTGATTCTTTGTCTGCTGTGCTTTGAGGAGTTTCTGATTTTTGACTTCAATCAAAGCAGGTTCTTCACTTTGCTCTGCATATTCTGCCAGGGCATGTTCTTCTTCTTTGACTGCTTGTTTTACTTGTAAGAGTCCTCTGCCACCTGATCTTCTAGGCAGATATAGCCAGTCAACATCACGAGGGTGAACATTCATTGCGAGGGTGCAATGAATGATGAATGGTCATGAGTTTTCTTGTTTTTCTGTCCAAATTGTCCAGTTCCGCCTGTGTCCAATTTATAATGCCAGCAGTATATCTTATGACAGGTATGGCCCAGGTGTTTATTTATGGCCTTGTTGCCTCCATTGAGCTTGCTTTTGAGAATTTTTCTGACCCTTTGTGTGTATTCTTTGCTGACCACAGTTTTCACATGTTCATGCTTGATGTTGTCCGGCTGTAATATGCCCAGATATTTATAGGCCTCTGGCTGGTGACACTTTATTGTTTGGCCATTAGGCATATTTATGCCCTCACTTTCAATGATTTTTCCCTTCTGTCGAACATTTGTTCAAGCCAAACTCCATGCTGATATCAGTGCTAAAAATTCGGACAGTGTTAGTCAGAGACTGGATTTCAGTTTCCGTTTTCCCATACAGCTTCAGGTCATCCATGTACATCAGATGCGAAATTTTGTGAGATTTCTTAGATGTTTGATAGCAGAGATTTGTTTTTTTTGTTTTTTGTAAGATTGTTGACAGAGGGATCATGGCAATGAAAAGCAGAGGGGACAATGAGTCTCCCTGGAAAATTCCTCTCCTGATGTTGACAAGTCCATAGCTTTCATTTCCAACAAACAGTTCAGTTTTCCAGTGTTCATATTATTGTTGTTGTTGTTGTTGTTGTTGTTAAAGGCAATCCTACGACTTCCACACTCCCACAGCTTTGAACCACAGCAGCAAAAGTGGTGCCAAACTGCATTAATTCTACCTTGTAGATGCACCCACTGTTGCAAATCTCAAGCTTGCCTCTGCTGCCCCCAAACGACGTCTTTGCAAAACATGATCTTACTATTTTTTTATTTTATTTTTTTGCAAAGCCTGGGGTTGGAGGACTGCAAAACGGGACGGCGACTTCCTTTCTTTCCCCCCTTCCCGACTTCCTCTCCCCCCAGCAATTCCTGCCTATTCAATTGGTGGAGCAAAGCTGGGGATCACTGGGGAAATCTGCAGTTGCAGCAGATCTTGCAGCTCAAAAGTCATTATTTTTGCTGCACCTTTCCAGCAAGGTGAGTCCAATGCAGGTGGAAAGGGGAAGAGTTTCTTAAATAGCATTTCCCTCGGGTTGTTTTTCTTTCTGGCTTGCTTGAATGCAGAGACAAAAAGAATAGTAATGGGTGAGAGAGGGAAATCCTCCCCAGCTTACAGACCCAAGATCTGAGTTGCAAATAAGTCTCAATTGCAGACCAAGGAAAAAGATGGGGGAGAAAGTGTATTTGCATCCCGTCTATACCCTCTACCTAAAATTTACCTATTCTGAATTGCAGATATGTCTTAAATCATCCTAAGACCAAGGAGGAAGGAGGGGGAGAAAATGCATTTGCTTCCCCCATATCCAAGTTAGGTTAAAGGTTTTCCTCTGACATTAAGTCTTGTCATGTCAACTCTGGGGGTTAGTGCTCGTCTCCATTTCTAAGCCAAAGAGCCGGCGTTGTCCATAGACACCTCCAAGGTCATGTGGCCGGCATGACTGCATGGAGTGCTGTTCCCTTCCTGCTGGAGCGGTACTCCCATTGGCATGTTTTCAAACTGCTAGGTTTGCAGAAGCTGGGGCTAATAGTGGGAGCTCACCCCGCTCGCTGGATTCGAACCACTGACCTACAGTCAGCAAGTTCAGCAGCTCAGCAGTTTAACCTGCCGGTATTTCCCAAATCCACCCCTATTTTGGAGTATTTTAGATTTTCTTGTTATACAAATTGCTGCAAACAATATTTTGCCTGCTTTTAGATCTCCTCTAGTACTTAAAAGAATTGGACAAAAGCAATATTCTGCCTCACAACCTCTGAGGATGCCTGCCATGGATGTGGGCGAAACATCAGGAGAGAATACTTCTAGAACATGGCCATACAGCCCGGAAAACACACAACAACCCAATATTCTGCCTGTCTTGGGCCTGGAAGTGTTGTTGTTGTTGAAGTGTTTTTGTTGTTGTTGTTGGCGTATCTTCAAGTTGTTTCTGAATCATGACGACTCCAATGCGACATATAATGGGGTCTTCCTGGCAAGATTTATTCAGATGGGGCTCATCTTTGCCTGCCCATGAGGTTAAGAGAATGTGACTTTCACCCAAAGTCATCCAGGTGGTTTCCATGGCTGAGCAGGGTCTCTTGGCAGTATGCATTCCTCTTCATTCTTCTCTCCCCGTAAAGACTATATTTGTTTTTAATCCCTATATTTTAGGTAACCTGGATCCATGCCATGTAGGGCTTTGTAGGTCAAAACCAGAAACATGATTGGTGACCAATGGAGTGACTTTAGTATAGGTATAATATGCTCACTCTTAGGGCCCTTCCACACAACCATATAATCCAGAATATTAAAGCAGAAAATCTCACAATATCTGCTTTGAACTGGGTTATCTGAATCCACATTGCCATATATTCCAGTTCAAAGCAGAAAATGTGGAATTTTATTCAGCTGTGTGGAAGGGGACTTAGATGTTCCTACAACTAATTTGGTTGCTGTGTTTTGAACTAATTGGAGCTTCTAAACTTGGTACAGAGGTAGTCCAATGTAAAGCGCATTGCAGAAGTCCAATTTTGAAATATCTTTGAGATGGCACCTAAGTGGCATCTAAATGGTTCCGGTAACCTTACAACCTCTGAGGATGCCTGCCATAGATGTGGGCGAAACGTCAGGAGAGAATACTTCTGGAACATGGCCATACAGCCTGGAAAACACACAACAACCCTGGTTCCGGCCAGGTTTACCAGTCTGAACGTATCTCCCCCTGTGAGCCACTTCGGAGATCAGTCCCCTCCCTTCTAGCCTTCAGAAGGAAAGTAAAAACTTGGCTCTGGGATCAGGCGTTCGGTGATTAGTACATTGCAATAATAGACTTGGAATTATGGATAATTGATGACGGAACAGCCTTGGACTATGATTTTTGGATGATGTGATTTTAATATTGATTGTAATGTTTTAAATGTTTAATATGTATTCATTTTAAATTTAATTGATTTTAAGTCTCTGTTTGTATGTATTTTAAGGCATCTAATGGTTGCCATATGTAAGCCGCCTTGGGTCCCCTTTGGGGTAGAGAAAGGCGGGGTAGAAATAAGGTAAAAAAATAAATAAGTGTGAAGATTTTTGGGGGTTGTTGTATGTTTTCCAGGCTGTATGGCCATGTTCTAGAAGTATTCTCTCCTGATGTTTTGCCCACATCTATGGCAGGCATCCTCAGAGGTTGAGGATGCCTGCCATAGATGTGGGCGAAACGTCAGGAGAGAATACTTCTGGAACATGGCCATACAGCCTAGAAAACATAGAACAACCCTGTGATCCCGGCCATGAAAGCCTTCGACAACACATTAAACATTTTTGTTGATGTTTCATATATATCGTATACAAATAACATGAAGGTGATTTTATACACAGTCTTTTTAATAATTTTGCACATGAGACAAAGTTTGTGTACACTGAATCTTTGGAAAGCAAAGGCGTCACTGTACCAGATATCTATGTGGACAATTTCCAGATTTGGGAATATTTTTTATTTTGGGATTCCGGATAAGGGATGCTCAACCTGTAAAGGTGAAGAGTACATGGAATAGGGTAGCTACTAGGCTTGATCGATCCATGAAAAATTTGATTCTAAACTCGTTTCAAAACTAGAGGGGTGTGATGACCCATGGGCCTTGTAGTCCTGCTCAGGACATGGTAATTCCTGATGAAGATGAAAACTTGGGTTTTTTACCTTCCCAGTCTGAACTGGATTCCTCTCAGCCAGATCTTTCCCAGGCAGATCTGGGAACCTTGCACCTGCAAGAAAGTTGTCTCCCAGAAGTATGTCAAACAAGCCCAGAGCCTACTTCTCCCGTGTTCTTGCGCCGGGAGTTTTGTAAACAACAGAGAAGTTTGGATTCAGCTTCGCGCAGGAGTGCAAGAATTGCAGCTAAGAATGTAGCCAATTAAGACTGCTTCTCGTGAGAATCTTTAAGGAGTTTAACATCTGGTCTCAGAGTTTAGCTTTCGTTTCTGATTCCCAGAGAACTGCTTCGGTGGGAAAGTTAGACTCTATATAGGTGTTTTGCCCGCGTAGTAACTTCGCGGAGTCAATTCGTCAGCCTACGGAGCGAGTTGTGTCTGGACAGCGCGCTCCGGTTCAAGCCTCGCTCCTGCTCAAGCCTTGCCTTGCTATCCAGCCTTCGCCTTGCTTCCCAGCCTTTGTTTATCTACGGACTATGCCTTGTTTCCCAGGATCAATCCTTGCCTTGTTCCACGGATTTATCAAGTTATTCCACGGACCTTGTTCTTGTTCTTAGTTACCTTGTTCCACGTTCAAGCCTTGTTTCAAGTATCAAGTTATTTCCTAGCCTCGCTCAAGTTTCATGGACTAAAGGACCTTGTCATCTCCCCTCACTTTGCTTGTCAAAGTGAGTGTTTCGGTTATTGGATTACAACTTTGGACCTTAATATTTCTTATTGGACATTGCTTTTTTGGACTAATTCTGACCTTTCCTGAAAGGTCTAATTCTGGACTATTTTCTACACTTGTTTTTATTAACTTTATATATTCCTACAATAAAGATATTAGATAGATTCTGGCCTCTGTGTATGGTTATTGGTGCTCTGCAGCCTGGGTCGTGACAGTTTGACTCCGCCACCCTAAGCACCAATTAACCTCGGCCAGAATGTCTACCGGAACCGTACCTGGGCCGAGCGGCCAGCCGATTACCTACACCATCGACAAGGAAGAGGTGGACCGAATCCGTGATAAGCTCAATGCACAGGATGGAGAAATAAGGGGTTTGAAGGAACGCGGAGTTCGTCTTCCGGCCATGGCGTTGCCAACCAAGTTTACTGGAGAAGCTTCTAAGGTTCATGTCTTCCGTCGCCAATGTCAAGCTTATCTGGAGGCCCGTGCTGCCGAGTTTCCCCAAGAAGACATCAAAGTGGCATGGGTTTACAGTCTTCTAGACGGGCCAGCGGCCAGCTGGGCGACGGCACTGTTCGACCAAGCCTCTCCACACCTAAGATCAGCGCAACACTTCTTGGACCACCTCAAGGAGACTTGGGGAATCGAGGACAATTTGGAGGCAGCCGGTCACAAACTCCGTCGCCTTTTCCAAGGAGACAGACCTATGTCTCAGTATATAGCCGAGTTCCGAGTGCTGGCCCACAACACCGGCTGGAACGATGTAGCCCTCAGGGGACAATTCCGGGAGGGTCTCAACATTGAAATGCTGGAAGAAATCTCCAAGGTGGATCCTCCCCAGACCCTCGAGGCACTCATTGATCAATGTTTACGGGCTGAAGTCATGATTGCCAACAGGAAACAGTGGGTTCGAGGCCAGGGCAGTAGAGCCGGGGCAAAACCCCCCGCTCCCGCCAGCGTTCAGCCACGTCCGGTGTGGAGACCCCCACCGCCAACCCCATACCCCAGAGGAGGCGAGGAGGTGCCGATGCAGTTGGGCAATGTGCGTCCCAGACTAGATGCCGCCGAGAAGGCCCGTCGTCAACGCTTAAACCTCTGCTGGTACTGCGGGAACGGGGGCCACTTCGCCAGAGAGTGCCCAGCCAAAGGGAAGCCTGCCGCCCGTCTTGCGGCGGCGTCCTCCACGGAGACGAAGGCGTCTGAGCCGACTGGCACACAGCCGGCGGGGGAAGCCAACGACCGGGTGTAGAGGGGCTCGCCAACCCGGTCAAAAAATCCATCCAAGAGCCGCCAACCGGGGTCCTGTTCCTTCTCGTGGTCACATTATGGTCAGCAAAAAGGGGACCCGTCATGATCCACGCCATGATAGACTCTGGAGCTACCAACAATTTCATCGATAGAGAGTATGCCGACTCTCTGGGATTACAATATCATGATTTCAAGAATGCCCGTGTGGTGCAAGCCATAGACGGCCGTCCCCTCAAGACGGGCCCCGTAAGTCAGTGGTCGGAACCCACCAGGATGTGGATAAGGGAACATATGGAAGAGATTTCCTTCTTTGTTACCGAGGTTCCCCATTTCCCTGTGATTTTGGGAATTCCATGGCTGACTCTCCACGACCCTAACATCTCCTGGTCCAACAGAGAACTGCAGTTTGCTTCACCGTACTGCCAAAACCATTGCCTCGTAGCCAAGGTATGCCATGCCACAGACACCGAGCCCATCATCACCTTGCCAAAGAAGTACTCCGAGTATTGGGATGTATTCAATGAGAAAGAAGCCGAAAAATTACCCCCACATAGACCTTATGACTGTGCCATTGACTTGGTGGAGGGGGCCCCGATCCCGCGAGGGCATCTCTACTCCCTGACTGAACCAGAGCAAGAAGCTCTCAGGGAATTCCTAGAGACAAACCTTCGCAAGGGATTCATCAGACCCTCTCAATCCCCAGCCGCCTCCCCAGTGATGTTTGTGAAGAAGAAGTCAGGGGAACTACGCTTGGTGGTGGACTACAGAGCATTGAACAATATCACCAAGCGGAACAGCTATCCCCTGCCTTTAATCTCGGATCTACTGGATCGGCTTCGAGGAGCCAAGGTTTACACCAAGCTGGATCTTCGGGGGGCTTACAACTTAATTCGCATCAGGGAAGGGGACGAGTGGAAGACCGCCTTCCAGACCAAATTCGGATTATTTGAGTCCCGAGTTATGAATTTCGGTTTATGCGGAGCCCCCGCAACGTTCCAGCATTTTGTCAATGACATTTTTCAGGACTATCTAGACAGGTTCTTGATAATCTACCTGGACGATTTTTTGGTGTTTTCCAGATCACAATCAGAACATGAGAACCACGTCAAAATGGTGTTACAACGATTGCGGGATCATGGACTTTATGCCAAGCTGGAAAAATGCGCTTTTGATCTACAAGAGGTAGATTTCCTTGGTTACCGCATCTCGCCTCTAGGGCTTTCCATGGATCCAGCCAAAGTTTCAGCAGTATTGGAATGGCGGGCGCCAACTAACAAGAAAGAGGTGCAGCGTTTCTTGGGGTTCGCGAACTACTACCGCAAGTTCATTCCAGATTTTGCCCGCTGGTCCGACCCCATCACTAGCTGCATCCGTGGAAAGCAGCCTTTCCGCTGGACTGATCAAGCAGAGAAAGGGTTCCAGCAACTAAAGAAACTATTCACCTCCCAGCCAATTCTACAGCACCCAAATCCTGGAACCCCTTTTGTGGTGCAAGCGGACGCCTCTGATGTGGCAATTGGGGCTGTACTCTTACAACCGGTGGGAGATCACCTCCACCCCTGTGCCTTTTATTCTCGTCAACTAACCACACCAGAGAGGAATTACACCATTTGGGAAAAAGAACTACTGGCCATAAAGGCAGCCTTTGAAACTTGGAGACATTGGCTAGAAGGGGCCAAATTTCCCATTGAAGTCCACACTGATCATCGTAATCTAGAACATCTAAGAACTGCCCGCAAACTAAATCAGAGGCAGCAACGTTGGGCTTTATTCTTTGAACGTTTCAACTTCCAGATCCATTATGTGACCCCAGCCCAAACCAAGCAAGCAGACGCCCTGTCACGTAAACCGGAATACGCTGCAGGACGCAAGGAGACCTTTGAATCCCAACTGCTACAACCTGAGAACTTTGCCACGCTCACGGTGGGGAACACCAAATCCATTCCCATTGGTTCAACTTCCCCTACTCCAGGACCCATCTGTGCTCAAGAAATCAGGGCTAGTCAGCAAGCAGATGCCTGGGCGCAGGACCAACTTCGCCAAGGTCTGCATTTCCCCTTTTCGCTTAAAGATGGGCTGCTCTGCTATAGAAATCATGTCTATATCCCACCCGGACCGGGCAGGGAAAAGGCGCTTCGTCTGTGTCATGACTGCAAACCAGCAGGGCACTTCGGACTATTTAAAACTATGCATCTGATCCTAAGGGATTTTTGGTGGCCCAAGATCCGCAAGGATGTGGAAAAATATGTCAACACCTGCCCAGTATGCCAGCGCTCCAAGATACGAAGGGAGAAGCCCTCAGGGCTTTTACACCCCCTTCCTACCCCATCTCGCCCATGGGAAATAATTTCCGCGGATTTCATCACTGACCTACCACCTTCCTGTGGGTTCACCACGATCTTAGTGGTGGTGGACCTATTCACCAAGTTAGCCCATTTCATTCCCTGCGAAGGCCTCCCCACGGCCAAGGAAACTGCGGATTTATTTCTTCAACATGTCTTCAGACTACATGGATTGCCCAAGAGTTTAGTCACAGACCGTGGATCTCAATTCACCTCTCGTTTTTGGAAGGCACTACAAAAACTATTGGGCATAGACTCTCGCTTATCTTCAGCTCATCATCCCCAAACAGATGGGCAAACGGAGCGCACCAATGCCACTTTGGAGCAGTATCTTCGCTGTTATGTAAACTATCAACAGGACAATTGGGCTTCTCTGTTACCACTGTCTGAGTTTGCCTACAACAATGGAGTTCAAGCTTCTACAAAAGAAACGCCGTTCTTTGCAAACTACGGCTTCCATCCACGTTTCTTTCCCCCTGTCATTGAAACTTCAGAGGTTCCCGCAGCAGAGGATTGGCTGCAGGAACTCACAGCGGTGCAACAACTTTTGCTCCAGCAACTGGACCAAGCCAAGGAGGACTATAAACGCCACGCTGACAAACATCGCCAGCCGGGTCCCGAAATCAAGGTAGGAGATCGGGTTTTCCTGTCCACTCGCTTTCTGCCCTCCCACCGCCCTTGCCGGAAGTTAGATGCCCGTTTCATTGGCCCCTATCCAGTGGTGGCGCAATTAAACCCCGTGACTTTCAAACTCCAACTTCCGCGTTCAATGCGCATTCACCCAGTGTGTCACCGCTCCCTGCTCCTTCCGGCGGATGGTGTGCGTCCTGATACAGACCAACCGGCCCCCCCTCCTGTTTTGATGAATGGGGAGGAGGAGTTCGAGGTTGAGGACATTTTGGATTCTCGCTTTCACCGCCGCCGCCTACAATATCTCATTGACTGGGTGGGTTTTGGCCCTGAAGAACGCTCTTGGGAAGACGCCTCCACAGTCCATGCTCCTGATCTAACCCGTCGCTTTCATCAGACCTATCCCGCCAAGCCGCGACCTCGCGCCTCGGGGAGAGGGCCCCAGTTTGGGAGGGGCCTTGAGGAGGGGGATAGTGTGATGACCCATGGGCCTTGTAGTCCTGCTCAGGACATGGTAATTCCTGATGAAGATGAAAACTTGGGTTTTTTACCTTCCCAGTCTGAACTGGATTCCTCTCAGCCAGATCTTTCCCAGGCAGATCTGGGAACCTTGCACCTGCAAGAAAGTTGTCTCCCAGAAGTATGTCAAACAAGCCCAGAGCCTACTTCTCCCGTGTTCTTGCGCCGGGAGTTTTGTAAACAACAGAGAAGTTTGGATTCAGCTTCGCGCAGGAGTGCAAGAATTGCAGCTAAGAATGTAGCCAATTAAGACTGCTTCTCGTGAGAATCTTTAAGGAGTTTAACATCTGGTCTCAGAGTTTAGCTTTCGTTTCTGATTCCCAGAGAACTGCTTCGGTGGGAAAGTTAGACTCTATATAGGTGTTTTGCCCGCGTAGTAACTTCGCGGAGTCAATTCGTCAGCCTACGGAGCGAGTTGTGTCTGGACAGCGCGCTCCGGTTCAAGCCTCGCTCCTGCTCAAGCCTTGCCTTGCTATCCAGCCTTCGCCTTGCTTCCCAGCCTTTGTTTATCTACGGACTATGCCTTGTTTCCCAGGATCAATCCTTGCCTTGTTCCACGGATTTATCAAGTTATTCCACGGACCTTGTTCTTGTTCTTAGTTACCTTGTTCCACGTTCAAGCCTTGTTTCAAGTATCAAGTTATTTCCTAGCCTCGCTCAAGTTTCATGGACTAAAGGACCTTGTCATCTCCCCTCACTTTGCTTGTCAAAGTGAGTGTTTCGGTTATTGGATTACAACTTTGGACCTTAATATTTCTTATTGGACATTGCTTTTTTGGACTAATTCTGACCTTTCCTGAAAGGTCTAATTCTGGACTATTTTCTACACTTGTTTTTATTAACTTTATATATTCCTACAATAAAGATATTAGATAGATTCTGGCCTCTGTGTATGGTTATTGGTGCTCTGCAGCCTGGGTCGTGACAAGGGGGCAGTTTTTCGTTTTTGTTGCTAATAACGAATTTGGCCCCCAAAATTTTTCGAAATTAACGAAAATTCGTTATTTTCTAAATTAATTCGTTAATGGCGGACGCGCATGCGCGGTGGCCCAAAAACAGCCCGAAGGGGGGGGGACTTAGGGGGCTCTCCCGCCCTCATTTTTTGAGTGATCTTCTTCAAACTTGGTACAGTGGTAGAACACATTTAACACTGATAGCTCACCAAAATGTGGAACGTTTCCCTTATCTTCTGATTTTTGGCAAATTTTCATAGCTTTTATAATAAACCATTTTTTAATAATTGCAGAAATCTGTTCCTGGTTTGAAAGTCTTATTTCCTGTTAAATTGGGTTGTCTTTACTGTGAAAGTCATTGTTCTACTTCAGAAACTTTGTTTTTGTGGCTGAAACTTTGTTAAATTGGTGTGTGTGTGATATATATTGTGTATATATATATATATATATATATAGTCCCTGCTTGTGTGTGTGTGTGTGTGTGTGTGTGTGAGTGTGTGTGTGTAGGTAAAGGTAAAGGTATCCCTTGACGTTAAGTTCAGTCATGTCTGACTCTGGGGGTTGGTGCTCATCTCCATTTCTAAGCCCAAGAGCCAGTGTTGTCCATAGACACCTCCAAGGTCATGTGGCCGGCATGACTACATGGAGTGCCATTACCTTCCCAGAAACACCCAGAAAATGGGAATTCCAGACAGGAAACAATCAGGGCCAGCTAATACCTCCCAACAAAGGATTCCCCCAGGTAGGAAGCAGCCAGGCTTTGAAGCTGCAAGGCTATTCAATGCTAATCAAGGTGACCAATTGCAACATTCACACTTGCCTCCCACAGACAAGAGTTCTTTCTCCCACTCTGGACCTTCCACAGATATATAAACCCCACTTGCCTAGCTTCGCACAGACGTCAAAACCTCTATGTCTGCCACAGATGTGGGTGAAACGTCAGGAGCGAATGCTTCTGGCACATGGCCATAGAGCCCGGAATACATACCACAACAGTGTGATCCCGGCCATGAAAGCTTTCGACAACACAACCACAGTATCCATTCAAGTTCATGTAGCGTGGTATGGACTGGAGACCTGTATTGGGGGGAGGGAGGGTGCGAATCTGGGCCCCTGGGAGCAGCCGAGGACGGGCCTGGCCCACACCCCCTCGCATCCCGGGCCTCTTCCTCCTCACCGCCGGGCCCCTCTCGGTCTCTCCAGGCCTGAGCTGAGGCGAGGCGGCGGCCATTTCCCCCCTCCGTCTTCCTCCTCCTCCTCGGCCTCCTTCCCCCTCGCCCCCTCCCATTGGCTGAGGGGCAAAAGGAAAGGAGTTTGGGTGATTTGCAAAAGCTTTTTTTTCTTAACGAAAAAAACGAAGAAATAAGAAAAAACGGCCTCTCGCGATTCGAAACCGCGATATCCAGACGTGTGGACAACCAAGGTTCTATATTGCTTCAAAACAAACGAAAATAACGAATTAATAACGGGTAACGGGAAAATCGAATTATTTGAGCAAGCCTAGTAGCTACTAGAAAGGGAGCCTTCTTATTGGTGGCTTCTTATTTTGCTGGAAGCTCTTTCCAGAGAGGTGTGAATTGCACCTGCTTTTTTGGGCTCCTGGAACAGGCAAAGAGCATTATTAATAAGCTTTTCCCATTCATTTTAATCCTGCTGATTGTTTCATGCTGGAAAGGAAAGGGGAAGGGGTGGAAAGAAAGACAGACAGCCATCTCAAGTCCCAACTTTGGGGGGAAAGCAGGACATAAATAAACCAATAGTTATTCCCCTCCCCAATTCACCCCTTTTGTTTGATTGCTGTAAACTGTGCAAACAAAATATAGGACTAGAAAAGCCTTTGGATAGACCCAGCAGGCCTCTTTGTATGTCATTGTCTGTTCTTATTTATTTTAAATTTTACTTTGAATTCTCCATTAATAAGCTGTCTTAGGATATATGACAAATAGGTGCCATGTAAAATGCTTATAGTAATTATTATGTATTTCTCTGTCAACAGGTGAGGCTGTGGATCAGTGGCGCAGCATAAAACTTTCGATGCAGACCACGTCAGTGCTTGGCATCTCCAGTTAAAAGGATCAGGTAACAAAGAGGGGATGTTCCTACCAGCAAACCTCAAAGGGGACAGGACTAAATAAGAAAAGGCAAAGGGGTCTCTCAAAATTCCCTAATCAATGTTTCCAGTCTTTCTGCCAAATGACATGCTTGGGTAGGAATTCCAAACACACATGTTTGACATTATCAACAGACCCATTCCCCAGGAAGGAAACTGATAATTAAAACCTTCATCCACTTCATCAATCCCCCTCCACAAACTCGTAATTTCATGCAGGCCTAACTCCAAAATATATAAATCTAGGGTTTCCAGATTGGACACTGGGGAGGATGGTTGTGTAGAAGAGGAAATTTCAGCTTGCGTTGCTGAAGTAACAAGCAACTCCTATTGAAAACTGATGGATTGTGTAGGAAAGAAGATCTCCAGTTTTCATTCTGAGAACCCTAGCAATAATCTAGGGAACAAAAACATATTCCTCCCGAAACATCCACATGAAATTAAATACAACATTCTCACTCTTCTTTGGATTCACTCTTAACACTACAAAACATCTGGACTGCCTGTCTATCTGTCTTTCTCTTCTATGTTAAAAGGCAGTTTCATCGAGCATGCTGCTAAGCAATGTTGGAAATAGCAACCTTCTACAAGCCTCCTATATCAGTTATTTGTTATGTATATACTTGCGATTGTTTACTATATTGTATATATATATATATTGGTATGCAGTTTTCCCCATAGCTCTATGTTGTTTGAGGTTGTGGGAAGGACTACAGACCATGCGACCAGATCTGGGACTATTCAGACTGAGACTCCATTTAGAAGCCAGTACAATTGAGTATAGTATAGTAGTCAGTATGCATCAGTCAATCAGTACAGTATGTAGTTGAGTTTTAAATGCTGCAGAAGTCAGTATGCATTAGAAGTTAGTTGAGTACAGTGTGCATCAGAAGAGTTAGTTTGTATGCAACAGAGAAGAGACTGAAACAGAATGCTTAAAGAACAGGCTGTTTAAACTTTGAACCAATAACCAATGTACCTGTATGCTGAATACATGAAATTTTGTAAGTAAATCAACTGCATTAACTTTTAACGAAGATTTTTTATTTTTTGGTCTCTTGAGAGCATGATTTAAAAGCAAAAGTTTTTTATGGGATAGTAGATGTTTCCTTTTGGGCAACTGAAATAACACTTCTGAAGATCTGCTATATATTTTATGCATTGGCATATCTTTGTTTCTAACAGTTCAAAGAGAAAACCAGGGATATCAGTCTAACAACTGAGAAACCTAAATTGCCTTGCATGAATACTAGTGGATGTTTACCACTAAGGACAAGATTCACTCAAGCAAGTTTTTAACTTGTTAGGAAGATCATACTTTACAAAAGGTTATGATTATTCCAAATAGTGTGAATGCCCATTGATCTCCAAAAAGGGTCATGCTTCCAAATGGCCATGTAGATTGTAGTTTTCCAAAAGGTTATGATCTCTAAAAAGGTCATACTTTTTCAAAAGGCAAAGTATCTGCTCCAGGTCTACCATGCTCAAGAACATGGCTTGATAGAAACTGGAGTCACCAAAAATATAGAAAAAATATTTTTCAAAAAACACAACCAGGAAGGCTACTGGAGATCTTAGGAGATACCAAAGGATCTAGCTGGAGGAGAGAATCATGGTGCTTAGAGATTAAGAGAGTTTTGGCCAAATCAAATATAGAGGACTATAATAATAATAATAATAATAATAATAATAATAATAATAATAATAATAATAAAAATCTTTATTTATACCCCGCCACCATCTTCCCGAAGGTTCTGGGCGGTTCACTGAAGCACTCCAAGTGCTGCATATAAACAACAATACATAAGTATATAGTAATAATAATAATAATAACAACAACTTTATTTTTATACCCCGTCTCTATCTCCCCAAAGGGGACTCAGGTCAGCTTACATGGGGCCACGCCCGAATACAAACAATAGCAATATAAAACACAACAATAGACAAAAGACATGCACAATTATAAAAATTTAAACATATAGGTATAAAAACAACAACACACATAAAAACCCAGCTAATAAAATTGTAAAAACTATAAAATTTCCTAAAATGCAGTAGAACCTGCGAATAAAGCTAGCTATCTGCAGTAACAAATCAAAGTGCGGAGTCACACAATTGGTGGATTGGATACACACTGCCCATTCCTGGAAGATAGGTTGGTTTGTGTTTTGATTTGTCTCTCTCCTTTTTTCTCTCAATATTTCAGGCATTGGCAGACAAATGAGCGAAATCGAGGAAGTTGCTGAACCAAAAGGCCCCGAGCACATGGAACAATATGAGTCATTACTAGCAAACGCTGAAGACATTGCCGGATTCCATGAAGTGGAACGAATCTGTGAGATTCAATGCCAAACAGATGATCCAGCAGGGATCATCCCGGATTTACAGGTGGGTGGTGGCTCTGTGGAAGGGACTTCCTATATATGCTCTGACTGTGGAAAAAGTTTCTACAGTATCTCTAGCCTCATCAGCCACCAGAAAAGGAATCACTCGGGAGAAAAGCCGTACAAATGTCCGGACTGCGGGAGGAGCTTTCACCAGAGTTCGGATCTTGTTAAACATGAAAGGATCCACACGGGAGAGAAACCATACCAGTGCTCTGTGTGTGAAAAGCGGTTCAACCAACGCTCCTATCTTATAGTTCATGAACGTTTCCATACGGCAGAAAAGCCATACAAATGCTTCTTGTGTGGGAAGAGCTTCTGTTCCAACGCACATCTCATGACTCATCAAAGAACCCATACTGGCGAGAGACCTTACCAATGCCCCGATTGCGGCAAAAGGTTCACAACCAGTTCAAACTTTGTCAATCATAAGAAGACTCATACAGAGGAAAAACCATACAATTGCTCCCTTTGTGAGAAAAGTTTCAAGCGAAGCTCGAACCTGATCCAACATGAGAGAACCCACACAGGCGAGAAACCCTATACTTGCCTCACCTGTGGGGAAAGCTTTACTTCGAACTCAGGCCTTGTGAAACATCAGAGAAGCCACACAGGGGAGAGACCGTACACATGCTCTTACTGCGGCAAAAGCTTCAGTCAGAGCATGATTCTCACACAACACAAGAGGACTCACACTGGGGAGAAACCCTGCAAGTGTCCGGCTTGTGGGAAGAGCTTCCGTTCCAGCTCGGACCTGGTCAAACACAAAAGGATCCACACAGGGGAGAAGCCGTACAAATGCTCACTGTGCGGCAAAAGCTTCACGACCAGTTCGGATGTGGTGAAGCACGAAAGGACCCACACGGGCGAGAAGCCGTACAAGTGTGGGACTTGTGGGAAAAGTTTCAGCCAGAGCACGCACCTTATGCAACACCAGAGAATTCATACTGGAGAGAAACCCTACACCTGTCTCACTTGTGGGAGATGCTTTACTTGCAGCGCACATCTTGTGGTCCATAAAAGAACCCACAAAGAGGGAGAGGCCCCCAAAACATAGATATCTTCTGGTTGGGGTGGACAGAGCAGGGAGATCATATTGCTGTATATACTCATGCATAAGTCAACTGAAAAGTTTCTATCTATTTCTACTGGGTGGAAGCCATCAATGCTGAGTTTCCTAATCCAAAATGCGTTGTTTTCAAGAATGCTTGCCATGGGGCTACCCTGTGTGGTTTCAGTCCCTTACGAGGAGCCCACATTACCTCTGAACTTGGGTGGAGGCCTTGGATGGTAGCTATTGGGAGAACAAGACAGAAAGGCCCCTTATTGTACAACTGATCCTCAGGTTTCGCTGGCTTGTTCACCTCCATTTTCATTTATTGCAGGGAGGGAAGAAAAAGCAACAAATCAAAGCATAGCAGATTTCTTTTTTAAAAGTGCTTTTAAAAATTTCTTAGCATATATACTTGTGTATAAGTTAACTTATTGTACAAGCTGAGGGCAAGTTTTGGGGCCAAAATTATGGATTTTTATTTTTATTTATTGTGTCAGAAGCGAACCGGGGGTACAGTTGTAATGTATTTTAAAACATTAAAACTTGGCATTATACTAAATGTCCTTTGACTAGTTAGCTGACCACTTGGAGTGCCTCTGGTGTTGCTATAAGAAGGTTCTCCATTGTGCATGTGGCAGGGCTCAGGCTGCATTGAAGTAATATAATAATAATAATAAAACTTTATTTATACCCCGCCACCATCTCCCCAACGGGGACTCGGAGTGGCTTACATGGGGCCATGCCCAAAACAATACAATATAAACAGCATATAAAAGAACAACACATCACAATACAATAAGCAATACAATAAATAATAATATCCATTACAAAATAAAACAAGGAGACAATGAAAAACAAGGGCAGACCACATGATCATTAAGTTAAAAACTCGTCCCATTTGTTGTCCCATTTCTTAAGGTTGGCTGTTCAGTACCTTCCAAGTTGCCCAGTCTTCTGTGTGACCAGGAGGGAGTTTCTCATGCAATATCAACCACTGATTGAGGTTCCGGGTTTTAGCCTGCCACTTTTGGACTCTTGCTTGCTGAGATTTTCCTGCAAGTATCTCTGAAGATTTTAGAACTCTATTTCTTGATTTAACGAGTTGGCTTGCTGGCTGATATCTGAACAGGGGATGGGCCAGAGATGTCAATGCCTTGGTCCTTTCATTACAGGCTGCTACTTCCCGGCAGATGTCAGGTGGTGCAATACTAGCTAAACGGTATAATTTCTGTAGTGGTGTAGGTGTAGTCATGCTGTGATAATGTGCCATGTCTCATTAAGAGCCATATCCATTGTTTTAACAGTGAGATGTGTTCCGCATTAGGCATGCGTATTCAGCAGCAGAGCAGCAAAGCACAATGGCAAATGTCTTCACTGTGTCTGGATTTTTATATGACTCATAGATAAGCCAAGGGTCATTCTGTGGAGAGGGAAAAGCAGCAATGCCATTTCAGGAGGTCTGGTGCCAGTGGCTGCTGGTGCCATTTTCTAACCAAGACATTCAGAAAGACCACTAGTGGCATCATAGGAGAAAGAGTATAGGGAGTTGGTCTTTCACTTACATTTTCCCAGAATGAACTAAGCTCTTGCCTTTCACCACTCACCTCAGAGAAGGGGATAGCTCTTTTAAAAAAATAAAAGTTAAGGTACAGTGTTCACATTGATAAGTGGATACGTAAATCCAATTTGGCGGGGGGGGGGGGGGGAAGGGTGTTGACATTTTGGTTAAAATTTCTAGACTTATACATGAATATTTACAGTATCAGCTGAGCCTGAAATGAACCCATGCAAAAAAAGAAACGAAGTGTTCTATGCAGTGCCTAAACCAAACTGAATATAATTAGAACCCAATTGAGAGGGCAGCATAAGCAAACAAATCAACTAAGAACTGTTCTTATTGTGAATGAAAATAATTTTTCAAGCCACTAGGAGAAAGCCATACAGCCTTCAGACCATGAGAATAAGAATCAGCATGTTCTTGTGGCCTGCTGCACCTAAATCTAAGACAAGAATATTTTAAGTGTCAACATCCCTGGAGAATGCTTTCCCACCTTTCTACTTTCTGGTATGATAAGAGAGAAATGGAAGCTGAAAAGACTGGAACTTGAATGAGTTCAGCATAGTGGACGCCATGCAGGGTCAGCCCTGGTTAGTATTTGGAAGGCAGACTGCCAATACATAACATTTTTCATAAGAAGGAAGCGATAAAATCGCCTCTAAGTATTCTCTGTCTAAGAAACCCCTATGAAATTCATGGGGTTTGCTATTGAGAGGTAATGAAAGGCACATATGCAAACACGCACAGTGATGTGGGAATGCGTAAAATAGGTGCAAGGTCAACATGTAATTTTGAGCAAAAGCCATGGCACCTGGGTCTAGAGGTGAAAAAAGACCAGCAGGGAGAAAATTCATATGAAATTACAATAATTGGTGCAGAAGTAAAGGAAATTCATGCATTAATGTTTGTAGTTCCTTTGTAATAAATAGATATGAGTTTGTGTTGTCTCTACAAGCCTTCATTTGGTGAGAATGTTGACCTTGTTGAGCAAGAACATTACCGGGAAAGAGATTCCATGTAAATACCTGTATTTACTCGAGTCTAGTCCGCTGTCGAATCTAATGCACACCTCAATTTTCAAAACTTTGAAACCCCCAAAAGTATTTGCTGGCGAATGTAGTGTGCAGTGGCAAAAAGTGAATTCTTTATTATTTGGCCAAAAAGGTGTGCATTGCAGTTGCTACCTGCGTAGAATTTTTTAAAACACAAATGTTAGAGCACCAAATCTTTAAGCAACAGAAAGGAAAATGTTGGGGTGCATCTATGCTGCAGAATAAATGCACCACAACATTTTCCTTTCTGTTGCTTAAAGATTTGCTGCAGAATAAATCCACTTTAACTGCCTTGGTTTAATGCTATGGAATCCTGGGGGCTATAGCTTGACAAGGTCTTGAGCCTTCTCTGCCAAAGAAGGCTGATGCCTCACCCAATTACAAATCACAGGATTGTATAGCATTGAGCCCTGGCCATTGAATTAGAGACGACATCCCTCAAAGAGGAGCTCCAGATGCAACTCATGAAGCACCTTCCCCTTTTGCTTTGGCTGTATGATGCGAATCTAATATGCACCCCAATTTAGGCAAGGTCATTTAGCCAAAAAGGTGAGCATTAGATTTGAGTAAATATGATATTAGGAAAAACTTACTGATGGTCAAGAGTTCTTGACAGTTAAATACACTGTCATATTGGTGCATGGTGGGGTGTCTCTGGAGATATTTGAACAAACTGGATAGTCATCTGTCAGGAGTGCTTTGATTGTGTATTCTTTTATAGCAGAATGGGTTGGGCTGGATGGCTCTTGGGCTCTCTATCATCATAATGTATGTCTTCCAAATACAGACTATGATTGACCTGGGCACAGTATATTATTTGAGAACACAGAAATGCTTGATCACTCCAACAACTATCATGTCAGACTATACAGAGAAGCCACTGAAATTCACAAGCATGTGGACAATTTCAACAGAAAGGAGGAAACCATGAAAATGAACAAAATCTGGCTACCAGTATTAAAAAACTCAAAAATCAGAACAGTAAATAAGAAGCAACACTCTGAGACATGGGAACTAGGGGCAGCTAACAAAGGATGCCAGGCAGAAAGTAGCCAGTAGATGAAGCCATTCAATGCAAATTAGGGTGATTAACTGCAACATTCACGCTGGCCTCCAACTGACAAGAGTTCTTCCCTCACCCTGGAATTTCTAGAGATATATATAAACCTTCCTTGCTGAGTTTCTCCATACCTCACAACCTGCCTGTCATAGATGTGGGCGAAACGTCAGGAGAGAATACTTCTAGAACATGGCCGTACAGCCCGGAAAACATACAACAATCCTATGATTGTTTTCCGAGGGTAGAGTCTTGGTGATGAGTCTGTAAGTGACTGTAGATACCTATTCTTGACCTGGATGTTCTTCCACAGTGAGGACATTGGTTTCAAGGTGGAAGGCAGTCCTGACGAGCGTTGGCTTGACGCACCTTCTCCCTTTCATCCTCCAATCATGCCTCTTCGAATTCCACAGCACTGTTGGTCACAGCTGACCTCCAGTGAGAACGCTCAAGGACCAGGGCTTCCCAGTTCTCAGTGTTTATTCCACATTTTTGAAAGTTGGCTTTAAGCCCATATTTAAATCTCTTTACCTGTCCACAAACTTTCCATTTTCCGTTCTTGAGTTGGGAGTAGAGTAACTGCTTTGGGAGACAGTGATCAGACATTCGGACAACATGGCCAGTCCAGCGGAGTTGATGGCGTAGGAGCATCGCTTCAATGCTGGTGGTCTTTGCTTCTTCCAGGACACTGATATTTGTCTGCCTGTCTTTCCAAGAGATTTGCAGGATTCTTCTGAGGCAACGCTGATGGAATTGTTCTAGGAGTTGATTGTGACATCTGTAGACAGTCCATGTTTTTGCAGGCATATAGCAGGGTTGGGAGGACAATAGCTTTACAAACAAGCACCTTGGTATCCCTACGGGTGTCTCAATCCTCAAATAGTCTGCTTCATTCAAAAAGATGCTCCACTTGCAGAGCTCACCTTGATGTCAGCCTTTTTTTAGTTTCCCTTAACCCAAATGCTTTTGAGCAGCAGTGTTCTGGAATTTGGATATTTTTGGACTATCTTCACATATACATACATAATGGGATACTATGGAGGTGAGACCCAAGTCTAAACACAATATTCCTTTATATATTCCTATATACCTTCTGTACCATCTGAGGGTAATTTTAGACACAAAATTTTAAACGAGTGTGTCCTAAGGTTTGTGTACACATGGAAACATCAGAAAGCAAAGGTGTCTCTATCTCAGCCGTCTTATGTGGATAGTTAATGGAGACTTCTGGATAAGGGACCTCCAAGATGTAGTAATAATAGGTTGCTGTGAGGTTTCCAGGCTGTATGGCCATCTTCCAGAAGCATTCTCTCCTGACGTTTCATCCAAATTTATGACAGGCATCCTCAGAGGTTGTGAGGTCTGCTGGAAACTAGGCAAGTGGGGTTTATATATACCTGTGGAATAATGTCCAGGATGGGGGAAAGAACTCTTGTCTGTTGGAGGCAAGTGTGAATGCTGCAATTGATCACCTTGATTAGCATTGAATATTTATTATGTATTTATTTACAACATTTTTACCCCGCCTTTCTTACCCAAGGGGACTCAAGGCGGCTTACAACACCCGGCAAAATTCAATGCCAAACAATCTATAAAATTAACAACACATTTAAAACCATTAACAGTAATCAGTAAAAAATACATTATAGAAACATTAAAAACATATAAATGACTTAATTCCATTCTTCCAAGAACCTTGTACAGTAGAGTCTCACTTATCCAACATAAACGGGCCGGCAGAATGTTGGATAAGCGAATATGTTGGATAATAAGGAGAGATTAAGGAAAAGCCTATTTAAACATCAAATTAGGTAATCATTATACAAATTAAGCACCAAAACATCATGTTATACAACAAATTTGACAGAAAGAGTAGTTCAATGCACAGTAATGCTATGTAGTAATTACTGTATTTGCGAATTTAGCACCAAAATATCACGATGTTTTGAAAACATTGACTACAAAAATGCGTTGGATAATGCAGAACGTTGGATAAGCAAATGTTGGATAAGTGAGACTCTACTGTACATAGACCTTAATGCAGAATAACCTTATAGCTTCAAAGCCTGGCTGCCTCCTGCCTGAGGGAATCCTTTGTTGGGAGGTATTAGCTGGCCCTGATTGTTTCCTGTCTGTTCTTTATTTACTGGGCTGTTACTAGAACAGCAAGCGGAACGAAAGGATCATTGTCTAGTTTTTCCAGGGGGCTGGAGAGAGAGAAGCGCGCCTCTCAATGTGGGCGGTGACGACGGCACAGTTATTCGCGCGTGCGCACTCCGCTCTCTCAGCAGACAGGACTCCTTTTATGCGCATGCGCGTTGTGAGGTGGGGAGACCGCACAGAAGCCTTTGTTCCTCGGGTCTTTCCAACTCAAGAGGACCGACTGCGCATGCGTCTCGGAGGGTTGACGTCATCCCCTCCCAGAGAGAGGCGAGTTCGACAACAGAGAGGAGTTTGGTTTAGCTCCCATAAGGCTGAGTGCGCATGCGCATCAGGGAGATGTCATTTCCCTCCCTCCTGCCTCTTTCATTCACCGACTTCCGCCTGACAGCCTGTTTCTAGGGAAGAGACGCACGCGCTGAACCGGAAAAGGCGGGCCCAAGCGGGAAAATAACGTCTAGAGAATCAGCTTCCTGTTTCCGGCTTAAAGCAGCTGTTGTAGCAGCTGGAGTTGATTCCCCGCCCCTTTTTCTGTTTTGAGGGAAAAGAAGAAGGAGGCGGCGGCGAAGGAGAGAGAGAGAGACAGGCAGGTGGGCCTTTTGTCTTTATCTTGACCTTGTCAGCTTTGATTGGCAAAAAGGTAGGAAGGAAACACCAATTTCTGCTGCAGGTAGACGCTTTCAGAGATAGGATGGACACAGGTCAAGGCAGTGGATTGTTAGGGGCAAAGCCCTAAAGCCGAACAGGGTATAAGGTTATAGCCTGTGCTGGATGGAGTTACACTCCCCCTAAAGACACAGGTTTGCCCCTTGGGAGTTCTCCTGAACTCATTGTTGAGCCTGGAACCCCAGGTCTGGGTGGTGGCCAGGGGAGCTTTTGCACAATTAAGACTTGTGTGCCAGTGTTGGAGACTAGCCCGGAGGGGAAGTAAAGGAGAGAATTCCAGGAGAGCAATAAAACAAGCCATTTATTGTTATCACAGCTGATGATAAGGCAAAACAGCCGTAGGTACCCACTTCAGTGGGTCCGTACCATGCAAATGGCCATCGCAAACAAAGAATTTATATCTTGGCTTATCTAAAATTGACCAATGGTTGAGGGTCTTCCTCACCTTCCACACCTACTTGGGACAAGTGATACCAATGACCTAACTTGTTTACTCTGAGTTTTCTTCTCCCTTTGGAACTTGCTGGAGATAGGCACCAGCTCACAGGAAGGGAGGGGCATATGCACAGGCAAAGCTACATAGGCAATAGTTTAATATTTTTCTGGCTTACACCAGTTGCGCCCGGACTTTGAGAAGCCAGGCTTGGCCATGGTAGTCCACATTCTTGTTACATCCTGAATGGACTACTGCAACACGCTCTACTACTCCTTTGCACCTAACTCCAAGGAAGCCCCCCAGATCCTGGACCAGTGCCTGGCCGCTGTGATGGACTGATGAGGGCTAACAAGCTGAAACTTAATCCAAAGAAGACAGAAGTCCTCCTAGTCAGATGTGCAGCCGATCGGGGTATTGGGCGCAACTGGCACACAAGTCTTAATTGTGCAAAAGCTCCCCTAGCCACCACTGAGACCTGGGGTTCCAGGCTCAACCTGTTCTCAACGGGGTTACATTCCTTCTGAGGACACAGGTCCACAGACTAAAGGTCTTCCTGGACTCAGCGCTGACACTTCAAGCTCAGGTGTTGGTGGTGGCCAGGAGGGCCTTTGCAGAATTAAACCTTGTGCACCAGCTACGGCTGTACCTAGAGAAGTCTGACTTGGCCACAGTGGTCCTTAATTACTTCCAGATTGGATTACTGCAATGCACTCTACATGGGGCTGCCTTTGAAGACAGCCCAGAAATTCCAATTGGTACAGTGGTCGGTGGCCAGGTTGCTAACTGGTGCAAATTATAGGGAGAGGACAGCCCCCAATTAAAACAGCTCCACTAGCTGCTGATAAGTTTCCGGTCCCAATTCAAGGTGCTGGTTATCACCAATAAAGCTCTAAATTGTTCAGTTCCAGCCTATCTTCACAATCACATCTTCTACTATGAACCTGCACAACCTTTAAGATCTGCTAGGGAGGTCCTGTCTCTCTCCCGCCACCGTCACAAATACGGTTGGTGGGGATGAGAGAGAGGGCCTTCTCGATGATGGCCCCCCAGCGCTGGAACTCCCTCCCTAGAGAAATTAGAATAGCACCCAAGGTGGGTGGCCACCTTCTAGAATGACCTTCAAGGTGGCCACCTTCTAGAATGACCTGAAAACTTTGTTATTCCAGTGTGCCTTTGACTAATCGGTTACAATTTGACTTGACCTTCTTCTCCTAACATAATACCTGCCTTCTGCTCTTTATTACCAGCCCCAACCTTGTACCCTGTTTCCCTGAAAATAAGACATCCCCAGAAAATAAGACCTAGTAGAGGTTTTGCTGAATTGCTAAATATAAGGCCTCCCCGGAAAGTAAGACCTAGCAAAGTTTTTGTTTGGAAGCATGCATGCCAAACAGAACACCAGAGTATGCGGTATTGGTAAATGTACATACCATAGAGTGTTGTACATGGAAATAATGGTAATAAAAAGAAATTCTTGATAGGATTCACAGTTTGTCTGGTTATGCTGGTTTGTGATGACAACTACTGTACAGTATATAATGTTCATTTTTTGTTCAACAATAAATGTGAATTCTTCTTCATGGAAAAATAAGACATCCCCTGAAAATAAGACCTAGCGCATCTTTGGGAGCAAAAATTAATATAAGACACTGTCTTATTTTCGGGAAAACACGGTAGTATATTGTGAAAGCCCTATTGTCTTGCTTCCAGCTCTAAACTCATCCATTGCGCTTGGCTATTGGTTACTGATTGTGGCTGAGTTATGTTTCCATGATGTTTTATATGTTTTTATGTGCTATTTCATTGTAATTGCAATGTATTTTATTTTATGCTGAAATATTTTAATACTGTTTACTGGGCTTGGTCTTCATGTAAGCTGCACTGAATCCCTTTGGGAAGATAGGGCGGGATATAAGAATAAAGTTGTTGTTGTTGTTATTATTATTATTATTATTATTATTATTAATATGTGGGGTTGCCTTTGAAGGCTGTTTGGAAGCTTCAAGTGGTCCAATGGGTGGCAGCCAGGCTGCTTACCAGAGCGGCGTACAGGGAGCACACAATCTCCCTGTTGCATCAGCTCCACTGGCTGCCAGTCTGCTACCGAACACAATTCAGAGTGTTGGCTTTAGCCTATAAAACCCTGAACGGTTCCAGCTTACCTGTCCGAATGTATCTCCCTCTATGATCCACCTCGGAGGCTAAGATCATCCAGGGGGCTCAGATCTTGGTTCTACCCCCCTCGCAAGCATGACTGGTGGGGACAAATGGTGGCCCCTTGTGTATGGAACTACCTCCCCAGTGAAATTAGATCAGTCCCCTTCCTCCTGGCCTTCAGTAAACAACTAAAAACATGGCTTTGGGACCAGGCTTTTGATCAATAATGGAAGCAGTGCAATAATAAACTAATTTAATGATGACCCAGACTGGCCTTGGAATATGACCTAGATTATGTGATTTTAATTCTTGTTTTAATGTTATGTTTTAATTGGTTGGTTTTAATGATTTATTTATTCATTAATGTATGTATATATGCAGCATTGAATTGTTGCCTTTGTAAGTCGGGATAAAAGTATGGTAAGTAAATAAACAAACAAGGGGAGTGATGGTGAATGCATTGAGGATCTTGGCTTATGGCCAATAATGAACTCCTCTCCCACCATCTTTGGCTCTCCTCAAGTCACATACATTCATATAGAGTAGGCCTGGGCAAACTTGGGCCCTCCAGGTGTTTTGGGCTCCCAACTCCCATAATTCTTAACAGCCGGTAGGCTGTTAGTTTGCACAGGCCTACTCTAATGTCTTAACACAAGTGAAGACATGTCTCTTCCAGCAGGCCTACCCAGGCAGTCTTTAAACATAAACATTAATTTGAATGTATGTCCTTTGTTTAATGTCTGTTTTGCCTGTTTTAATATGTATTTCATAGAGATACATTTTGGTATATAACTTTTATGAACGTACATTTTAGTGTATGTATTAATAGTGTTTTTGCTATATTTATGTTGAACAGTGGTTATCAACTTGTGGGTTCCCAGATGTCTTGGCCTACAACTCCCAGAAATCCCAGCCAGTTTACCAGTTAGGATTTCTGGGAATTGTAGGCCAAAACATCTGGGGACCCACAGGTTGAGAACCACTGATGTGGAATCATAGAATTCTAGAGTTCAAAGAGACCTCCTGGGCCATCCAGTCCAACCCCCTGCTAAGAACCAGGAAAATTGCATTCAAAGCACCCTGACAGATAGCCATCTAGCCTCTGTTTAAACGCCCCCAAAGAAGGAGCCTCCACCACACTTTGGGGGGAGGGGGAGAGTTCCACTGCTGAACAGCTCTCATAGTTAGGAAATTCTTCCTAACAATGTATTTTAATTGTTTTATAACCCATCTTGAGCCATGAGGAGAGGCGCATAAGAAAAAAAATGTTGTTGTTGTTGTTGTTGTTGTAATAATAATAATAATAATAATAATACTTTATTTATACCCCGCCACCATCTCCCCGTGGGGACTCGGGGCGGCTCACAACGTTACAAAAGTAACAGCACAAATACATTAAACAATATACACAGTTTAAAACACAAGAAATGATAAAACAGAAGTTAAAACAAAGGTTTATATAACAGTAATAATATCAAACAACCACCAATGCAAATCCGTCAACTTCAAAGGTGGGGGGGGGGACTATAGCAGCAATATAAGATAAAATCATTAGATTAAAATACTGCGATGAAAGGAGCCTAATAACATTCAGGATAGAATTATAATTAGGCTGGTCATCCAATAGCTGTCTCTCATCATTATCATCATCATAATCTAGTAACAGCCAGTTGGCTTCACTGCCAATGACATTGAGGGCCACTTCACCTAGCAATAGTCAATCCTTCACCTAGCCACTGCCAATCCACTTTGATCTGTTTCTTTCCCTCTAGTCTGGGCGTGAAATGATTGGTTCTTCTAGTTAAACCCCCTCAATTATTTTAATTTGGATAATAAAGGGGATGTATGGCAAGTTTGGTCCAGATCCATCAAGCCATGTAGGAACCTTTGTGATAGAAACCAAATAACAAACATGCACACATACTTTTGACTTTTATATGTAGTGATACACACAGACAGATAAAGGAGCACTTTGGATTCCACTTTGGATTTCATTGTGAAGCAGCTCCCTACTTCATGAAAGTTTTCAGTACACTGCATTCACAGAACATCTTTTCTTCATCTTAGGCTTAGTCCTTCTGGCAATTTTATGGATGATGAATCTGGCAAAGGAAGAAAGTGTTCCTTCAGCCCTGTTGAAAACTGCCGGAGAAAACAGCATGAAGGTTGAAAAGGAAGACACAGCCATTTGTGAGGTAGGAAAGGACTCTCATCCTATTCATATTAAGCACAGAGGATAATTCTTGGGAAGATTGATGGAGAATTGTCTGGGGGAGAATATGCTCAGTTCAGACCTATGGTGCCAGCGCTTCAGCGAGTTTGGCAACCAAGGTGTTTTGGGGTCTCAAGACAGTTGCAGCCAGCTCCACACTCTGCCACCTGTGGCTGAAATCAGACACACACACAAAGGTTCAGATTCTGGACCTGGTGGTTCTGGAAATGTTTTTGGTTGTCCTTCCCCTGGAGATGGAGAGCTGGGTAAGGGAGTGTGAGGCAAAGATCAGCTCCCAAGCAATGGCCTTGGGAGCAGATGGCTTCCTCTTCGGCCAAGCAATGGAGATAAAACAGAAAGAGCAGCAGGTGAGAGAGGATTATGATCTCTTTAAAAGGTGTTGCAAACACAAATTAAGATTCAGAGAAGGAAGCAGGACTCCTGCTCAATCAAGAGACAGATCAGAGAAGAATTTAGTGAATGCTGGATCAGGTTACATTCCCCGTAAAATGTGAGGCTTGTAGCTTGCATGTTTAAGTTCCTAGCATCGTCATTGGTGCATCCGTCCAGCTAAAAGAAATGTATTCTGATGTTGCCTGATCTGTAGTGACACAAGTACTGTTAAATGGTGTTAAGTACTGTTTAGTTAGTTAAGTACTGTTTGGATTGTATCTTAATTTCTGTTCTGCTGTTATTTTTAGCATGTTCAAAAATATATTTTGTTTTAATTTCTACTTTTTGTTTTAATTTGGTTTTAATGCTTAAAATGTTATGTTTTCCCAGTCCTGGGGAAAATACGGGATATATATGACTATACTAATGACAGTTGTGTACAACTACCCCGTACTTCCCTCCGTTTATCTGGAAGTTACATAAAGTGGGCATATTTATCCTGACCTTGTCCTCTTCCATTATTTTAATTTCTAACTATTTTTCCCCTTTTGTTTCCTGGTGCAGAAGAGGTTTTTGGAAAGAGTGGCTGAGACAGAGAACCATTCTTCCAAGACCAAATGGATTGTACAGAACAAGGACGGAGCATCCAGTTCAATGGGTAAAGGATGACGGGGGTGGGATTTTCTGCTTGGCTGGCCTCTCCTAGCACTTATTTTTTATGTACAATCCTCATCAGACCTTTGAAGTTTTGTGTATAAGGGAAGAACGGTCAGTGGAAGAATTGATTCTGTGGGTTAGTATTCTGGTAACCAGACAGTTCTATGTTTCATCATCAATTCATGGTCCTTGTCTAAGCAGAGAATAGCTTGGAACCTGTATCGTATACCCCACAGTCCAGACAAATTTCTCTATCAGCATATTAATGTGTGGAGTCAGCACACCAAACCTTTGTTCATACTTTTTTCTACTGTCAAACTGCTTCCTAAATGGCAAATTCAATATCAAATACCTATTTTTCTAAAATGCTCGAGATCAGAAATGTTTTGGATTTTTTTTTCAAATTCCTAAATGCATATATTTTCATATAAATATATTAATGAAATATCTTGGAGATCCAGATCTAAACATGAAAGGCATTTATATTTCATGTATAGCTTGTATCATGAATGCTAACTGTATACACAATATTTATAATTGCATGAAACAAAATTGGTAGCTATTGAACCATCAGAAGGCAAAGCTGTCATTATCTCAGCAACACAATGTGGGCAAAACTGGAATTTTGGAGTACAGTAATGCCAGCTTTATTATAGTAAAGTGGTGGCATGAGGCATTTCATCGCCACCATTTGAATCATCAGGCTATTTGGATTGTCAGAACATCACATACATGTATTTGATCAAAAAATTAAACAAGAAGATTTCAATTCCTGTTAAAGTTAATATTAGGCTTTTAAGTGGGCCCTTGGGGTTCGATTCTGTGGATCCCTGTAGATAAGTCTGTGAACTCTCAAGTTCTATTTATACAATGGTGTAGTGAAGTGGTGTCTCCCGTATTTGAGGGGAATATATTCCTGATGAGACTGCACTTACACATAAGTACTTACCAGACACAAATAAATTACCTGACTTCCAATCCCAGCATAACATAGGGATGCATTAGGATGACCTAGTGATTCCTAGAAATGTATTCTGTCTAGAAATTTTCTATATCCTCCAGCATAGCTTTATAGAATTACCTGGATGATATAGTAAATTCCCAGAGATCATTTTTCTCCAGATGTCGATTACTTTACTTACTTAGGCGATCCCTCGTCGTTCGAGGACAATAGTCTTCCAACCTTGGTATCTTGGGCGTGTGTTCTTAGGTGACTGAAGAGACCGATTCTTGACCCGCATATTCTCCCGCAGTGAGGACATCGGTTTCCAGGTGGAAGGCGGTCCCGGTCGGGGTTAGCTTGACGCTCCTTCCTCTTGGCACGTTTCTCCCTTAAGCCCTCCATTCGTGCCTCTTCGAACTCCGCAGCACTGCTGGTCACAGCTGACCTCCAATTAGAGCGCTCAAGGGCCAGGGCTTCCCAGTTCTCAGTGTCTATACCACAGTTTTTAAGGTTGGCTTTGAGCCCATCTTTAAATCTCTTTTCCTGCCCACCAACATTCCGTTTCCCATTCTTGAGTTCAGAGTAGAGGAGCTGCTTTGGGAGACGGTGATCGGGCATTCGGACAACGTGGCCAGTCCAGCGGAGTTGATGGCGTAAGAGCATCGCTTCAATGCTGGTGGTCTTTGCTTCCTCAAGCACGCTGACATTTGTCCGCCTGTCTTCCCAAGAGATTTGCAGGATTTTCCTGAGGCAACGCTGATGGAAACGCTCCAGGAGTTTGGTGTGACGTCTGTACACAGTCCACGTTTCGCAGGCGTAGAGCAGGGTTGGGAGGACAATGGTTTTATAAACAAGCACCTTGGTCTCTCTACGGATGTCCCAGTCATCAAACACTCTCTGCTTCATACGGAAAAATGCTGCACTCGCAGAGCTCAGGCGGTGTTGTATTTCAGTGTCGATGTTGACTTTTGTGGAGAGGTGGCTACCAAGGTAGCGGAAATGGTCAACATTTTCTAATGTTACACCGTTAAGCTGTATTCCTGGCTTTGCAGAGGGATTAGCTGGTGCCTGTTGGAAGAGCACTTTGGTTTTCTCAATGTTCAGTGAGAGGCCGAGCTTCTCGTATGCTTCTGCGAAGGTGTTTAGAGTGGCTTGTAGGTCTTCTTCTGAATGCGCACAGACTACGTTGTCATCAGCATATTGGAGTTCTATAACAGATGTTGTGGTGACCTTGGTTTTGGCTCTCAGTCTGCTGAGGTTAAATAGCTTGCCATCTGTCCGATAGATGATTTCCACTCCGGTGGGAAGCTTCCCATCAACAAGGTGAAGTATCATAGCGATGAAGATGGAAAATAAGGTGGGGGCAATAACACATCCCTGCTTGACACCTGATTCCACCTTAAATGGGTCACTTTGGGAGCCGTTGCTGTCCAAGACTGTTGCCATCATGTCATCATGGAGGAGCCGCAGGATGTTCACAAATTTGTCAGGGCACCCGATTTTTTGGAGGATGGTCCAGAGAGCGCTGCGATTCACTGTGTCGAATGCCTTTGCAAGGTCAATGAATGCCATGTACAGAGGTTGGTTTTGTTCCCTGCATTTTTCTTGGAGCTGTCGAGCAGTGAAGATCATGTCCACTGTTCCTCTGGAGGGGCGGAAGCCATTCTGGGATTCTGGGAGGGTGTCTTCTGAGACAGGGAGAAGGCGGTTTGCAAGGATTCTTGCGAGGATTTTCCCGGCGGAGGTTAGAAGGGAGATACCACGATTGTTCCCGCAGTCTGTTCTGTCCCCTTTCTTGAAAAGGGTGATGATGGTGGCATCCTTGAAGTCTGCTGGGATTTTCTCGGTCATCCACACCTTTTCAATGAGCTGATGGAGTTGTTGTATCAGCTCAGGTCCACCCTCTTTGAAGATTTCAGCAGGAATCCCATCAGGTCCGCTAGCTTTGTTGTTTTTTTGTTGGCTGATGGCATTGCTGACTTCTTCCAAACTAGGCAGTGCTGCAAGCTCATCCCTGGTTTGTTGTTGCGGGATTTGTGAGAGGGTCTCTTCGGCCACATTGGAGCTGCGATTCAGCAGGTTCTGGTAGTGCTCTTTCCAACGTAGTGCAATTGATGTTTTGTCCTTCAGAATTTTGGTTCCATCTGATGAGTGTAGGGGCTGTATGCCATGGTTTCTTGGTCCATAAATGATCTTTGTGGCTTTGAAAAATCCCTGAGCGTCATGGGTATCTGCAAGGTGTTGGATTTCTTCAGCCTTCTTTGTCCACCAGATGTTCTTGAGTTCTCTGGTCCTTCTTTGGACCTCAGCTTTTGCACTGGCATAGATCTTTTTCTTGGCAGCACAGTTGGTGTCTCTCTGCCATGTTTGGAAGGCTTTCCTTTTGTTATCAATCAGCTGTTGGATCTCTTTGTCGTTATCATCAAACCAGTCTTGATGTTTCTTAGTTAGGTATCCAATGCTTTCTTCGCAGGCTGTGATGATGGAGGTCTTCAGTTTGTTCAACATTTTCGGGGTGTTCTGTGGGTAGATGATCCTTGAGTGTTGTTTGGAGAAGGGCTCGTTTGGAGGGCTCCTGAAGGGCTTGGGTGTTCATTTTGCGCCTTGTTTTTCTTCCTTGGAGTCTGCGTTTGGGGACGATCTTGATAGCCATCATGGATCGGATTAGCCTGTGGTCTGTCCAGCAGTCATCAGTACCTGTCATGGCTCTTGTGAGAAGCACATCGCGGCGGTCTCTGGCACGTGTGATAACATAGTCCAGGAGGTGCCAATGCTTTGACCGAGGGTGCTTCCATGATGTCTTGAGCTTGTTTTTCTGGCGGAAGAGCGTGTTGGTGATGACAAGGTTGCGCTCTCCACATTTGGTGAGAAGCAAGATGCCATTTGAGTTGCTGTTTCCGACCCCGTCTTTTCCTATGATCCCTGGCCACAGGTCAGAGTCCCTTCCGACTCTTGCATTAAAGTCCCCCAGGAGGATGATTTTGTCCTCCTTAGGTATCTCCGATAGGATGGTATCCAGCTGACAGTAAAAATTTTCCTTGATGTCTTCGTCAGCATCTAGAGTTGGTGCATAGGCGCATATGATGGTTGCCTGTTGGTTTTTGGCAAGGTTGATTCGGAGGGTTGAAAGTCGTTCGTTGATGCCAGTGGGTGCTTCAGTCAGGTGCTTCACCAGGTCGTTTCTGATCGCAAAGCCAACTCCGTGTATTCTTCGCTCTTCTTCAGGCAGTCCCTTCCAGAAGGTGTAGCCTCCCTTTTCTTCCTTCAGCTGTCCCTCTCCTGCTCTCCGGGTCTCCTGAAGGGCTGCTATGTCGATCTTGAAGCGTCCCAGCTCCCTTGCAATGAGAGCAGTCCTGCGATCGGGGCGTTCGCTGTCAGTGTTATCTAACAATGTCCGTACGTTCCATGTTCCAAAGTTCATTTTTCTTTTTTGGCCGCAGAGTGGTGACCCCTCTGGACCAGTCCAGTCAGGGTAGGAGAGGCAGACTATGTTTAGGGCACCTTTTCTAGCCCCTTCCCCGTGTGGGGTGAGCAGAGCGGATCCTAAAAAGGGCTGCTCAGTCATGGATACAGCTGCCGGACTACTCAACTGCCTCGGTCCTTGAGGTAGAACGACTGAGTCCATATCCACCGCCCATGTGCCAGTCTGTGACTAGGGGCTTCCAGATTTCACAGTCCTGCCCCTGTCGCCACTCGCTGATCGCCATGGGACTTTTGTAGGTTTGTTTTTATTTTTGTTGGAAGACGCCTGTGTGTGATTTTTTTTAATATGTGGAGGTCGGTGCACGGCCGGTCAACACACAGTCTTCACAGAGTGAGGTTCCAGCAGTGGTGTGGTTAACACAACGACAGTGGCTTCTCAGTCTGTTGCAGCCTTCTTCCGCCTTCACAGCCGTTGTAACATGTACCATGTTATCCTCCGCCTGCTCCGCCGTTGAGGTCTTTGGGTCTTCGGATTGTGCTTGGTCTGGAACCTCCCCTGCGGCCACTCCTGGGAGTGCATCACTCCAGTGGTTGTGCCCACAGGTTCATCGGAACACGCAAGCCCCCTCACCACGGCAAGGTGACAATCCATCGACGAGGAGATGTCGATTAGACAGGCAATGGATATGGGTTCTGCAATTAACAAGTGTCTTACTCTATTGGAAATGTGGCAGTTGCAGTACATTGCATTGGTATGGCATTATCGTATTTGTACTTTTTAAGATAGACATGTGCATTACTTTCAATCAACATAGCTACATACTATTACTGAAAGTAAACTCTATGAGTAAACTGACATTCAATCATACTGTCACGATTAAAGTTTTCTCACCCATTCTATGGAGAGCACATACAGCCAGCACCTTTAACTAGCTTGATATGAAAGATCAACTTTTTTTGGCTCATTATAATACAATAGTATTAACCCTATAAAGACACAATTCTTCAATCAAGTGTATAATTGCACTAATTTCTAGCTTAGTGTAGTGGCTTGACTGTTGGATTCTAGATAATCAGGGATCAAATTCCTGCTTAGCCATGGCAAGCCACACTCTCAACCTCCAGGAAAAGCAATGACAAAGTCCCTTTGAATGAATTGTGCCAGGAAACCCCCATGATAGGTTTGTTTTAGGGCCTCCATATGCTGGAAATGACTTTAAGCTGCATAACAATAATAATAATGACATGTTGCTTTTAAACAATGTATATTTGCTAACTTGGTTCAGAGCTGAAGCTTGCAAAATACATCACAGGACTTCTTCCTGTTCTACTTCTTTGCCTTGCATACATTTTGCCAGTGTTACAGTAGACTCTCAGTTAACTGGAACTCTCAGTCAACCAGCAAAATGAAGAAATAATGTACTTTAAATTAAAAATAAACTCAATTTAGTGGAATAGTCATTTAATGTTTACATTTGTTGTTTTAATGTTGTTTTAAATTGTTGTTGTTGTTTGGGCATGGAATAATTCCGTTCATGTAAGCCGCCCTGAGTCCCCTTCAGGGTGAGAAGGGCGAAATATAAATTCCACAAATAAATAAATAAATATCATATGAGGTATATGATTAGCTAAGCCTATTTTTAGTAGTACATTTCAAACAACCAGAAACCACATTTATCCAGTATCTACCAGTCCCTATGGATATTGGTTAACTGATCTTTGATATTTCTGTTATGTTAAGGTGGGTTGCGAATATTTGTGCATGTTATATCTTTTCTAGTTTCTCAAGTGCAAAATTAACATATTTCTTCAATTATAAGATGCCATCAGTTGTAATGTCAGTATCAACTATAACAATAAATACAGTACAGTCTCACTTATCCAACACTCGCTTATCCAACATTCTGGATTATCCAATGCATTTTTGTAGTCAATGTTTTCAATGCATTGTGATATTCTGGTGCTAAATTCATAAATACAATAATTACTACATAGCATTACTGTGTAATGAACTACTTTTTCTGTCAAATTTGTTGTATAACATGATGTTTTGGTGCTTAATTTGTAAAATCATAACCTAATTTGATGTTTAATAGGCTTTTCCTTAATCTCTCATTATCCAACATATTTGCTTATCCAACGTTCTGCCGGCCCATTTATGTTGGATAAGTGAGACTGTACTGTATACATAAAATGAACCCATTATTCTAAGATGCACCCCATTTTTGGAGATATTTATATAAGGAGAAAAGTGTGCCTTAGAAATGAAGAAATACAGAATGATATTTTTGGGACAGAAGTCCTTTACTTTGATGTATTCACTATTATCTGCAGTTTCACCTATCCATGGTAAGTCTGAGAACATATATCCCATGGATATAGGGATCATACTTTATTACTTATCATGCAACCAGGTAACAAGCAATACTTGTGATTATCTTTTCTGTACAACCACTAAAGACACAAGAGCACTCTCCAGTTTTCACTCTGGAAAACCTGTTTTCTACCCTTTACTAGATCTTATTCTGTTTATTATATTTGCATCTCCATGGAGGGCTATGATGAAATCAGAAATGTAGTGAATTGACTCCCCCCCCCCTCACTCTGTTCCTCACAGGAGATGCAGTGAAGACATGGTCAGTATATACAACCACATCTCTTCATGGTGATGCTCCCAAAGCAGCTTTGGTGAGACCAGATCAGGTAAGGAGCTAGATCCTCATTGGGAAAAGAAGCGGAGTGTTTGGGTGTCTACATCCTCCTTGTGTCTTAGTCTTAGTGAACTGCCATCATCCCTAACCATTGGCCATGCCACTGGGGTAGACAGGAGTTGAAATCAACAACCCAATATCCTTACAGTAGTCAGATATTCTACTTGACAGGTGCTTATATGTTTTTTTTATTTTGGTTTAGTTGGTGGAGAAAAGCAGAGTAAATAATTCCATGGAAAAAAGGAAGCTACTTGTGCAAGCAGTAATCTGCCAGAAATCTGGAAGACAGGATTTGCAACAATGAAACCATGATATTGAGTATATTGCAGGTGGTAATTGCAATTGCAGTAAATGTAACCGGCTGCTTTGGAGAAGCTGGAATTGGAATGCTGTGGTGGTCTGGAATCTGGCACTTCTCTTCTCATACTGACACTGATGAAGCAGAAAGTTAAATGGGAAAGATGTGCCTTCATTACTATGGTTCTTAGCACATTAGTATCAGTACTGGCCATGTGTCTTTATTGTCTGGAACTTGCACTGCCCCAGAATCCCTTCCCTCACCATGGAATCAGTGACACAAGATTGACACAGCATTATAAAGTGGTTGCAGCTGAACTTGGGCTAACATCCTTTAATCTTGGGATGTGTAGTTGGATTGTGAGTTTACTACAGACAGATAGGAAGACATTGTTACAGTGAAAATGCTGTGTTTTTAACTTTGAATATGTTTTGATGGATTTTAACTAAATTTTTTAGTGCTGTTTAATTCGGTGTGTTTAATTCTGTTTAATGTTTGTATATTTGTATATTTTAAATTGGATACCAATGCTTTTTTGTCAAGCCGCTCTGAGCCCCTTTGGAGAGAAAGCGGGGTATAAATAAACATAATAATAATAATAATAATAATAATAATAATAATAATAATAATAATAACAACAACAACAACAACAACAACAATTGGCTTTTGTCAAGGAAATGTCCTTTAATGCCAATTTCTGTCTTTCTTTGGAGAGTCCTATGCTACATCGGTCTCTATTTTTTTGATTGATTTGTCTTTTTTTACTCAGGGATTATTTGTCTTTCCTCAGGTGACATTTGAAGATGTGGCTGTGCATTTCACAGAGGAGGAGTGGGCCCTCCTGGATCCAGACCAGAGGGCCCTTCACTGGGAAGTGATGGATGAGAATTTGGGTCTTGTATCTTCTCTGAGTAAGTCTGTCAGGAGAGGGGGAGACCTATGGGGGGGGGGGGGGGGAGAAAGGATACAAAACCAAGGGTCAGATGTGTTGCTAAGCATGCATTGCTGGGTGGGGAACATTATCAACCCTGCCAAAAACCTGGGTAGACTTATTGCACAGCTCATTGTGAGTACTGTTCCTTAACTTTTATTTAAAAAAAAGGAACCATCCTCTTCTCTGAGTAAATTGGTGAAAGGCAAGAGCTTAGTCCATCCCAATAGAACCTAAAAGAAGCACTGATCTCCTCTAATCTCGCACCACTTCTAGCTTTTTTGAATTCCTGAGTTGGGTAATGGCAGCAGTAACTAGAGATTTCCTCTCCTTGCCCATCATGATCCAGGACATCAAAACACTTCAGATGACATTCATATTAAATGTAAAGGAGGTATTTCTACCCCCCAACACCACATCACTCCTTCCGCCAATAGATCAGGGAGTCATAACCTCCTTTAAGAGCCGTGGTGATGCAATGAGTTAAACCCTTGTTCTGGCTGACCTGAAGATCTGAAGGTCAGCTGTTCGAATCTGCGAGACAGGGTGAGCTCCCGTCTGTAAGCCCCAGCTTCCATGCGGGGACATGAGAGAAGCCTCCTACAGGATGGTAACACCCTGGCATCCCCTGGGCAACGTCACTGTAGATGGCTGATTCTCTCATGCTAGAAACAACTTGCAGTATATTCTCAATTCACTTCTGACATGATAAAAAAAATAACCTCCTTTAAGATCTATTCTCTATGGAGGGAACTCTCCCTGTTTGTCTTGTAGCCTGTTAGTGGCTGCTATGGCCATTCTGTGGACCTCCTCCACTCTTGATTTCCTCCCTCATTACGCTTTGACTTCAGCCTGGGACCCTCTGTTGTACAGTAGCCTCCATTTTAAGTATGAGTCATACGTCAGTTGGATGTTTGTAACTCAAGAACTGCCTGTATATGGTTATATTAGTAATTTTAATTAGCAGAAAACTGTAGATCAATGGCCATAGAGTTATAATCAAAACACAGTAATAAATTACAATTATCTCTAAATTAGTTATGATTAAAGCAGTTATATTGTGATGAGCATGATGGGCAATGAAACAATGAAATAGAAATGGTGGCATAAGAACATTTGAACAAATATTAAAGTTACATCCCCCAAAAAATTGAAAAGATTCTTCAGACAAAAGTTTTTAAAACGTCTAAAAATAAGGAACCTTAAAGCAAATGTTTCTCTAAAAGTGCAAATGTTTTTTTAGATTTTCAGAAAAAGTGCCTAGAGAATGCATATTTTTGGGGAAAGTAAAGGCTGTGTCTTCATAATTGGTGGTAGTGATGAGACAAGTAGAAGTTCCTCACACTTAACTCAGGTATAGAGTATCAAAGGAATGACAGAAATGGGAGATAATTGCTGTAGTTAAGAGGAGACAAGCAGCAAACAAACTGTGGGTTTGCAAATGCCAAAACCCTTAGAGAAAGTAGCTTTCAAGAAAAGTGTTGGGACAGCTTAACAAAGTTGGTTTGTCAGGATAACCAACTGTTTCTGGAGTGCTGCTTCTTTCTCTCCAGTGGCCTCTTTACCTTAATAACAAATGGATATATGTTTTAAAAAACTGTTGTCATTTGGACTCTAGTCTTCTGTCTTATGTTATGTCTGTTTCTTTTTCTCCTTTTAAGGTGGAGATGGACAAGATAATGCAAATGAAGAGGATCCATACTGGATCAGTGACTTATTCGGGATCTCGCATCAAGAAATAACACAAAAAGGGAAAGAAAAGAATAAATGTCCTTGTGTTGCTTGCGAGGGACTCTTCACATCTAAAGCTAGTATTAATCGTCACAGGAAAACCCGCACAGTAGAGAAATCTTCCAAAGGCAGTGACCGTGAGAAGTCTCCCGGTTTCAGGAAGTGCCTGATTTCCCATGAGAAGATTCCCTCCAAAGAGAAACCTTTTAAGTGCTTGGAGTGTGGGAAGAGCTTTGTCTGGAGGTCGCATCTCATGATACACCGAAGGACCCACACTGGGGAGAAACCATTTAAATGTCTGTGGTGTGGAAAGAGTCTAAGCCGGAGGTCACACCTTATGGATCATCTAAGAACTCACACCGGTCAGAAACCATTCAAGTGCTCCGAGTGTGGGAAGAGGTTCAGTCAGAAAAGGAGCCTCACTTGTCATCAGGCCACGCACACGGGAGAGAAACCATTTAAATGCTTGGAGTGTGGGAAAAGGTTCAGTCAGAAAAGAAACCTCATTCACCATCAAGCAACACACACCGAAAAGAAACCCTTTGAGTGTTTAGAGTGTGGGAAAAGTTTCAGTCAAAAAAGAAAGCTCACACATCACCAGGCGACTCACACCGAGAAGAAGCCATTTGAATGTGCGGAGTGTGGGAAAAGTTTCTTTTGGAAAATAAGCCTTATGCATCACCAAGCCATGCACACCGGGGAAAAACCATTTAAATGCATGGAGTGTGGGAAAAGTTTCAGCCGGAAAGCAGGACTTTCTTGTCATCAAGCCGTGCACACTGGGGAGAAACCATTTAAATGCCTGGAGTGTGGGAAGACTTTCAGCTGGAAGACGGGCCTCACATACCATCAAGCGACGCATACTGGAGAGAAACCATTTGAATGCTTGGAGTGTGGCAAAACCTTCCGTTGGAAGACGGGCCTCACCTATCACCAAGCCACGCACACAGGGGAGAAGCCCTTTAAATGCTTGGAGTGTGGAAAGAGCTTCAACTGGAAGATGGACCTGGTTCGCCACCAAGCCATTCATGTGGGGGAGAAACTATTTAAATGTTTGGAGTGTGGGAAAAGTTTCAGCCAGAAAAGAAACCTCGCTCATCACCAAGTAATGCATTCAGGGGAGAAGCCGTACAAATGCTCCGAGTGTGGGAAGAGCTTCAGTTGGAAGATTGACCTCAGCCGTCACCAGGCAATTCACACAGGGGAGAAACCCTTTAAATGCTTGGAGTGTGGGAAAAGCTTCACTCAGAAGACGGGCCTCACTTACCATCAAGCGACACACACGGGGGAGAAGCCGTTTAAATGCCTGGAGTGTGGGAAAAGCTTCAGTTGGAAGACAGGCCTCACCTACCATCAAGCCACGCACTCAGGGGAGAAACCATACAAATGCTTGGAGTGTGGAAAGAGCTTCAGCCAGAAAAGGAGCCTCAACCACCACCAAGCCATGCACACAGGGGAGAGGCCCTTCAAATGCTTGGAGTGTGGAAAGAGCTTCAGTTGGAAGATGGACCTTGTTCGGCATCAAACGACGCACACGGGGGAGAAACCGTTTAAATGCTTGGAGTGTGGGAAGTGTTTCACGCAGAAGACGGGCCTCACACGCCACCAAGTGACACACACCGGGGAGAAGCCCTTCAAGTGCTTGGAGTGTGGCAAAAGCTTCAGCCGAAAGATGCATCTCACTCGCCATCAAGCCAATCACACGGGGGGAACTACTTTGGGTAAAGTGAAGGAGGAAATAATATCAGTCATAATATAGCCTCACTTCTCATAACTCCAGAGAAAAACCTTGGACGCGTAGAATTGGAAGAAACTCCCAAGGGCCATCCAGACCAACCCCAACAGAGGCCATTCAGCCTCTGCTTAAAAACCGCCAGAGAAGGAGGCTCCGCCACACTCCCAGATAGCAGCTTATTCAACTGTCAAAAAGTTCTTCCTAATGTTTGGGTCAGTGGTTCTCAACCTGTGGGTCCCCAGGTGTTTTGTCGTACAACTCCCAGAAATCCCAGTCAGTTTACCAGCTATTAGGATTTCTGAGAGTTGAAGGCCAAAACATCTGGGAACCCACAGGTTGAGAACCAGTGGTAGGTGGAGTCTTTTCCCCCGCAATTTGAATCCATCGCTCTGTGTCCCAGTCTCCAGAGCAGCAGAAAACAAGCTTAGCCCTCTACTCAGAAGGGACATCCTTTCAAATATTTAAACATGTCTGTGATGTCCCATCTCTTTTTCTCCAAGCTAAACATGCCCAGCTCCTTCAGCCATTCCTCATAGGGTTCCTTGGACACTTTCCACCTTGACAACATAACCTTCTTGAACTGTGTTGCCTAGAACTGGTGAGGTCTGACCAAAGTGGAATAGAGTGAGATTATGACTTCCCTTGACATCCCCACCTCCGATGATCTAGACATTAAAGAGAAATTTTTATGGAAATCTTGTTCCCATTTATCAACTTCATTGGATCATCTCTCCACAGGAGATCTACCATAATCTCATCTAAAGCTTTGGAACAACAACTATAAACTCTGACTGGTTTTGTTATGTACTCATGGTGAGTGATCACTGAATTTAGTTATAAACAAGGACAGGATGGCAGTGGGGTGATTATAATTAATGCATGGCTGAAATACCATATATTACTTGAGTATAAGCTGAGTTTTTCAGCCCTTTTTAGGGCTGTATAAACCCCCCATAGTTTATACTTGAGTGAGGGTCCAGGTCCACATATATTTGGGTCGGCTTATACTCAAGAGTTGGACAGTCTTATTAAAGTCTTAATTTTATCTTAAATTACAGTTTTATGTAAATATTCAAAACCGTTTTAACCTACTGATACCTCAATTAATGTAATTTTATTGGCACCTCTTTTTAATTTTGAAATTTACCAGTCGCTGCTGCATTTCCCACCCTCATCTTATACTTAAGTCAATAAGTTTTCCCAGTTTTTTTGTGTGGTAAAATTAGATTCCTCTGCTTATACATGGGTCAACTTATACTTGAGTATATACGGCAATTAAAAAAAACTAATTGGGGAAAAAGAATTCATAAATATTCCTACTTCAGAATGAGTTTTGTCACCAACCACTTTGAACCCACTTGGGACAAAATCAGGATATAGGTTGAATAATCCAAGATAAATATCCAGAAGAAAGCAAAAATATTTTTAACAAATCTTTACCTTTTGGTTTGTCAGACTTTTTGGGTAATGCCACAAAAGAATGACTACTCTTCCTTTCTGAAAATGATATAAATAGTCTTTTGTGGAATTCCAAGGAAAGCATAACTTTAAAATGCTAGATAATACAAAATTGTGAATTTAGAGCTCTGAAGATAGGACTCTTATGAAATGAAATGAATCCAAACTGAATGGTAGGTGCTCACTGAATTCTGTATAACATAGATCAAGAATTATTTGCAGTGTTCCCTAACATAAATGATTTGAGTTTGAAGCCATCCTCAAATTATAAGGGTCTGTGATTTTATAGAAGGGAGGAATAGAATGAACATTATTTTGCTCTGAATTACAAAATATAACATTCTCTTTTCTTATCGGTTGAGCTTAGTTGGCAATGGGCCACAACATTTATGTGAAATATAAACAGTAGAAAAAACAAATAATAACTAAATGTAGAAATACCTATCCATGTAGCTATATATAGGAGATTTTGAATTATGTTGTCAAAGTTATGAGTAAGTCATCCTACCTTATCGATATATATTTAACCAATGCCTAAGGCTCATTTTAAGCCAGGGATATTATCAGCATGTGGAATGGCATTTCAAAGACTTGACTGTGATCTAATGTTAAGAAAGACCATAAATATGAGCACAGCATTCAGATTGATTGAAATGCCCCAGATGTTACTGCTGTCTTTTCTAATTTGTTAATCCAATTTGGGAGTAGGTATATAAAATGTCCATGATCATGCCAGCAGCTGACCGGAAATGTTCTGTCATGACAAAATGTGTATGGATATCCCAAAATAAAAATAGGAAAAAAACAGGAATGTAGGTCTTCAATTGGTAGGGATGTATCCACTGTCTTTTTCGGTCATTTGTTGTAAAGGAAAAATAATCATGTGATGAAAGGGAGTATAGTACAATGCTCTTACCCACTGTTTTGATATTCATGACTTCACTTATCCACACTACAACAAATACTCTCATCCACAAAACTTCTTGGTACTGTCTGAATATTCCAATGTGATTCTGTGATATGCTTCTTCCCCAAATATAGTCAAAATATAGGGTTTAGTATTACCCACAGTTTCAGGAATCCATAGAAAAGTGTCTTGGAACATATCCTTCCAAAGTACAGCATTCCTACATTGATCACCGAATCCTAGAGTTGGAAAAGACCTCATGTGCCATCCCGTTCAACCCCCTGCCAAGAAGCAGGAAAATCACATTCAAAGCACCCCAGACAAATGGCCTTCCAGCCTCTGTTTTAAAGCCTTCAAAGAAGGAGCTTCCGCCACAGTCTGGGGCAGAGAGTTCCACTGCTGAACAGCTCTCACTGTGAGGAAGATCTTCCTAATGTTCAGGTGGAATCTCCTTTCCTGTAAAGGTGGAATCTCCTTCCCATTGGTCATTAACATTTCCTTTGCTTTTTTTGAGAGTAATAGTCTGAATTTTCAAAAATATGTTTAATGAGATTTGGTTCACAGAGTTAAAAACAAACAGAAGGCAACAGTAAAAATACTTAAAATTCTTGTTATTGTGTGTCTTGAACTTATTTCCAATGTATTCCCACCCTAAGGTGAACCTACCATGGGGTTTTCTTGGCAAGATTTGCTTAGAGGGGATTTGTCTCTAGAAGGCAATGTTAATATTGTGAATGTGACCAGTGTTCGCCTTGAGCCGGACAAAATTTGAACCACACAGGCCTGTGATCAGAGCTCTATTTAAGTCTAAAAGTTTCTTAGCCAATTGTAGTTGTTTGCTTGGCGTACTTGGAAGTGTTATTTTTGTGATTTACAAATGTAACATGCCAGACATGATGACAAATCACCATGTAACAAAAACCAAAGGGAATAAAAACATAATGACAGAAGTGCATTAATGGTTTCTTAATATGTTGGGGAATTAAAGTGACCTTCCTCGCCACTGGAAAGACTGCGATACTGATTTGGGATGAGGAAGAAGACGCAGATGGGCTGCCACAGCTGGAATGGCTTTGCTCATCTGTTGAACACACGTGCACACTTTGTCTCATTTGCTAAGCCCCCAAATAATATGGGTATCCCTGCTTCTATTTTCCTCTCTTCTTTTAAAAGAAAAGTTCATCTTCTCTTCCATTTTTTCCTGATGTGCTGCAAGAAGCACATGTTTTAATATCTTAATGTTAATGATTTTAAACTGTATTTATATGTTGATTGTTTCTACAGATTCAATGTTAAAGCATATTCAGTGCTTTGTATAATGAGGCACAGATTTTTTGACTTGTTGTATGTTGTACACCGCTATGAGTCCCCTGTGGGGTGAGAAGAGCAGGATAGAAATGAAGATGATGATGATGATGATGATGATGATGATAATAATAATAATAATAATAATAATAATAATAATAATAATAATAATAATAATAGGCCACCTTACTGGAATCTGGCGCGTCATCCGAAAACATATCACACAGTCCTAAACACTTGGGAAGTGTTCGACTTGTGATTTTGTGATACGAAATCCAGCATATCTATCATGTTTGCTGTGTCATACAACGTCGTCGTGTCAATAATAATAATAATAATAATAATAAGCATTTGGAAACAATAGACATTGACAAAATTACGATCTGCCAACTGCAAAAGGCCACCCTACTGGGATCTGCACACATCATCCAAAAATACATCACACAGTCCTAGACACTTGGGAAGTGTTCGACTTGTGATTTTGTGAAACGAAATCCAGCATATCTATCTTGTTTGCTGTGTCATACTTATATAATAATTATAAGAGAGAACAAGACTATAAGAGAGAACAAGACTTGAACACAAATTACAGTTAGTGTGAATTTGTGAGTGTCTTTATCTAGAAAATGCATCCAGAATACAGATGTTTTGATGGAGAGAGGCAATACCATAGGAGATGGTTCCTCTGGCAGTTTTGTGGCTTGTAAGTGTGGAAACCTATTCTGTATCCACATGGTTTTTTGTAATGAGGACATAGATTTCCAGAGGGAAGGCAATCACAACAAGGTATTTCTTGATGCACCTTCCTCTTGGCGCATTTCTCCCTTCCGCCTTCTATTTGTGCCCCTTCAAAATCAACATCACTGTTGGCAACATGACCTCTGTTTACAATACAGTAAATAAAATAAAAAATAAAACATGAGGGCCAGGGCATCCCAGTTCTCAGTGTTTATTCCACATTTATTTAGGTTAGCTTTAAGCTCATCTTTACATCTCTTGCTGTCCACTTCCATTTTCAGGATCAGGATCAACTTGAGAAACTGCAAGTCATTTTTGGTGTGAGAGAATTGGCCGCCTGCAAGGACGTTCCCAGGGAACGCCCAGATGTTTTGCCATCCTGTGGAAGGCTTCTCTCATGTCCCCAGGTGAGAAGCTGGAGCTGACAGATGGGAGCTCACCTCGCTCCCCGGATTCGAAATACTGACCTTTTTGGTCAGCAGTCCCGCTGGCACAAGGGTTTAACCCAGACATGGGCAAACTTGGGCCCTCCAGGTGTTTTGGACTTCAACTCCCACAATTCCTAATAGCCTCCAAGACTACAGAGTCTTTGATTTGATTTGTTTTGACTCCAAGCCATGTTTGAGCCAATTGATTTGTACATTGATATATTTACTTTCACAGCATATTACATGCCATTTTGGAGAGACTAAATGGACACATACTGTGTCTCTAACAAACTTCTAGTTGGAGTCTTGTTGATATATGTTTGATATATGTTCTATACTGAAAACTGCTTTTAAATCTGGATTATTGCAGTCTATAAATCTTTATACTCTGTAAGTTACTACTCTGTAAGTTATGACTGTGTGCCACTACAGCTGACAGAATTTGGTCATCAGTTGTATTATTATTTGTATTATTGTTAACATTATTATGTATATGATGCTCTAATATACATATTGTGTTCTATGTTTTGAACCTTTATCGTGGTGCATATTTTTCAGATATTTATCTGGAACTGCAAGCTGTTTCCAAGTAAAATAAAACAGAAGTCAAACTGGTATCGGCCCAAACACATGTTCAAATGGATCAGCTGTTCATCCCTCCTTTCCTTTTTAAAGCTGACAATGGGTACATCCACACAGTAGAATTATTGCAGTTTGACACCACTTTCAGTATCACATGGTTCAACCTTATGGAATTCTAGGAGTTATAGTTTGGTTGAAGGTTCGAATCTGGGGAGCAAAGTGAGCGCCTGCTGTTAGCCCCAGCTTCTGCCAACCTAGCAGTTCGAAAGCATGCAAATGTGAGTAGATCAATAGGTACTGCTCTGGCGGGAAGATAACGGTGCTCCATGCAGTCATGCCGGCCACATGTCCTTGGAGGTGTCTATGGACAATGCTGGCTCTTTAGCTTAGAAATGGAAGTGAGCACCAACCCCCAGAGTCGGACACGACTAGACTTAATGTCAGGGGGAAACCTTTACCTTTAACTATAGTCTTTAGCCTTCTCTGCCAAAGAGTGCTGGTGCCTCACCAAACTCCAAATCCTATGATTCCATAGTACTATTGACCCATGGTGGTTAAAGTGGTGTCAAACTCTGCTAATTCTACAGTGTAAATAAACTCAGGCACAGCCACATTTTAGAGCCTTGCCTTGAAAAGGAGGGGGAGATTTTTCACTGGGCTTGCTTTGCAAAGCTCTGATGAGTTTGGTGCAAGCTTTTCAGTTCTTCTTACTTTTTTACAAGGATTTTATTCCAGCTTTCAGTCTATTACCAGCAACAACTGTTTTATGCATCTGGCTGAAAAGTGAGAAGGAAAAAAAAACCTGTTTCTGCCCGGTTTCGAACCGGGGACCTTTCGCGTGTGAGGCGAACGTGATAACCACTACACTACAGAAACATTGACCCTTCTGCTGGCCCCTTGCAAGCCTCCCCTTTCCTGCAGCCAATGAATGGGCTCCAGCCATAGAAGCAGAGACTGAGAAACATGTAATGGCATGCATTGAGCAAACCCACTGGGCTCTCCCTCCTAGCAAAGCCCCTAGGAGAGCACTACACAGAAGAATTAATGCCGTCTGATGCCTCTTTAACTGCCATGGAATCATGGAAATTGTAGTTTGGTGAGGCACCAGCCCTCCTGGACAGAGAAGGCTAAAGACCTTGTGCAACTACAACTCTCAGGATTCCACAGCATTGAGCCATGGCTATTAAAGGGATGTCAAACTACACTTGTACAATTACAACTCTCAGGATCCCATAGTATTGAGCCATGGCTATTAAAGGGATGTCAAACTGCATTCATCCTACAATGTAGAAGAAAATGTTAGAAAACCTAGAAGGAACATAAAGATTACACAGAGAAAGGCTTCTGAAAGAGAGGCGGAGGGATATATAAGCAAAGAAAGGAGAAAAACGAGACAAATAAGGCAGCAGTGCACTCTGCATTTGTTGCTGTGTGCTTTACAAGTCACTTTAATTGCAGCTTGATGTCACTTTAACTGCCATGGCTCAATGCTATGTGGTCCTGGGAGTTGTAGTTTTACAAGTTTATATATAAGTGGGTTGCTGTGAGCTTCCCGGGCTATATGGCCATGTTCCTGAAGCACTCCCTCCTGACGTTTCACCCACTTCACTGAGCCCCCAGTGGCGCAGTGGGTTAAACCCTTCTGCTGGCAGGACTGATGACTTGAAGGTTGGATTGCTGACCTGAAGGTTGCTAGTTCAAATCTAAGCCAGGGAGAGTGCAGATGAGCTCCCGCTATCAGCTCCAGCTCCATGTGGGGAATGAGAGCTTTCCACAAGGATGGGAAAAACATCAAAAACATCCGGGCATCCCCTGGGCAACGTCCTTGCAGATGGCAAGTTTTCTCGCACCAGAAGCGACTTGCAGTTTCTCATGTCGCTCCTGTCACAAAAAAACCCACTTTTATGGCAGGCATCCTCAGTGGTTGTGTGGTTTGTTGGAAACTAGTCAAATGGAGTTTATGTATCTGTAATGTCTAGAGTGGGAGGTTCAGCCTCACGTTGATACCAAGCAAGATTCTGGAAAAGATCATTAAGGAAGTGGTCTGCAAACACTTAGAAAGGAATGTGGTCATTGCTAAGAGTCAACACGGATTTACCAAAAACAAGTCATACTGGACTAATCTGATCTTTTTTCGATAAAGTTACAAGCTGGCTAGATGCAGGGAACGCTGTGGATGGAGCATATCTCGATTTCAATAAGGCCTTCGGCAAGGTCCCCCATGACTTTCTGGCAAACAAACTAGTCAAATGTGGGCTAGGCAAAATTACAGTTAGGTGGATCTGTAATTGGTTAAGTGAACGAACCCAAAGGGTGATTCTCACCAATGCATCTTCTTCATCCTCGAAAGAAGTGACAAGCGGAGTGCCACAAGCAGGGTTCCGTCCTGGGCCCGATTCTGTTCAACATCTTTATTAATGACTTCGATGAAGGGTTAGAAAGCATTATCATACAGTTTGCAGATGGGGCCAAATGGGGATGGATAGCTATTCTCCAGAAGACAGGAGCAGAATCCAAAACGATCTTAACAGATTTGAGAGATGGGCCAAAATTAACAAAATAAAGTTCAACAGGGACAAATGCAAGATACTTCACTTAGAGAGGGAAAAAAATGAAATGCAAAGATACAGAATGGGGGCCGCCTGGCTCGACAGCAGTATATGTGAAAAAGATCATGGAGTCCTCGTGGGGAGGAAGTTGAACATGAGCCAACAATGAGATGTAGTGGCAAAAAAAGCCAATGGGATTTTGGCCTGCATCAATAGGAGTCTAGTGTCTAGATCCAGGGAAGTCATACTACCCTTCTATTCTGCCTTGGTCAGACCACACCTGGAATGACACTGTGTCCAGTTCTGGGCACTGCAATTTAAGGGAGACATTGATAAGTTGGAATGTATCCAGAGGAGGGTGACTAAAATGATCAAGGGTCTGGAGAATAAGTCCTATGAGGAGCGGCTTAAAGAGCTAGGGCACGTTTATCCTGCAGAAGAGAAGGCTGAGAGGAGACATGATAGCCATGTATAAATATGTGAGAGAAAGTCATAGGGAGGAGGGAGCAAGCTTGTTTTCTGCTGCCCTGCAGACTAGGACGCTGAACAATGGCTTCAAACTACAGGAAAAGAGATTCCACCTGAACATCAGAAAGAACTTCCTAACTATGCGAAGTTTGGCAGTGGAACTCTCTGCCCCAGAGTGTGGTGGAGGCTCCTTTTTTGGAGGCTTTTAAGCAGAGGCTGGATGGTCATCTGTCGGGGGTGCTTTGAATGCAATTTTCCTGCTTCTTGGCAGAATGGGGTTGGACTGGATGGTCCACAAGGGCTCTTCCAAACTTATGATTCTCTAATGCGACTAAACTATAAAGAAGAAACCCTCAATTGAGTATTATAAACCACATTAAAAAGAGAGGAAAATTCAAGAACCATTAAGTGTCTGTAAATCAACAGCAGAATATTTTAATTATGGCCCCATCTACCCTGCCATATAATGTAGTTCAAAACAATTAAACTGCATTCTATGGCAGCCTAGATGGGGTCACATTTTCAGTCCTTCTACTGCAGTAACAAATGTTCTGAATATATGGTGTTAGGGAAATATCCATTCCGGTGCAGAGGGAGAAAACAGACAGACAGATGATAGATTTCAAAGTAATTTACTGCTGCAAAGAATAATCACTGTGGTGACAGACCAACTGCAAAGTGCCCTTACACTGAGTGGCAGTTCAGTTTAGACCATCGAAAACATGCAAATGTGAGTATATAAATAGGTACTGCTCCGGCGGGAAGGTAAAGGCGCTCCATGCAGTCATGCCGGCCACATGACCTTGGAGGTGTCTACGGACAATGCCGGCTCTTCGGCTTAGAAATGGAGATGAGCACCAACCCCCAGAGTCGGTCACGACTGGACTTAACGTCAGGGGAAAACCTTTAACTTTTACAGACATGCGCAGTTGTAACTCATGATTTCATACACACTTCCTAACAAGGTGGCACTACCATATTTGGGGTATTGTTGCTCAATAAATGTCTCATGATTTACAAGAGTTATACAGAGTTCAAATGCCAGGCTCAGCAAGTTATCTAAAGTACAGAGATCAGCAACTTGTTCAAAGTAGAAAAATCAGCAACTTGTTCAAAGTACAGAGGACAACAAGTTATTTAGAGTTCAAGTAAGATTTCCTTGATTCAGCTCCTACAATGGTATAGGATTCATAATCTAAATATTATATACTAAAAGAATATATGAAATATCTAACATATAATACAAACTAATCATCACAAAAAAAGAATATCTAAAGATAGGAATAACTGACAGCCTTCTTTCTAGAAATTCTTACTATGTCATTTATTTTTGGGTCAATCTGTTTTCTAGAGGCAAGCATGCATAAAATGGCAACACAAAGATTCTTAAAACCAAATTGAAAATCTCTGCTAAATAGCAGAGCATTTCTCTCTTTTAAAAATATTTCAGTTTCATTGATGTTTTAATACAGATAAACTAATTCACACTGTAATAATCAACATCCAGAAAGCAAAATTTAAAGAAAAGTACTATACAATAAAAATCCCATATTCACAAGGGTTACATTTCTGACTCTATGGCAACTCCTAGGGGACTGACATTGGTGGCTCTAAGGATCTTTGGTGCAGTTAAGATGAATATATGGTTTCATCCCTAGAGCTTAAATCTTCAGTTTGTTCAGTTCAATCAGGGTTTTGAATTTAGATACAAGTTGTGTGGATCTGATGTCTGATGTTAAAATGCCATTTAGCCTTTCCCCAAACTCAGAGCAAGAATGCTATTGGGTTACAATTCCCATTATTCTGAGACTGCAAGGTAGATAATTGGAAGTGATGGGAATTGTCATTCAGCTCCTGGTGGTGGTGCAGTGTGTTAAAGCGCTGAGCTGCTGAACTTGCAGACTGAAAGGTCCCAGGTTCAAATCCCGGGAGCGGAATGAGCGCCCGCTGTTAGCCCCAGCTCCTGCCAACCTAGCAGTTTGAAAACATGCAAATGTGAGTAGATAAATAGGTACCGCTCCGGCGGGAAGGTAACGGCACTCCATGCAGTCATGCCGGCCACATGACTTTGAAGGTGTCTACAGACAACGGCGGCTCTTCGGCTTAGAAATGGAGATGAGCACCAACCCCCAGTCAGTCACGACTGGACTTAACGTCAGGGGAAAACCTTTACCTTTACAACCTAACATCTAGGGACCCAAATTAAAAACTAAAGAGCACCAGCTAATATATAAAAGAATTATAGTTGTCTCTCTACATCCACGGATTTTCCATCTATTCAATGGCCCGTTGTAGCAGCTCTACTGAACTGGTTAGAAGAATGGTTCCATTTTGATAATCAAAGCCTCATAGGTTTTTGAAGGAGCTGATTTAAAATTTGGCTTGCATGCATACCCACTTTATGAAGAAGTGGCGGAACACCCAAACTTTAATAAACACCCAATTAGGAAAATTCCGATGAGCACTTGGAACGAACTCTACTTCGGTTTTTTGAAGCATTGTTTCCTTTTTTCACTGAAGGTCTTTGCTCTATGCGTTTGGATATTTTTTTTCCCTGCGCATGCATCCTTTCATGATGAGTAAAGCTTTGTTTATATCTGAAACGCTTTCCGCACTCCATGCACTGATGTGCTTTCTCTCCCGTGTGGCTCCTCCGGTGTCTGGAAAGGTGCGAATGTTGACTGAAGCATTTCCCACAGGTGGTGCATTTATAGGGTTTCTCACCAGTGTGGGTACTTAGGTGGGCGTTAAGGCTAGTACTTAAGCGGAAGTTCTTTCCACACTCCATGCATTTATAGGGTTTCTCCCCTGTGTGGTGTTTTTGATGATTACTGAGACCTCCGCTATAGCTGAAGCTTTTTCCACATATTTGGCATTTATATGGCTTCTCTCCAGTGTGGATTCTTAGATGTATAGTAAGGTGTGGCTTTTGTCGGAAGCTCTT